>NC_081405.1:291104633-291427341 GCF_030272615.1 Cryptomeria japonica
ATATAATAGATTATTATATCTTCTACATATTGATTTTTGTGGTCCTACAAGAGTGAGAAGTGTGCAGGGTGACAAATATTTCATGTTGTTGATTGATGACTACTCTATAATGATGTGGGTTACTTTTCTAAGAGAGAAATCAGAAGCATTGGATAAATTCAAGATATTCAAAGCTAAGGTGGAGACAAAGATAGGATTGAAGCTAAAATGTCTGAGATCTGACAAAGGAGGAGAATTCACATCCAGTGAGTTTGATTAATTTTGTGAAAAGCATGGAATTAGAAGATAGTTATTTTCTCTTAGAACCCCTCAGCAGAATGGAGTTGTTGAAAGGAAGAACATAACTATTTTGGATATTGTTATGACTATGTTGATTGAAGGGGATGTTTTGAAGACTTTTTGGAGAGAAGTTGTTAGCACTGTTGTGTATGCATTCAACCCGGTGCATATAAAAGGTGATTCCAGTAAGACTCTTTATGAGTTATGGTTTGGTCATATTCCTATAGTTAGATATTTCAGAATCTTTGGAAGAAAATGTTATATCAAGAGAGATGAGGATAGAGGAAAATTTGATGCAATATGTGATGAAGGAATCTTCTTGGGTTATTATATTAAGAGAAAGGTCTACCGATGTTACAATAAGAGGTTGAAAAAGATAGTGGAAAGTGCAAATGTGAAGGTTGATGAATGTCATGGAAAGTAGATCAGAGCATACAGATATGAGTTTGATAATCGGGATATTATTTTAAAACAAATGAATACTGAGATCCTAAAGCAGAATGATCTAGTAAAGATAGTTAATCTAGATAGTGTTGCTACTGGTGAAAAAGTTCAAGAACCCAAGAATCAGAATAATCAAAAGACTTCCAGGTATGTGAGATTAAATCATTCAAAAAATCAGATTATTGGTGATAAAAATAAAGGTGTGATGACTAGGAGAAGGATTGTTGCTGAAGAAATATGTTTTATTTCCAAGATTGAACCTAAAGATGTTGCTGAAGATTGTAAAGTTGAGAATTAGATAAAATCTATGGAAGAAGAGGTGAATCGGATTAAGAAGAACAATAGATGGGAACTTGTTTTGATACCAAAAAGACAAGAATGTGATTGGTACAAAATGGGTATTCAAAAATAAATTGAATGAAGTCGGTGAAGTGGTTAGAAACAAAGAAATATTAGTGTGTAAAGGATGCTCACTGATGGAAGGAATTGATTATGAGGAGACTTTTTCTCTAGTAGCTAGAATTGAAGTTGTTAGATTACTTCTTGCATATGCTACTTATAAGAATTTCAAGGTAAATCAGATAGATGTGAAGTCAACCTTTTTGAATCGTGATTTGGAAGAGGAAGTTTATATTAAGCAACTAGATGGGTTTTCATTATCAGATCAAAGAGACGTGGTATGCTGATTGAAGAAAGCACTCTATGGACTTAAACAAGCCCCTAAAGCTTGGTATACTAGATTGGAAATGTACTTGATGAAGTTGGGATTCTATAAAGGTATTGTTGATAGTAATTTATACTTTAAGGTTGATAATGATAACATTTTGATTGTTTAAGTATCTGTTGATGACACTATTTTTGGAGGAGATGATGATTTGAGTATGAGGTTTGCTGATGAGATAGAAAAAGAGTTTGAGATGTCTATGATAGGTGAGATGAAATTCTTCTTAGGATTGCAGATTACACATAATGTTAAAGGCATTTATATTTCTCAATATAAGTATGTCAGGGAATTCCTGAAGAAGTTTGGGTTAGATGACTCCAAACCTTTTGGAACTCCTATGGTGACTAGATGCAAGTTCTCTAAGCATGACGAATCTCTGAAAGCTAATCAGACTTTTTATAGATCTATGGTTGGTGGAATTCTATACTTGACTCAGACTAGACCAGATATTATGCATGTTGTTTGTCTTTGTGCAATATTTCAAGATGATCCTAAAGAAAGTCATGTTACTTCTCTAAAGAGGATTTTTAGATACATGAAGGGGACAGTTGACTATGGTTTGTGGTATCCAAAGAGTGATGATTTCATTTTGTGTGCTTATACTAATGTCAATTGGGCAGGTGATGTTGATGACTAGAAGAGTACCTCCGGTGGTGCATTCTTTATGGGAAAGAAGCTGGTTTCTTGAGAAAGTAAGAAGCAATATGCTATTTCTCTATCTATTGCAGAAGTTTACTACATTGCTATTGCTAGCAACTGTACTCGGGTAGTTTGGACGAAGCGGATACTAAAGAACATTAGAGTTGTATATGATGAGCCTATTATTATATATTGTGATAATTAAAGTGCTATTAATATTTCCAAGAATCTGATAGTACATTCTAGAACAAAGCATATATCGATCAAATATCATTTCTTGAGGGAGAAAGTCAGTGAGGAAGAAGTCAAATTGGAGTATGCATCTAGAAAGGATTAGATTGTAGATATCTTTACCAAGCCTTTACCCACAGTTGTATTTTTGAGAAATAAGTTAGGGGTCTTTGCCCCTCCTGATAAGAACTAGATGCATTGAGATGCATCAATCCGGTGGACTTCATAGTCTTATCTTCTTATCTGGATTGATGAGCATGTGCTACTACTCAGCAGGAGTAGTCAGTGTGTGGTTCAATGGTTTGTGCTTGGGGAAGAGATTGTATCTAAGGGAGAGAATAATGAATTATATGTGTCTTTGGAATTATTGTCAAAGGGGGAGAGAAACATGTGAAAAACTACATTATTTTGGAAGCTTTGTGTGCATGAGCTTAGGGGGAGATTGCTAGTGTTGATTATTTTCTTTGCATTGATTGTTTTTCACATTCATATGTTGCAATCGATACCAAAGGGGTATATTGTTGGATATTGTTGCTAATAGGATATGTTGTCATTGATGTCAACATATTCCTATATTCTTGTATTGCAAAGAGTTGGTTTGGTTGTTTCAGTTGGTATGTTGCGGTGTTCTGGTATGTTTGGGAGAATGATTATATCTTGAGCTGTAGATTTGGGAAAATGTTTGAGATGTTTACGTGTATCTTAAATTCATATGGTTCATGATTTGATGTTTCGCAAGTTATCTTTCTAGTCCTAGTTGTTGTTGTTGAGTGTTCTTGAGTATCAACATGTTGATCGATGAAGATTTGATTAAGTGGTGTTGGTGCAGCTATTGAGGATGGTTCTAACGTTCTTGTTGGTGTTTCCTAATCATGTCCTATTTGTTTTGATAGTCCACATTGATCATTGTGCACGTTATTGAAGATCTTATGGGTCTGGTGTATTCTTCGCGTTTTCAATGGTGTAGTGTGTTGCGGATGATCTTGACAATATTTCTGGTGGTGTTGCATGTTCATGTATTTGATTTGGGCTCATTCTATGTCTTCATGGCATTGTATTGGTCCAGTGGTTGATTTATGTATCGTGTGATGTAATATTATAATTAAGTCTTAAGGGTTGAGCCAACCTTGTAGTCAAGGTTGATGATTTGTATAAATATATGTCTTTTTCATGTTATATAGGTATTGGTGTTGTGTTTGCATTATCAGAGAGTGGTTTATGTGTGAACAAGTGAATTCATCTTTTGGTGAGAAGTATAGAGCAGAGAGTGTTGCAGGGTAGACAAATGTGCTTAACTAGAACTATCGTCAGGCATTTGGAGATGATATTCTTTCAGCTCATCTAATTCAGATCGTTGTCCAATCTTTGTAAGGAAATGAGCCTTCCAACAAAGTTGTAGCCCTTCTTATTTTTGAATTGTGAGATCTAGGAAATGTACTTGAATGCATGTACATTCCCCATTGTAATATTTTCACATACTATGATAGAGTATCATATTACTGTGGGTTGGTTCCCACTGTGGTTTCTCCCTTAATTGGGTTTTCCACATCAAAATATTGGTGTTATGTGTGTTGATGTTATTGTGATTATCTTTGTTCTTGCTGCAATTGATCAAATAAGAACTTATGCTTAAATTGTTAGATCTGATGAAAACTTATTCACCCCCCTCTCAGTTTTCGTTCATTATTGTTCCCAACAATGACCCCTTCTGACATCCTAGTACACGACATGACCCGTTTTGAAACCATATGACCCCATAGGAAACCATATGGTATCGTTAGGGGTCAAATGGTGTCCTAAGGGGTCATATGGTGTTCAATGACCCCTTAGGACACCATATGACACTTTTTATCATCCTAGTACATGACATTACCCATTAAGGAACCATATGACCTTTTAGGACACCATATGGTATAGTTGCAAGTCATAAGGTGTCCTAAAGGGTCATATGGTGTCTTAAGGGGTCATATGGTGTTATATGAACCCTTAGGACACCATATGGTGTTGTTGGAGGTTCTATGGTGTCCTAAAGGGACATATTGTGTCCTATGACCCTTTAGAACACCATACGACCCCTTAGGACACCATACCATGTCGTTTGGGGTCATATAGCATTGTAAGGGGTCATATGGTGTCCTATGACCCCTTAGGACACCATATGACCCCTTTTTACATCCTAGTACACAACATGACCCATTAAGACACCATATGACCCCTTGGGACACCATATGGTGTCATTAGGGGTCATATGGTTTTCTAAGGGATCATATAGTGTTCTGTGACCCCTTAGGACACTATATTACGCCTTAGGACACCATATGGTGTTTCTGGGTGTCATATGGTGTCATAAGGGATCATATGGTGTTCTATTACCCCTTAGGACACAATAAGACCCCTTAGGACACCATATGACCCCTTTTAACATCCTAGTACACAACGTGACCCCTTTTGACACCATATGATGTCTTAAGGGGACATATTGTGTCCTATGACCCCTTAGGACCCCATATGACTCTTTTAACATCCTTGTACATGACATGACCCTTGTGACACCATATGCTCTCGTTAGGGGTCATATGGTGTTCTATGACCCCTTAAGACACCATATGACCCTTTAAGACACCATATGACATTGTTTGGGGTCATATGGTGTCCCAAAGGGTAATATGGTCCTCTATGACCCCTTAGTATAGCATATGGTGCCATTGGGGATCATATAGTGTTCTATGACCTCTTAGGACACAATATGACCCCTTATGACACCATATGACCCCTTTTAACATCTTAGTACACGACATGATCCCTTGTGACACTATATGATGTTCTAAGGGGTCATATGGTGTTTTATGACCCCTCAAAACCCCATATGATCCATTTAACATCATTGTACACAACATGACCCCTTGTGACACAATATGACCCCTTCAGACATCATATGTTGTTGTAAGGGGTCATATGGTGTCGTAAGGGGTAATATGTTGTTCTATGACCCCTTACGACACCATATAGTGTTGGTGGGTGTCATATGGTGTCCTAAGGGGTCATATGGTGTTCTATGACCCTTTAGGATACCATATGACCCCTTAAGACACCAAATGATTTCATTGGGGGTCATATAGTGTCACAAGGGGGTCATTTGGTGTCCTATGACCTCTTAGGACACAATATGACCCCTTAGGAGACTGTATGATCCCTTTAAACATCCTAGTACATGACATGACCCCTTGTGACACCATATGGTGGCCTACGGGTTTATATGGTGTCTTATGACCCCTTAGGACCTCATATGACTATTTTAACATCCTTGTATATGACATGACCCCTTGTGACACCATGTGACCCCTTAAGACACCATATAGTGTCGTTAGGGGTCATATTGTGTCTTAAGGGTTCATATGGTGTTCTAAGGGGTAATATGGTGTTCTATGACCCCTTAGGACACCATATGACCCTTTTGGACACCATAGGTGTCGTTGGGGATCATATGGTTTCCTAAGTGGTCATATGGTGTCCAAAAGGGTAATATGGTGTTCTTTGACCCCTTAGGACACAATATAGTGTTGTTGGGGGTCATATGGCATCCTAAGGGGTCATATGGTATTCTATGACTTGTTAGGACACCATATGACCCCTTTTAACATCCTAGTTCAGAACAAGACCCCTTGTGATAACATATGACCCCTTAGGACACCATATGGTGTCGTTAGGTGTCAAATGGTGTCATATGGTGTCCTATGACCCCTTTGGACACCATATGACTCCTTTTAACATCCTAGTGCACGACATGACCCCTAATGACACCATATGACCCCTTATAACATCATATGACCCATTTTAACATCCTACTACATGACATGACCACTTATGATACCATATGATTCCTTAGGACAATATCATGCCCTAGAATGGGTCATATGGTGTCCTAAGGGGTCAAATGGTGTTTTAAGGGGTCATATGGTGTTGTAACACATGTGTGGGTCTTTAGGACTCCATATGACCTCTTAGAACAACATATGACCCCTCTTAATATCCTAGTACATGACATAACCCGTTATGATAGCATATGACCCCTTAGAAAAATATGATGTCCTAATGGGTCATATGGTGTTCTAACACATGTGTGGGCCCTTAAGACACAATATGACCCCTTGGGACACCATATGACCCCTTTTAACATCCTTGTACACAAGATTACCCTAGTCATATGGTGTCCTAAGGTGTCATATGAATTGTTCTAGCACATGTGTGGGCCCATAGGACATCATATGACCCCTAACAACAACATATGACCCCTTAGGACACCATATGACCCCTTAGGACACCATATGACTCTTTAGGACCATATGATGTCCATATGGTGTCTTAAGGGGTCATATGCTATTCTAACACGTGTTGCCCTTTACGACCCCATATGACACCTAATGACACCATGTGACCCCTTATAATACCATATAACCCTTACAACACCATATGACCCCTAATAAAAATATTAATAATATGTTTTAATATATAAAATTATATATTATAGTATTAATATATAATCTGTTTTTTCTTTTTTGGTAGGTAATAGGCTGAAGCCGCAGTATTTTGAATTATTATTATTATTATTATTATTATGTTTGATTAGATTGACCCTAGACCTTTCCAATTTTTATGGAAGGCCAAGAGTCACAGCTTAGAATTTTAGATGTCCCTATTGGGAATTGAACTTGGGTCTCGATAGTGAGAACCCAATGTTTTAACCAATTAAGCTCAACCCATTGGACATATATAATTTGTTTAGTATATATTAATATATTGATACATTGTATATTAATATAATGTAAATTAATATATTAATATATTATATATTATACTGATATAAAATATAATTTATTAATATATTCATAATAAAAACTTATTAGAATCGGAATTTCGATTTCTCTAACAAAAATTTAAAATTTTGAAATTTGGCTTTGGATTTCTTTGGAATTTGGCTTGGAAATGCCAAGCTTGGAAAGTCAACAGAAAAAATGTGTTTTTTAGTGTTCCTTGTTTTTCCAGACTTCGTTCTGGTGGCTGACGACTTTTTTTTAGCCAAAATTGATAAAATGAAAAGGCTTTTTTAAGGGCATTTTTCAGCATCCAATGCTATAAGGTTTTCCTTATTTTGACTTTAATAAATAATAATTATCTATTTTCTAATTTAATTTTAACTAAAGTCTTAAGTGATAGGGTGATTGAAAAACACCCATAACCTTCAAATGGTATCACATTTTTTGAATCCGAAACTTGTGTCACATTCTATGCTTCGTCTATTATAAGATAATAATAATAATAATAAATTGAATTTCATAAAGTTTAGATCAAGTTGTGGTGGTCAGACATACAAGTTTTTGAATTTCGGAAAAAGTTGTAGTATATAATTCATAATTAATTATTTACTTTAAAAAAAATTATAAAAAAATGTGCCACATCTAGACATGAGTCTACTACTTGTATTATAAATCTTATAAAAAATATTAAGATTTGATTGTGGTTAGGGTGGTCAGACATACGCCTAATTATTATCTTTTTTCTTGAAATTTTAGTATTACTATATTCAAATTTCAAATTTTCATCAAATAGATTTTTTTTTTCAAAAAAACAACTAGTATCTTAGAAACTAGATTCAATTTTCTATAGATCCTCTTCTTACATATTTTTAAAATAATGTTCATAACTTATTCAAATTTTCATGTCAAGTTGCATAACTCTAATTTTTTTATATTTCATTGCCACTTAAGGCCTTGTTTTGGCCCACCATGATCCTACACATACCCACCCATTTTGCCAATCTACCTGTCAAGGCTGCCTTGCTAAGAAGATATTTCATTGGATCAATTTTGGCTATCGGTTTCAATGAATGGGTTAGCATATAATGCCTCAGCTTCTGGGATGCAAACTCTACTGCTAAGCATGCCTTCTCAATCGATGAGTAGTTGACCTCATATCCAACTAAGATCCTACTGATAGAGTAAATAGCTTGTTCTTTTCGTTCAAAATCTGACTGTACTAAGAGAAGTCCTAATGATACATTAGTGGATGATATGTAAAGTAATAATGGCTTTCCTTTGATGGGTGACATCAGAATGGGTGGATTCATTATATATTCCTTTATTTCATTAAAGGCTTCTTCACATGTGTCAACCCACCTGAATTGAGCATTTTTAGGCAAAAAGTGAGTGAAAGGGTGACATCTATCAGCTAGTTGAGATATTAACCTCCTACTAGACAAGAGTCTTCCTTGAAGTGATCTTAGCTGACTAATACTTTTGGGTAATTCCATTTCCATGATTGTTTTAACTTTATCTAGATCTACTTCAATGCCTCATGCTGAAACAATATATCCTAAAATTCTTCTTGATGTGACAACTGTAAAGTGGAAAACTGAACCCTAGTGATTCCCCACCTAGGGGAGAGAAACGAAATCACTAGGATGATTTTCACTTGAGAGATACTTTAAATTAAAAAGAGGGGTTGAATTAATTAGATCCAAACCTTAGAGTGAATAAACACCTGAATACAAAGTGAATTGCAAGGGTGCAATACAATTTACCCTCTTTTGTAAGTAGAAGAGTTGACTTGTTGACTATGTAGAAAATAAAGACAAAGTGGGTGAAATAAGGAGCTACCAATTGGGGATCGCATTGTAACTTCAGATCTGAGGTATTTAGACTAATACAAACCTACCCTGCAAATTTGGAGAAAATTTGTTGGGACCGTGTGCAAGTTGTTCATGGTCCTCCAATAAATCCACCAGTCGAAAAGGGTTTTTCTATCTCTCCAAATGAAGCCTAAATATGCAATTATAGTTGCGCACTTACAACCTACAAATATAAAAGAAGGGAAGCAGGGTTGTGGATTGGGGTTTTCCCTAGTCAAACCCCAATTGAGGAATCAACCTTGAAAGAAATTAATTGCAAATACTTAAATGTGAATAATGGAAATGTATACTTTGTAGATATGCAATTTGTTGATGATGGTTCCTTTGCTTCTTGAATGTAATCACAAGTGTTGCATGAAATGGTATGTAACATTACAAAACCCTATCACACACACATTCTTGCAAATGAATGTTGTAATGTTGTCCCAATGGATAAATGCGGAAGACACATGAAGAAGAAGAAGACTTGATGAATGATTGAAGACTTGAATTCTTGATGACAATAATTGAGACCTTCCACTAGTTTTCCCAATTTTTGCTTATCTTTGATTATTATTGTATATGCAAATTAGATGAATAAATCCCTTTTTATACTTGCCTAGGAGAATTAATTTTCATCTCACTGGAGGCCGACATAGGGGAAATTGATTCCCGAATAGAAAAATAGGTCCAAGGGTCAAATGGACCCATTTTATGGCCAACCAAAGAGGGAGGAAACGGGTGCCACACCCCTATCCTACCCTATTTTGGGGCTTGGACAAGTTCCAAAGGTGATGGAAGGGATGAAATAGAAGGATATTTGGAAGAATAATGCCAAAAGGGGTATCAACTGAGTAGGGAGATGCAGTTTATAGGGTGAAAACCTAAAATGCAGTCAAAATTGTAAGGGTCACAATTTTATGATGCTACATTTAGCCCTCACTTTAGTAGGAGTATGGCTTACGCCAATACTATCGATAATGTAGAAGAAAGAGAGAGATGAAGATGAGAAATGTGGAGAAATACCACATGGAGTATAAGACATCACTAATCTTAAGTAACAAAGCCCCCAATCTTAGGATCTTAACTCACTTAAACATATGAAAGAGCACACAAGACAAAAGGAACAAGACAAACAAGGTAAAGCACACAAGACACATGACAAAAATAAAACACAAGACCACAAATCAACTAGCCAAAGAGACCTTGATACTCAAATGTCTCAACAACTAATTAAAACACAAAGACAAATGCCATCGCATAAACACCAATAACTACATAAAAGAGTAAAGCTGGAATTATCCATGAACCATCAATAGTAAAACTATGAGTTCATGAGAGAAAGAAGAGAGAGGATATGAATACACACTTTGGTGATATATGAGAAGAAAGGCAAACAAAAGGAACCATGGAAATCTTGCCCCTAGAACTAGGTGATCCATGGAGAAAAAAGGATATGGAAAACTAGCCCGTAGATTTCGTCTAGGTAATCCATGTAAGGGAGAAGTGTGAGAACATGATTAGTTCCACTCAACCTTGTGCACATGTGTGAAAGTGAGGTCCAAAGAACCTCATAGGAGTCTATGCCCGAGTATGCTACAACCTATATAAAATGTATAGTATAAATGTCAAGAAAGTGGTGGCATCTTATTCTAAGAGGCTTCCCTCTTGTTCCGAGAATGACCCATTGTATAAGAGAAAAGTGGTGACATCTCATTGTGAGAATGACCCATTGTATAAGGGAAAAGTGGCAACATCTCATTCTAAGAATGACCCACTGTATAAGGAAAAAGTGGTGACATATTGTTCTAAGAATGACCCACTGTATATGGGAAAAGTTGTAACATCTCGTTCATAGAATGACCCATTGTATAAGCGATACAATGCACCAGAGAAATATAATCCAAAAGGAGTAGTGTGGGTGCCCACCCCCCCTTAAGATGTCAATGCAGTTTAATGTTGATATCTTAAGGAAATTATAACAAGGATACTCTTCAAGAAAGGATAAGATAGTTGAAAAGAGATATCTTGCTATAAGTGTAAAGGAGATCCTTGGAGGAGAAGAGATCTTTCCTCAACAGACATCTACCTCCAAGAGGAGTTGTCTTAGACAAATATAACATCTTCTAGAATGAAGCACAAAAGAGAACAAGAATTCAATCCTTCCTCCTATTGCTAGGTGAAAGGTATTCTTGGTTAAGGATGACTCACTTTTATCCCAATGGGAATGGGTGAATTTATTATAGATATACATTACCAAGTGTGAAAGATATTATAGTCAAGGACTTACACCTATTGTATAAGAGAGAACCCTTGGGAAAGAAACCACAATGTCACACAAGGAATGACATCAAGTAATAAAACTCACACCATCCGCAAAATAGACGTACCATTTCAAGAAAGGAAAATATCCCACTCATGGAACAAACTATTGGCAATTTAATGGAATTGATTATGATGTTTTGTCACTGGTGTCAACACTAGTTGCTTTGACTGTTTATCGATATCCGCTAGTCCCGGTAGGATGATTGGTTTCCGATTGACAGATCATGTTGATCTAGTATACTCCGGTGTGCTTTTTCTTATGGAATTGGCTTAGATCTACTATTCATGCTATTCAGATATATGTTTAGTTAGTTGATATTGGTTTGGTGATTGGATGCTATCTTATATGCTAGTAAGCCTGGTTTATTGATCTAGTAAGGGTTTCACCGACAGATCTTTGTTGAAGATCTTTTGACATTATGCATAAGTGGTGTTGGTGCGGCTTCTAGAAGGGATTCAGGATGCCGATGGTAATCATGTTTGAGGCTTTATTGATTGCAATCATTTCTTTAGTGTGTGTAGACCTAAATTGGGTTTGGTACTATCTAGGTTATGGACCAACTTAATGTAACATGTTGTTGGAACTCCTCAATGTGTTTCTAGGATGATTTATGGGTTGCATGATATTTGCTTGGCCTCAGGCTGACATGTTTTATAATTATGTAATAGGTTTATTGTATGGGCGACCAACCTAATTGTTTAAGGTCTAGGGTTTGTATATATATGTGTATGATCTCATTTTAGATCATGGTATGCAAGCAAATAATGCAATAATCATTCATGTAGAGGATTTGGTTGATCATAGGTGATTGAGTTGGGTTTATTCAAGAGATTTAAAACCTCCGGTATTGAGCTTAACTGTAACTGTACTCAGGCATAGGAGATGCTATTATTGTAGTTCATTTTTTCTTCCGGATTGTAGTCTGGATTTCTTATGTAGTCAATGAGGCTCCTTTTGTGATGAGCACTATGTTGTAGGTTGTTATCCTTCCTGCAAGTATAGGCTCCTCAATTTGTAATCACATACTTACTGGAAAAGTATTATCTGACTATGGGTAGGCTTCCCATCATGGTTTTTCTCTTTACCAAGTTTTCCATGTACAAATATTGGTGTCATGTGGATGGTAACTATTCTCTAATTGTTGCTTGTGCTTAATTGGTATATCTATTATTCTGATAATTGGTTTATGTATTTTGGTATTGATCTTATGTTCTTTGATAATAAAGTTTTAAATGCTTAAGATTTTGGTAATCTAGTGATAACTGATTCACCCCCCCCTCTCAGTTGTCCTCCAATTATTTGAACTATCTAACAATTGGTATTAGAGCTCTGGTCATCTCTACAGAAGCTTAACCGCTTGAGGAATATCCTATGGCATTTAATAGTTCAAGTTCATCTAGTTCATTTGCACCTGTCTTCCAAAGAAATTCCTAGGCTTGATGGAACAAATTACAGAGTATGAAAGATTCAGATGGAGATGCATATGAGATGTCTTTAGGAAACCATAATATGGTGTTCTCTGACCCTTTAGGAAACCATATGACCCCTTAAGACACCATATGATGTCGTTGGGGGTCATATGGTACCCTATGACCTCTTAGGACACAATATGACCCCTTAGGAGACTGTATGACCCTTTGTGACACCATATGGTGGCCTACAGGTTTATATGGTGTCGTATGACCCCTTAGGACCTCATATGACTCTTTTAACATCCTTGTATATGACATGACCCCTTGTGACACCATGTGAACCCTTAGGACACCATATGTTGTCGTTAGGGGTCATATTGTGTCCTAAGGGTTCATATGGTGTTCTCAGGGGTAATATGGTAATCTATTACCCCTTAGGACACCATATGACCCTTTTGGACACCATAGGTGTCGTTGGGGGTCATATGGTGTCCTAAGGGGTCATATGGTGTCCAAAAGGGTAATATGGTGTTCTTTGACCCCTTAGGACACAATATGGTGTTGTTGGGGGTCATATGGTGTCCTAAGGGGTCATATGGTATTCTATGACCCGTTAGGACACCATATGACCCCTTTTAATATCCTAGTTCAGAACAAGACCCCTTGTGACAACATATGACCCCTTAGGACACCATATGATGTTGTTAGGTGTCAGATGGTGTCCTAAGGTGTCATATGGTGTCCTATGACCCTTTTGGACACCATATGACTCCTTTTAACATCCTAGTGCACGACATGACCCCTAATGACACCATATGACCCCTTAGGACAATATAATGTCCTAATGACCCCTTATAACATCATATGACCCGTTTTAAAATCCTACTACATGACATGACCACTTATGATACCATATGATCCCTTGGGACAATATGATGCCCTAGAATGTGTCATATGGTGTCCTAAGGGGTCAAATGGTGTTTTAAGGGGTCATATGGTGCTCTAACACATGTGTGGGTCTTTAGGACCCCATATGACCCCTAGTGATACTGTATGACCCCTTAGGACAACATATGACCCCTCTTAATATCCTAGTACACAAAATAACCCCTTATGATAGAATATGACCCCTTAGGACAATATGATGTCCTAGTGGGTCATATGGTGTCGTAAGGGGTCATATGGTGTTCTAAGGACAACATATGACACAGTATGACCCCTTGGGACACCATATGACCCCTTTTAACATCCTTGTACACAATATTACCCTTATCATATGGTGTCCTAAGGTGTCATATGAATTGTTCTAGCACATGTGTGGGCCCGTAGGACATCATATGACCCCTAACAACACCATATGACCCCTTAGGACACCATATGGCCCCTTAGGACACCATATGACTCTTTAGGACCATATGATGTCCATATGGTGTCTTAAGGGGTCATATGCTATTCTAACACATGTGTTGCCCCTTACGACCCCATATGACACCTAATGACACCATGTGACCCCTTATAATACAATATAACCCTTACGACACCATATGACCCCTAACAAAAAATATTAATAATATGTTTTAATATATAAAATTATATATTATAGTATTTTAATATAATATGTTTTATTTATTTTTATTTTTTGGGTAGGTAATAGGTTGAAGCTGCAGTATTTTGAATTATTATTATTATTATTATTATTATTATGTCTGATTAGATTGACCCTAGACCTTCCCCATTTTTATGGAAGGCCAAGAGTCACAACTTAGAATTTTAGATGTCCCTATTGGGAATTGAACTTGGGTCTCGATAGTGAGAACCTAGTGTTTTAACCAATTAAGCTCAACCCCTTGGACATATATAATATGTTTATTATATATTAATATATTGAATATTATTATATTAATATATTAATGTATAATATATATGACTATATTAATATATTGATACATTGTATATTAATATAATTTATTAATATATTAATAATAAAAACTTATTAGAATTGGATATCCGATTTCTCTGACAAAAATTTGAAATTTTTAAATTTGGCTTTGGATTTCTTTGGATTTTGGCTTGGAAATGCCAAGCTTGGAAAGTCACAGAAAAATGTGTTTTTCAGTGTTCCTTGTTTTTCGAGTCTTCGTTCTAGTGGCTGACGACTTTTTTTTAGCCGAAATTAATAAAATGAAAAGGCTTTTTTAAGGGCATTTTTCAGCTTTCAATGCTATACGGTTTTCCTTAATTTGACTTTAATAAATAATAATTATTTATTTTCTAATTGAATTTTACCTAAAGTCTTGAGTGATAGGCTAATTGAAAAACACCCATAACTTTCAAACGGTATCACATTTTTTGAATCCGAAACTTGTGTCACATTCTATTCTTCATCTACTATAAGATAGTTAAAAAAAAGGAAATTTGAATTTCATTAAGTTTAGATCAAGTTGTGGTGGTCAGACGTACAAGTTTTTGAATTTTTGAAAAAGTTGTATATAATTTATAATTAATTATTTACTTTAAAAAAATATAAAAAAATGTGTCACATCCGGACATGAGTCTACTACTTGTATTATAAATCTTATAAAAAATATAAAGATTTGATTGTGGTTAGGGTGGTCAAACATACGCCTAATTCTTATCTTTTTTCTCGAAATTTTAGTATTACTATATTAAAATTTCAAATTTTCATCAAATAGATTTTTTTTTTCAAAAAACAACTAGTAGCTTAGAAACTAGATTCAATTTTCTATAGATCCTCTTCTTACATATTTTTAAAATAATGTTCATAACTTATTCAAATTTTCATGTCAAGTTGCATAACTCTAATTTTTTGAAATTTCATTGCCACTTTAGGCCCTATTTTGGCACACCATGATCCTACACATACCCACCCATTTTGCCAGTCTACCTGTCAAGGTTACCTTGCTAAGAAGATATTTTGTTGGATCAAATTCAATGAATGGGTTAGCATATAATGCCCTAGCATCTGAGATGCGAACACTACTACTAAGCATGCCTTCTCAATCGATGAGTAGTTAACCTCATACCCGACTAAGATCCTACTGATAGAGTAAATAGCTCGTTCTTTTTGTTCAAAATCTAACTGTACTAAGAGAACTCCTAATGATACATTAGTGGATGATATGTAAAGTAATAATGGCTTGCCTTTGATGGGTGACATTAGAATGGGTGGATTCATTATATTCCTTTATTTCATTAAAGGCTTCTTCACATGTGTCATCGCACCTGAATGGTGTAGGATTTGAGAAATACAAATCCACAGAACCCAAAAGAAACCTGCATGCAAGAAACCTGTCACAGAGAAAGAGAGAGAACGAATACAAGGGTTTTGGCTCTGACAAAGAGAAAAGATGTATTATCAGAGAAAAATGAATCAAGAATATGAATAATACAAGAGATCAATCCTTATAAAGGAGATCAACACCAAAAGGAAAACCTAACCCTAAGGTGTGTGCATTTAATAATTAAATATTAATTATTAAATGACTAATATGTGCATAAAGGGAAATCTTAAGAGGAGAGCAAAGTTAATTAATTACTTTACTCTAACAAATGGTGCATTTTTATGCAAAAGGTGAGTGAAAGGGTGACATCTATTAGCTAGTTGAGATATTAACCTCCTAGTGGACTGGACTCTTCCTTGAAGTGATCTTAGCTGACTAATACTTTTGTGTGATTCCATTTCCATGATTGTTTTAACTATCTAGATCTACTTCAATGCCTCATGCTGAAATAGTATATCCTAAAATTCTTCTTGATGTGACACCTGTAAAGTGGGAAACTAAACCCTTGTGATTTCCCACCTAGGGGAGAGAAAGGAAATCACTAGGATGATTTTCACTTGAGAGATACTTTAAATTAAAAAGAGGGGTTGAATTAATTAGATCCAAACCTTAGAGTGAATAAGCACCTGAATACAAAGTGAATTGCAAGGGTGCAATACAATTTACCCTCTTTTGTAAGTAGAAGAGTTGACTTGTTGACTATGTAGAAAATAAAGACAAAATTGGTGAAATAAGGAGCTACCAATTTGGGATCGAATTGTAACTTCGGATCTGAGGTATTTACACTGATACAAACTTACCCTACAAATTTGGACAAAATTTTATGGGACCGTGTGCAAGTTTCTCACGGTCCTCCGAAAAATCCACCAATCGAAAAGGGTTTTTCCGCCTCTACAAATGAAAACTAAATATGCAATTAGAGTTACCCACTTGCAACCTACACACATAAAAGAAGGGAAGAAGGGTTGTGGATTGGGGTTTTCCCTAGTCAAACCCCAATTGAGGAATCAACCTTGAAAGAAAGGTATTGCAAATACTTAAATGTGAATAATGAAAATGTATACCTTGTAGATCTGTAATTTGTTGATGATGGTTGCTTTGGTTCTTGGATGTAATCACAAGTGTTGCATGAAATGGTATGTAACATTACAAAACCCTATCACACACACATGCTTGCAAATGATTGTTGTAATGTTGTCCCAATGGATAAATGTAGAAGACACATGAAGAAGAGGAAGAAGACTTGATGAATGCTTGAAGACTTGAATTCTTCATGACAATAATGGAGACCTTCCACTAGTTTTCCCAATTTTTGCTTATCTTTGCTTATTATTATATATGCAAATGAGAGGAATAAATCCCTTTTTATACTTGCCTAGGAGAATTAATTTTCATCTCACCAAAGGCCGACATAGGGGAAATTGATTCCCGAATAGAAAAATAGGTCCAAGGGTTAAACGGACCCATTTTAGGGCTAAGCAAAGAGGGAGGATAGGGGTGCCACACCCCTATCCTACCCTATTTTGGGGCTTGGATAGGGTCCCAAGGTGATGGAAGGGCTGAAATAGAAGGTGATTTGGAAGAATGATGCCAAAAGGGGTGCCAAATGAGTAGGGAGATGCAGTTGCTAGGGTGAAGACCTAAAATGCAATCAAAATTGCAAGGGTCACAATTTTATGATGCTACATTTAGCCCCCACTTTAGCAGGAGTATGGCTTATGCTAATACTGTCGATAAAGTAGAAGAAAGAGAGAGATGAAGATGAGAAATGTGGAGAAATACCACAAGAAGTATAAGACATCACTAATATTAAGTAACAAAGCCCCAAATCTTAGGATCTTAACTCACTCAAATATATGAAAGAGCACACAAAACAAAAGGAACAAGACAAACAAGGTAAAGCACAAAAGACACATGAAAAAAATAAAACACAAGACCAAAAATCAAATAGCCAAAGAGACCTTGATACTCACATGTCTCAACAACTAAATAAAACACAAAGACAAATGCCATCATATAAACACCAATAACTACATAAAAGAGCAAAGCTGACATTATCCATTAACCATCAATAGTAAAACTATGAGTTCATGAGAGAAAGAAGAGAGAGGACATGAATACAGACTTTGGTGATCCATGAGAAGAAAGGTGAACAAAAGGAACCATGGAAATCTCGCCCCTAGAACTCGGTGATCCATGGAGGAAAAAGGATATGGAGAACTAGCCTCTAGATTTTGTCTAGGTAATCCATGTAAGGGAGAAGAGTGAGAACACCGTTAGTTCCACTCAACCTTGTGCACATGTGTGAAAGTGAGGTTCGAAGAACCTCATAGGATTCCATGCCCAAGTATGCTACAACCTATATAAAATGTATAGTATAAATGTCGAGAAAGTGGCGACATCTTGTTCTAAGAGGCTGCCCTTTTGTTTCGAGAATGACCCATTGTATAAGAGAAAAGTGGTGACATCTCATTGTGAGAATGACCCATTGTATAAGGGAAAAGTGGCAACATCTCAATCTAAGAATGACCCACTATATAAGGGAAAAGTGGTGACATCTTGTTTTGAGAATGACCCACTATATAAGGGAAAAGTGGCGACATATCATTTTGAGAATGACCTGATGTATAAGAGATACAATGCACTAGAGAAATATAATACAAAAGGAGTAGTGTGGGTGCACAACCCGCCTTAAGATGTCAATGTAGTTTAATGTTGATATCTTAAGGAAAGTATAACAAGGATACCTTCCTTCGACACCAAGAAGATATCCATCATGGAATAATTTCATAAATCTAAGCAAGAGAGGGAATATTCTTGAAGAAAGGATAAGATAGTTGAAAAGAGATATCTTGCTATAAGTGTAAAGGAGATCCTTGGAGGAGAAGAGATCTTTTCTCAATAGACATCTACCTCCAAGAGGATTTATCTTAGACAAATATAACATATTCTAGAATGAAGGACAAAAGAGAAAAAGAATTCAATCCTTCCTCCTATTACTAGGTGAAAGGGATTCTTGATGAAGGATGACTCACTTTTATCCCAATGGGGATGGTGAATTTATTATAGATGTAAATTACCAAGTGTGAAAGATATTATAGTCAAGGACTTACACCTCTTGTATAAGAGAGAACCCTTGGGAAAGAATCCACAATGTGACACAAGGCATGACATCAAGTAATAAAACTCACACCATCCGCAAAATAGGAAAGAGTGGGTCCATAAAGAAAGAGAGAGGCAAAGAGATCATTTCCCCCAAAGTGTAGGACAATGAGAAGAATTAAACAACTTCTAGAAAGAGATTACTCATAAGAGACATACCATTTCAAGAAAAGAATACATCCTAACCAAGGAACAAACATGCGCTCACATGAAGGATAACTCCATTCAAGAAAAGACATCAAGTTATGAATAACACATTAGAAGAGGTAATTTGCAAAGAGATAGAAATAAGAAGAAGGTTCACAAAATTTCTCAAAGGAGAGACCATTCATAATAGACGGACCATTTCAAGAAAGGAATATATCCCACTCATGGAACAAACTTTTGGTAATTTAATGGAATTGATTATGATGTTTTGTCATTGGTGTCAACACTAGTTGCTTTGACTGTTTATCGATATCCAATGGTTTGGGTAGGAGGACTGGTTTCTGGTTGACAAATCATGTTTATCTGGTATACTTCAACATGCTTTTTCTTATGGAATTGGCTTAGATCTACTATTCATGCTATTCAGATATATGTTTGGTCAGTTGGTATTGATTTGCTGATTGGATCCTATCTTATATGCAGCTAAGCCTGGTTTATTGATCCAATAAGGGTTTCACCGACAGATCTTTGTTGAAGATCTTTTGACATTATGCATAAGTGGTGTTGGTGCGGCTTCTAGAAGGGATTCGGGAAGCCGATGGTGATTGTGTTTGAGCCTTGACTGATTGCAATTATTTCTTTAGTGTGTGTGCACCTAAATTGGGTTCGGTACAATCTAGGTTATGGATCAACTTAATGTAACATGTTGTTGGAACTCCTCGATGTGTTTACAGGATGATTTATGGGTTGGATGATATTTGTTTGGCCTCAGGCCGACATGTTTTATAATTATGTAATAGGTTTATTGTCTAGGCAGCCAACCTAATTGTTTAAGGTGTAGGGTTTGTATATATATGTGTATGATCACATTTTAGTTCGTGGTATGCAAGCAAATAATGTAATAATCATTCATGTAGAGGATTTGGTTGATCATAGGTGATAGAGTTGGGTTTATGCAAGAGATTTAAAATCTCTAGTATTGAGCTTAACTGTAACTGTACTTAGGTATAGGAGATGCTATTATTGCAGTTCATTCTTCCTTCCGGATTGTAGTCTGGATTTCTTATGTAGTCAATGAGGCTCCTTTTGTGATAAGAACTATGATCTAGGTTGTTGGCCTTCCTACAAGTACATGCTCCTCAATTTGTAATCACATACTTACTGTACAAATACTATTTGATTGTGGGTAGGCTTCCCACTGTAGTTTTTCTCTTTACTGAGTTTTCCACGTACAAATATTGGTGTCATGTGCATGGTAACTATTCTCTAATTGTTGCTTGTGCTTAATTGGTATATCTGTTATTCTAGTAATTGGTTTGTGTATTTTGGTATTGATCTTATGTGTTTTGATAATAAAGTTTTAAATGCTTAAGGTTTTGGTAATCTGGTGACAACTTATTCACCCCCCCCCCTCTCAGTTGTCCTCTATTTATTTGAACTATCTAACAATTGGTATCAGAGCTCTGGTCATCTCTACAAAAGTTTAACTACTTGAGGAAGATCCTATGGCATCTAACAGTTCAAGTTCATCTAGTTCATCTACAACTATGTTCTAGAGAGAAATTCCTAGGCTTGATGGAACAAATTACAGAGTATGAAAGATTCAGATGGAGACTCATCTGTGATGTCTTGGTAAGGAAATCTGGGAGATCATTAAGAAAGGGGTTACTCCTTTTAATTCAGCATCTAGAAATCCTCCTTTGGAAAACCTGGATAAGGAGCTTGAGAATGATTGTAGAGCTAGAGAATCCCTCTTGTGTGCACTTTCTGATTAAAAAATAATGGGATTGATTGACAAATCAACAACAAAGGCTATATGGGACAAGTTGGAGACTCTAAATGAAGGTGAACCTACTATTAAGATTGCTAAACTTGATGGTTATCGGGTGAGATATGAAAATTTGAAGGTGGAAGAAGATGAAAGGATTACTGCATTTATGGAAAGGGTAAATGAAAATGTCATGGGATTTCAATGTTATGGTGGATCTCTGAGTGAAGATGAAATGGTTTCTAAAGTTCTGAGAGGTTTACCACCCACTTATAAGATGAAGGCTATTGAAATTAATGAACTAAGAACAATGTCAAATACTTTTGCAATTGGGATAGCTTGGTTGGGAAATTATCTGCTTTTGAGCTAGAAGAATTTGGACCTTTTGGAGCTGTGAAGTTTGAACCTGCTTTTCATGCATTTACATCATCAACTGACAAGCAAGATTGGAAAGTTTTGTATGCAAAGGAATTGGAAGATATGAAGAGGGAAGAGGAAGAATTTGAGCAACTTGAAGCCCTATTTTCTAAAAGAGTACCTAAAGGACCGGTAGGAAGTAACTATGAAGGAAAATCACCCTTTAAATATTTTGCATGTAATACGATATAGGTCATTTTGCATCTAGATGTCTTGAAAGGAATTCAAGATTTGAAGAAAAAGCTAGAAGATCTTTTAAGCCCAACCCTGAATATCAAAACAACCATAAGTATAGGAGAAACAGAGACAAATCATGTTACTTTGTTGATGAGGAATGTGTGACTGATTCTGATGATGAACTGGCACAAGACTCTGCTAGTGGTTCCGACAATGGAAAGTATGGGTGTTCTTGGCTATCAAGGAAGATGATCTGGTACTGGAAAGGAATGTACCTGAAGAAAAGGCCCTTGCTATTAAAATTGAAGATAAGGATGAATGGGTAATTGATAGTGGATGTTCACATCATATGACTAGAGATAAAAGGAAGTTTCTATCTTTGTAAGAATTTGATGGTGGTCTGGTTAGATTTGTAGATGACAAAGCATGCATGATCAAAGGAAGAGGAACTATATCATTATATGGTAAGCACAACACTGATAATTTTTATTATGTTGAAGGTTTAAGGCATAATATTTTGATTGTAGGACAGTTGGTGGATAAGGGATTTCAATTACAATTCAAGGATGGAAAATGCAAGATCATTAATAGATCTGGCTTGGAGATTTATACCTATACTCATACAAAAGGTAATATATTTTATTTGAATTCTAGTGAGAAGGCATGTGTGATTGCACAAATTGATGAGAGTTGTTTTTGGCATAAAAGGCTATGTCATGTGAATTTTGATTG
This sequence comes from Cryptomeria japonica, assembly GCF_030272615.1. NCBI lineage: Eukaryota > Viridiplantae > Streptophyta > Pinopsida > Cupressales > Cupressaceae > Cryptomeria > Cryptomeria japonica. The sequence continues at coordinate 291,127,058 of NC_081405.1, forward strand.
CATGGTAAAGATCTATTCAACTAAGGTAGTTAGAGATATACCTAAGATTGTGAATCCCTATAATTCGGTATGTAAGGAATGCCAAATGGGAAAACAAGTCAAAACTTCTTTTAAGAGTATACAAAACAAATCTAATGATGTTCTTGATCTTATTCATACTGATTTAAGTGATCTTGCTAGAATCAAAATTTTTCAAGGTGATAGATATTTTATGCTAATCATTGATGATTATTATAGAATGACATGAGTTACTTTTCTAAGGGAGAAATATGAGGCTTTTGAAAAGGTTAAAATCTTTAAAGCTAAGGTTGAAACTGAGACAATATTGAAGATTAAGTGGTCAAGGTCAGATCATGGTGGAGAATTCACATCCAGTGAGTTAAATACTTTTTATGAGAAGCATGACATAAGGAGACAATTTTCTGCTCCCCAGACACCTCAATAGAATGGAGTTGTGGAAAGAAAGAACAAAACTATCTTGGATGCTGCTAGAACCATGATGATGGAAGATAATATACATCATATATACTGGAAAGAAGTAGTGAACACGATAGTTTATACATTCAACAAAGTTCATATCAAAGGAGAAACTAGTAAGATACCTTATGAGTTATGGTTTGGCAATACACCTACAATTAAGTAATTCAGAATCTTTGGTGGTAAATGCTATATCAAGAGAAATGATTTCATTGGAAAGTTTGATCCTAGATGTGATGAAGGAATATTTCTTGGTTATTATAATAAAAGAAAAGCATATAGATGTTATAACAAAAGATTTCAGAGAATTGTGGAAAGCATTAATGTCAAGGTGGATGAGCAGGATAGAAGTCAAATTAGAACTTATGAGCAAGAACCGATAGTGGAAATGATTATAACTAAATTGGTAACACCTATACCAAAATAGAATGCTGAACTAGTTACTCTTGTAGTATCAGAAAATTCAATAGTAACTGAAGATCAAAGAAGAGGAACAGAGAATCAGAAGACTCCTAGGTATGTAAGGTTGAATGATTCAGAAGATTAGATCATTGAGGATAAGAACAGAGTGAGGAAAAGAAGAAGATTGGCAATTGATGAGGTGTTTTGAATCTCTCAAGTTGAACCAATATCAGTAACTGAAGCATGTAAAGATGAATGTTGGAAGAAAGATACGAAAGAAGAATTAGATTAGATAGAAAAGAATAACACATGGACTTTAGTTCCCCGACCTAAAAATAATAATGTTATTGGAACTAAATAGGTTTTTAGGAATAAATTAAATGAAGATGGACAAGTTGTGAGTAATAAAGCTATATTGGTTTGTAAAGGATATTCTCAGAAGGAAGGAATTGATTATGATGAAACCTTTGCACCAATAGCTAGGATTGAAGCTATAAGATTATTTCTTGCCTATGTTGCACATAAAAACTACAAGGTTTACCAAATGAATGTTAAGTGCACTTTTCTGAATGGGGATCTTGATGAGGAAGTTTATATTGAGTAACTTGATGGTTTTTCACTTTCAGATGATAAAAACACAATTTGCAGGTTAAATAAAGCCTTATATGGATTGAAACAGGCATCTAGAGCTTGGTATGCAAGGTTGGACAAATATATTTTAAAACTTGGTTTCACTAAAGGTAATGCTAACAGTAATCTATATTATAAGGTCACTGATGATGATATACTGATTATTGAGGTCTTTGTTAATGACATCATTTTTGGAGGTGAGGATAAGTTGTGAATGGAATTTTTTAACAATATGAAGAATGAATTTGAGATGGCTATGATTGGGGAAATGAAATTTTTCTTAGGTTTGCAGATTACTCAAACCGATAAAGGTATTTTCATCTATCAAACTAAGTATGCTAGGGAGTTGTTGAATAAATTTGGTCTTGAAAATTCTAAACCGGTTGGTACTCCTATGGTTACAAGTGAGAAATTGACAAAGAAAGATGAATCAACACCAGTAAATCCTACAAGGTACAAGTCTATGATTGGAGGTCTGCTATATTTGACTCAGACTAGATCGGATATAATGAATGTAGTTTACATTGCATCAAGATATCAAAGTGATTCTAGAGAAAATCATGAGAGTGCGGTGAGAAGGAATTTTAGGTACTTACCAGGAACATCTTAATATAGTTTGTGGTATCCCAAAGATGATGACTTTACTTTATGTGCATATACAGATGCAGATTGGGCAGGTGATGTTGATGACCGAAAGAGCACTTCCAGTGGAGCTTTCTTTCTTGGAAAGAAACTTATTTCATGGATCAGCAAGAAACAGTCATGTACTTCCTTATCTACTATTGAAGCTAAGTATGTTGTTGCTGCTACTAACTATACACAAGTTCTATGGATGAAGAAAATGTTAAAGAATATAAAAGTGCATTGCAATGAACCAATAGTTATTCACTATGATAACTCTGTTGCTATAGACATATCAAAGAAACCAGTATTCCATTCTCTGACAATTCACATATCTATCAAATAAAACTTCTTGAAGGAAAAGGTGGAAGCAAATGAAGTTCGATTGGTTTATGTGAACACTAAAGAGCAGATTGCAGACATCTTCACTAAACCTTTTCCTAAAGAATCATTTGAGTACCTCAGAGATAGATTAGGGGTTTCTGCCCCTCTGATAGAAACTTGATTGATGCTATTTGGCATCAGTATGGTATGCATTATCAGACCTATTATTTATTCTAAATTGATGTGGTGATGCTACTACTCAGGGATAGTAGTTAGTCTTGTGATTTAGTGATTTATGATTTTGCTTTGATATTTATGTCAGATCTTTGGCATTGATGTCAAAGGGGGCTCGAGATATTCATGCGAAAAACTTAAGGATTTATATACATTAGGGGGGGGGGGGAATTTGTAGAACTTAACTAAGATATCATCTACAGGGATAGTATGAATCGGAACTTCATTGCTATATTCTTGTGTGGGAGATTTGTTTGGCATTTCTTGGCACTTGGATGTTTTTCACATCTAGTGTTGCCATCAATGCCAAAGAGGGAGATTGTTGGCAATTTGATGGAACTGATTATGATGTTTTGTCATTGATGTCAACACTAGCTACTTTCACTGTTTACCGGTATTCGATTGGTCCCGGTAGAATGATTGGTTTCTGGTTGACAGATTATGTTGATCCAATATACTCCAAAATGCTTTGTCTTATAGATTTGTCTTAGATTTTCTATTCATGCTATCCAGATATATGTTCAATCAGTTGGTATTGATTTTGTGATCGGATGCTATCTTATATGTTGGTAAACCTAGTTTATTGATCTGGTAAGGGTTTCACCGATAGAGCTTTGTTGAAGATCTTTTGATATTATGCATAAGTGGTGTTGGTGTGGCTTCTAGAAGGGATTAAAAATGATGATGATGATCATGTTTGAGCCTTGACTAATTGGAATAATTTCTCTAGCATGTGTGGACCTAAATTGGGTCTAGTACTATCTAGGCTATGGACCAGCTTAATGTAACGTGTTGTTGGAACTCCTCGATATTTTTCTAGGATGATTTATGGGTTGGATGATATTTGTTTGGCCTCAAGCCAACATGTTTTATAATTATGTAATAGGTTTATTATCTGGTTGGCTAACCTAATTGTTTAAGGTCTAAAGTTTGTATATATATGTGTATGATCTCATTTTAGATCATGGTATGCAAGCAAATAATGTAATAATCATTCATGCAAAGGATTTGGTTGATCATAGGTGATCAAGTTGGGTTTATGCAAGAGGTTTAAGACCTCCAGTATTGAGCTTAATTGGAACTATACTCAGGCATATGAGATGCTATTATTGCAGTTCATTTTTCCTTTCAGATTGTAGTCTAGATTTCTTATGTAGTCAATGAGGTTCCTTTTGTGATGAGCAGTGTGCTCTAGGCTATTGGCCTTCCTGTAAGTGCAGGCTCCTCAATTTTTAATCACATACTCACTTTAAAAGTATTATCTGACTGTGGGTAGGCTTCCCACCGTGGTTTTTCCCTTTATCGGGTTTTCCATGTACAAATGTTGGTGTCATGTGGATGGTAATTATTCTCTAATTGTTGCTTGTGCTTAATTGGTATATCTTCTATTCCAGTAATTGTATTCCAGTATTGATCTTATGTTTTCTGGTAATAAAGTTTTAAATGCTTAAGGTTCTGGTAATCTGGTGAAAACTTACTCACCCCCCCTCTCAGTTGTTCTCTAGTTATTTGAACTATCTAACAAAATATGCACTTGCATGAAGGAGAATTCCATGCAAGAAAGGACATCAAGTGTGTGAATAATGTACTCCATAAAGAAAACAGTGAAACCTTAGAAAGAGGAAAAGGAATATTCTTGCCCCCAAGCATAGAGGCAAGAATAAATAGACTATTATGTTGCTCACTAAGTATGATTGCACCTAAAATTGTACCACCATGAATGACAAGGAGCCCCCAATATGTAGGCTAACTATGTCACATAGTGAGGAGAAACATAATAGGAACTTGAATGTTATTTTAAATGATCAATGATGAATATGCCATTAATTGTCAGATATTATTTTTAACATGCCTAAATCAATGTAATGTTGTATTTGTGTTTTCAAAGCTTGACACTCATTAGTAGAATGGAAATGGCTTTGATGATATTTATAAAAAGAAGAATTTTGAGAATGTTTTTTATGTTTTCTTTTTTTTTTTTGTTTAGAACAAAGAGGAGATATTAAGTTGGAATTGAGAAGATTGGTCAACACATTTTCTTTTTGTAACTCAAAATTAGAATGAGAAGGTGTGGATTTACAAGACAATGGAAAAGAAGATGTTGACAAAGGAAAGTGTAATCTCTCATGAATTTGTTGCTCACATTCAAGAATTTGTCCATTGCATCCATGTGTATGTTGAAAAGAGGGTTCACCCTTAGGGGGAATTGGATTGAAATTTAAAGAGGCCCAATCAATTTCAAGATTTGTGTTAAGATAAAAATTTGGAATATCAAATTTAGGCATCTTAGACTTTCTAGAAAAGGTACGAGTGAAATCTAAGGACCCCCAATCATCCTCTAAGAGTTATTCTTTAGGAACTTCTTTGGTAGGAGATGGTGTATTTGAGTGAATTGAAGAGAGTATTATAAGAACTAAGAAAGCATATGATGATTCACTTGTGTTCTCATCAACTACCTCATTAGTATATGTGTAAGACACAACATGATAATTAGGAAGAATTGTTGGTTTCCTATGAACATGAATGGAATTGATTTGATTTTTGTTAGGCTCTTGATTTTTGGGAGAGAGAGAATTATGATGAGAAATAATATCATCCTCTTGTTCTAAGGTATCTTTGTGCTCAATAAACTCATTAAGAAAAGGACTATCATATGTAATTAAAGCTTCATCTTTAGAGGGAATATCATGTAAAGAAGGTATGGTATCAATGGGATAAGTAGCTATAATATCATCCTCTTGCACCAAATAATCCTTATGAGGGAGGTACTTTCTAGGAGAAGAAGGAACACAATTCTCCAAAGATTCATCTTTAGGATGGAGATCATTGAAAGAAGTGTTCATATTCCCTTTTTGCACCAATGTGCCCTCATTAATGAGATCATTTATGGGAGAGGGTAAATCATAGGTATGAATGAAAGGGAGAACTAAATTAACATCATATGCATGAAAGGAAACATCATGAACATCTTTAATGTAACTTGAAATTGAATTAGAAAAATAAGATAAGAACTCCATATGCACTTATGATCAAACAAGAAACTCGTATGTCATTTAACCATAATAATGTTCATCCCATACATGCATATAAAATTGAATAAAGGAGGGAAAATGAAATTTGCATTGCAAATTTGAAATTTGAATGTGAAACTGTGAAATTAGAATTTGAAATTTGAAACTTGAAAAATAATTGAATAATTCAAAATTTTAGGAAAAATGATTATTCGATTAAATGAAAAAATTGATTGAAAGAATAATATTGCAACCTTCTGGGAAATTAAAATTATAAATTAAGGTTATGTAAAAAAAAAAAACCTCTTAATTTAAAATTCAAAATTATCCAAAAGAGATTAAAATTAGGGCCTATTGGAAAACCTCTTAATTTTAAAAATTGAAAATTTGAAATTTAAATTTAGGGTTGTTCTTAATTAACCACTTAATTTTAAACTATATCTTGAAAATTGAAATGTTGAAAGTGGAGATTGTTTTTTATTTTAGAGGGATCAAAATTCGATAAAATTAGCCAATTTTCTAGAATTGAGTAGTAAAACACAGTCATAAGAGTCTCTCAAAATTTTGGGAAAAAAGCTAGGGACCGTGTGCAAGTTGCACGTGATCCTCCCAACTTTTTGGAAATTTTCAGGGATGAAAGTTATGATGATCTGAGAGATAACTCCAAAAAATTGATTGATTTTTTTGATCTCTAGATAGGTGAAATTAAGGTTTGAATGTCGAAATAGGATCCTATTAGGGTTATGAAAAAGGTCAAACCTAATGGATAGGGCCACTTTAAATAATATTTAGAAAATTGAAATTGGTTGAGATTGATTGAAATTTATACAAGATCCAATTAAATTTCAAAATTAGGGTTTTAGGTCCTAACCACCGAATTTTGAAATTTTGAATTTTGGAAAAAGGAGAGAAATTGAAAATTTGAATTTTAGGCAAGAAGACAAGTTTGGAAACAGTCACACATCTGAAAATTAAATGTAAATCCAATTTTTGTACAAGTTCAAGTTGATATTTCAAAATTAGGGTTTTGACAATTAACCACTTAATTTTGTAAATGTGATTTTCAAATTGAACAAGACAATGAAAGAATTGAATTTGATAAGCAATGCAATTTTCAGATCTAAGACAATATAGAGAATTTTTTGCAAAATACAAGTTCAATTTCAGTTTTAACAGCTAGGATTGTGAATGAATTAATCACTAAGTTTTTGTAAATTGCAAAAATTAAACTTGTAAATGAAAAATATGCAATAATTTTCTATGTAAACCATGTAAGACATCGGGTTCACCAAAATGTAAAGTAGAAAATTGAACCCTAGTGATTCCCCACCTAGGGGAGAGAAGGGAAATCACTAGGACGATTTTCACTCGAGAGATACTTTATATTCACAAGAGGGGCTGAATTCACTAGATCCAAACCTTAGAGTGAATAAGGATTTGAATACTAAGTGAATTGCAAGGGTGCAATGCAATTTACCCTCTTTTGTAAGTCAAAGAGTTGACTTGTTAACTATGCAGAAAATGAAGACAAAATAGGTGAAATAAAGAGCTACCAATTCAAGACCACACTATAACTTCAGATTTGAGGTATTTCGACTGATACGGACCTACCCTACAAATTTGCATAAAAGACGTTGGGACCATGTGCAAGTCACACACAGTCATCTGAAAAATCTACGAGTCGAAAAGGGATTTTCCATCTCTGCAAATGAAGCCTAAATTTGCAATTACAGTTGGGCACCTGCAACCTACACATAGAAAATAAGGGAAGAAGGGTTGTCGATAGGGGTTTGCCTTAGTCAAACCCCGACTGAGGAACCAACCTTGAAAGAAAGTAATTGCAAATACTTAAATGTGAATAATGGAAATGTATACCTTGTAGTGTTGCAATTTGTTGATGATGGTTGCTTTTCTTCTTGAATATAATCACAAGTGTTGCTGAAATGGTATGCAATATGACAAAACCTTAACACACACACATGCTTGCAAATGAATGTTGTAATGTTTCTCCAATGGATGAATGAAGAAGACACATGAAGAAGAAGAAGACTTGATGAATGCTTGAAGACGTGAATGCTTGATGATGATAATGGAGACCTTCCACTTGTTTTCCCAATTTTTGCTTATCTTTACTTATTATTGTATATGCCAATGAGAGGACTAAATCCCTTTTCATACTTGCGTAGGAGAATTAATTTTCATCTCACTGAATGTCGACATAGGGGAATTTAAATCTTGAATAGCAAACTAGGTCCAAGGGTCAGATGGACCCATTTTAGGGCCACCCAAAGAGGTTGGAAAGGGGTGCCATGCCCCTTTCTTGACCTTTTTTGGGGTTTGGACAAGGTCACAAGGTGATGGAAGGGCTGAAATAGAAAGAGATTTGGAAGAATGATGCCAAAAGGGGTCCCAATTGAGTAGGGAGATGAAGTCGCTAGGGTGAGGACCTAAAATGCAGTCAAAATTGCAAGGGTCGCAATTTTATGATGCTATAAATGTAATGGGACTTCAGACCAAACATGAGATCTAGGAGAAGGTTGAGACCCTGTATAAAGGAGATAAACAAGTGAAAGTTTCTAAGTTGCAGAGTTTGAAAATAAATTATGAGATGTTGAAGATAGGAGAAGATGAGAACATAAATACCTTTATGACTAAGGTGAATGATCTTCTCCTAGGTATCAAATGTGCCAATGGAACCCTTGAAGAAGATGAAATTTTTTCTAAGGTGCTAAGATATTTTCCTCCTACTTATAAACATAATGTAGTTGCTATTGATGAGACCCGGAGTGTGACTAGAGTAACAAGAGATATGTTGGTTCGAAAGATTGCTACATTCGAACTAAGTGAATTTGGTGAGTCACATGGAAAGTCTGAGACAACATTTAGAGCATTTGTATCCAAAAATAAGAAGTATCATCCTAATGAATGCGAAATATCTAGATATGAAAGAGAAAGAAGAGAGATGAAAGAGAAAGAAAGAGAATTATATGAGATCAAGGCATTGATTTCTCAGAGATTGCCTAAAGGAGTTGATGAAGAATTAGAAGGAGATGAAGTTGTATTTATTGCTATCAATGAAGATAGATCAGTACCTATTGATTTCACTAGCTACACTATTAAGGAGAAATCTTTAGTTGCTAAAGTTGAAAAGAAAGATGAATGTGTGATTGACAGTGGTTGTTCACATCATATGACCGGTGATAAAAGAAAATTTGTGAGTATGGATAGGTATGATGGTCGAATAGTGATATTTGGAGATGACAAAGCCCATGTGATCTATAGTAGAGGTTCTATTTACTTTGATAGTAAGAATAACACTGAAGATGTCTTATATATTGAAGGTTTGAAGCATAATATTTTGAGTTTTGGATAGATGGTTAATAAAGGTTATGATTTCCAATTCAAGAATGATAAATGCAAGATCCTAAATGCCTTCGGTAAAGAGATTTCATCTCAAACTAAGACTGAAGGTAATATGGTGAGAAAAGCTACTTGATTGCTTAGATTGATGAAAGTTGGTTGTAGCATAGGAGAACGTGTCATGTTAACTTTGATTCAATGATTAAGATCATTTCAACTCAACCTATTAGAGATCAGCCTAATATTGTTGAGCATGCTAATCTGGTATGTAAGGAATGTCAATTGGGTAAGCAAACAAGAATTTCTTTCAGGAGAAAACAATATACATCTGATGGATTGCTAGATCTTGTGCATATTGACCTATGTGGACCTACAAATGTTAGAAGTGTCTAGGGAGACAAGTATTTTCTGTTGGTAATTGCTTATTATTTCAGGATGATGTGGGTTATCTTTTTGAAGGAGAAATCAGAAGCATTAGACAAGTTCAAGATATTCAAAGAAAAGGTTGAGAGTGAGTCGAGATTGAAGGTGAAATATCTGAGATCTAACAGGGGAGGAGAATTTTGTTTCGATGAGTTTGATTAATTCTATGAGAAGCATGAGATTAGAAGAAAATCATTTGCTCCTAGAACCCCTTAACAACATGGAATTGTTGAAAGGAAGAACAAGGCTATTTTGGATGTTGCAAGAACTATGTTGATTGAAGGGAATGTTTTGAATATCTATTGGAGAGAAGCTATCAGCACTAATGTTTACACATTCAATCGAGTTCATATTAAAGGTGATACCGATAAGATTCCTTATGAGCTATGATTTGGTCATGTTCCTACAGTGAGATATTTCAAAATATTTGGTAGCAAATGTTATATCAAGAGAGATGATGGCATAGGAAAGTTTCATGCAAGAAGTGATGAAGGAATTTTATTGGGATATTCAATAAAGAGAAAATCCTACCGGTGCTATAATAGGAAACTAAGAAAGATAGTGGAAAGTGCAAATGTGAAGGTGGATGAGAACTTTGGGAAAGAAATTAGAGCTTGTGAATATGATGATGGTTAGAATTTTGTTCTAAATCCTATTTAGACTAATGAATTGAAGAAGAATGGTCCAGTAGAGACAATTAATCCAAATGTTGCTATTGTTGGTGGAGAGGTGTAGGAACTTGAAAATCACATCAATTAGAAGACTCTAAGGTATGTAAGATTGAATCATTCATAAAATCAGATGATTGGAGATAAAAATAAAGGTGTTATGACTAGAAGAACGCTACCTGTTGAAGAGGTATGTTTGATTTCTAAAGTTGAACCCAAAGATGTTGTTGAGGCTTGCAAAGATGAAAATTGGACGAGAGCTATGGAAGAAGAATTAGATCAAATTGAAAAGAATAACACATGGGAGCTTGTGCCTAGACCTAAAGATAAGAATGTGATTGGTACTAAATGGGTATTCGGGAACAAATTGAACAAAGCTAGTGAAGTTGTTAGAAATAAAGGAAGATTGGTATGCAAAGAGCATTCATAGAAAGAAGGAATTGATTATGAGGAGACTTTTACTTTGGTAGCTAGACTTGAAGCTGCTAAACTATTGCTTGCATATGCTGCCTATAAAGATTTCAAGGTATATCAGATGGATGTCAAATCTGCCTTTTTGAATGGTGATCTTAAGGAAGAAGTTTGCATTGAGAAACCTAATGGATTTTCATTATTAGATGATGGATACATGGTATGTAAACTGAAGAAAGCTCTTTGTGGATTGAAACAAGCCCCTAGAGCCTTGTATACTAGATTGGATAAGTATTTGCTGAAATTAGGATTTAATAAAGGGACTATTGACAGTAATCTGTATTTTAAGATTGAGAATGATAACATCTTGATTATTGAAGTCTTTGTTGATGATATTATCTTTGGAGGAGATGATGAATTGAGTATGAAGTTTACCAATGATATGCAAAAAGAATTTGATATGTCTATGATAGGTGAGATTAATTTCTTCTTAGGTTTGTAGATTTCATAGATTGGAAAAGGTATTTTAATATCTCAAGATAAATATGTGAAGGAACTACTCAAGAAGTTTGGGTTAGATGACTCCAAACCGGTTGGAACTCCTATGGTGTCTAGCTAAAAATTATCTAAGAATGATGAATCTCTAAAAGCTTATCAGAGTTTGTATAGATCTTTGGTTGGTGGACTGTTATATCTTACTCAGACTAGGCCAGATATTATGCATGTTGTGTGCATGGCTACTAGATATAAAGCTGATCCAAAAGAGAGTCATGTCACTGATGTGGAGAGGATATTTAGATACTTGAAGGGGACTGTGGATTATGGGTTGTGGCATCTGAGGAATGATGATTTCATGCTGTGTAATTATACTAATGCTGATTGGGTTGGTGATGTTGATGACCTGAAGAGTACCTTTGGTGGTGCTTTCTTTTTAGGTAAGAAATTGGTCTCATGGGCTAGTAAGAAACACGATTCAGTATCCTTATCTATTACTAAAGCTGAGTACATTGTTGATGTTGGTAGTTGCACTTAGGTAGTTTGGATGAAGAAAATGTTGAAGGATATTAGAGTTATCTATTATGAGCCTACTGTCATATACTGTGATAATTCTAATGCTATTAAATGTTAAAGAATTCGGTGCAACATTGAAAAAATAAACATGTGTCAATGAAATATCATTACTTGAGAGAAAAAGTCAATGAAGAGGAAGTGAAGCTGGAATATGTGTCTACAAAGGAACAAATTGCTAATATTTTTACTAAGCCTTTTCCTACAGATACATTTGTCTATTTGAGAGACAAGTTAGGGGCATCTACCCCTCCTAATAAGAACTAGATGCATTGAGTTGCATCAGTCTGGAGGAATTCATAGTCTTCTCTTTGTTCAAATTGATGATTTGGTTTTGCTCCACTGGTGGAGTAGTGTGGTTATGTATTTTAAAGAGAGAAAGATTCATGTTTCTAAGGGGGATACTAAGTCTGGTCTTTTATTTTGAGATCTTTGGCATTATTGTCAAAGGGGGAGAGAAGCATGTGAAAAACTGTTTTATCTACTTGATCTTAGGGGGAGTCTGTTGGAGATGTTTTCTTTCTTTGAATTGATCATTTTTCACATTCATATATTGCCATCAATGCCAAAGGGGGAGATTGTTGGACATTGCTACTACTAGGATATGTTGTCATTGATGTCAACATATTCCTACTCTGGTGATTGTAGATTAGTTTGTTGGGATCCTATTTTGGTGTATGGAGTATTTATAGAATCATTGTATTCTTCTGTATTGGTTTTGGTGATCCTCGATATGCTTAATTGATCATAGCATATGATCCAGTTTGCAGTTTGTTTTTCTGATTAGTGCTTTGCAGAGTTTATTATTTCCTTCAGTATATTCTAGTGTGATCAGATCTTGAGCCGAGTCTTTAGGAGACTATTTGGGATGGTCTTGTGTATCTTCATTTTAGATGATTCATGATTTGGTGCTCTCCAAGTTATCTTTATTCATGACAGTTGCTATTGTTTGAGTGTTCTTGAGTTTCAGATGTTGACAGATGAAGATTTGATAAGTGGTGTTGGTGTAGCTATTATTAATGATTCTAACATGCTTGTTGGTGTTTCTTAAATGTTTCCTATTTGTTTTGATGATCTGCATTGATCATTATGCGATTTGTTGGTGATTTTACTGGTTCGATGATGTTCTTCATGTTATGCAGTATTTTTGGTGGTGTAGTGTGTTGCGGTTGATCTTATCATGATTACTAATGGAAATGAGCATTTGGAAATTTAAAATAGGTCCATGTTATGTCATGTATATCATTATATTGGTTTGGTGGTCAATCTTTGTATCTTGTGATATAATTTTGTAATTGTGAGTTGAGCGTTTAGCCGACCTTGTTGTCAAGGTTGATGAATTGTATAAATAGGTGATATTGTCATATAATTTAGGTATCAAAGGTGAGTCTGCATTATCAAAGATTGGTGTATGTGTGATTAAGGATTCATCTTTTAGTGTGATGTATTGAGTAGAGATTGGTGTTGTAGAAAAGATAATTGTGCTTAACCAAAAAATAGTCATTAGGCATTTGGAGATGCTTTTATTGCTGTTCATTTCTTCCAGATTGTAGTTTGAATCTTATTGCAAGTCAGTGAGACTTCCCTGAGGGCTGTAGCCTTTTGGGTTATTGTATTTGAGCAGTAAGCTCTAGGCAGTGTGATGAATGCATGTGCATTCCCCATTATAATATTTACATATACTACTATAGAGTATCATCTTATTATGGGTAGGTTCCCATCATTGTTTTTCCCTTAACTGGGTTTTCCACGTCAAAATATTGGTGTGTGTATTGTGTTATCAATTTTCTTAACTTTGTTACTATTACAATTTATCAGATCTATTTCTGTGATTAAGTTTGTAGATCCCGTGAAAAATGATTCACCTCCCTCCCTTTTAGTTTTCCTTCATTGTTGTTGCCAATAGCTATATGAGGGTGCATATTTCTTAGCTTTTTTTTACCATCTTTTCTCAAGGAGAGACATTTAAGTGATGCATGATGAGGTGTGACCCAATCTTGGCATGTCTTCAAATGACCAAATAATATTAATTTGCCTTTCTTTGAAAAATGCATAATGGTTATGTTTCTCTTTCTTTGATAATGATGTTGTTGGATGTAAAATCTTTGGTTGATCTAGTATCCTAATATTGACTTCTTCGGTTGGCTCAATCAGTATAGAAGATCTCTCCTAGTAATACTTGGGTAGAGTGTCAAATCTCCCATCCTCTGGAGCCTCAAGGAGGTTTTCACCATTGGATACGTCCATTTTTTTACTTTTTCTTTATTTAATGTTTCTATTAAATGATTTTTAGCATTAGACTTGTTATTTTCTTTTCTTTTCACTTTTGGAATTGAGAGATTTGGCACCCCCTCGATTAGAAGATGTGTTACTTGATTCACTAGTGGAATTTGTTTTAGGTTCAACTATGTTGAGGTAAGAGGCAATGGTGTGATCATTAGGAAAGGTTTCTATCTCAATGGGTCCTTAATGTTTCCAATCAATAAGCTTGAGATACACTAAAGGTAAAGGATCATCAAATTGTGAAATGTCAAGGGAACTAAGGGTCATGATAGAGATATACAAGTCTTCAATGACTATTTCTAGGTCCAAGATGCTACTTTCCTCAGAATGATCTCTAGCGAGAGGTTCCTAATCATCCTCAATGGTGTCAAAATTGATATATTGTAGCTCCCATTAGAGTGGGCTATACTCTGATGGTTTTCCTTCATATGAAGGAACTATATTGACATCCAAGGTAAGGAGTCTCATGTTTTAGTTGTGAAAAGAATATTCAGATATTTGAAGGGCATAGTTGATTTTGGTTTATGGTATCCTAAAGATGATGATTTTTCCTTGATTGATTCTACAGATGTTGATTAGGTAGGCGATGTTGATGACCGAAAGAGTACAAGTGGTGGTTAATTTTTATTGGGTAAGAGATTGGTTGCTTGGTTGAGTAAGAAGCAAAATTCCATTTCTTTATCTACTTCAAAGGCAAAGTATATTGTGGCTGCTAACAATTGTACTCAAGTAATATGGATGAAGAAAATGTTGAAGGATATTAGAGTTATATATGATGAGCTTATTGCTATATACTATGATAATTCAAGTGTTATTAACATTTTTAAGAATTCGGTGTTGCATTCTAAGACTAAGCATATATCTATCAAGTTTCATTTTTTGAGAGAGAAGGCAAATGAGAAGGAAATCAGATTGCAGTATGTATCCACAAAGGAAAAAATTGTAGATATCTTAACACAACCTTTTCCTAAGGATACTTCTGAGTATCTTAGAGAGAAGTTAGGGGTTATTGTCCCTCCTGATCATAACTAAGGTGCATTTGTTATGCATCAGTCTAGTGTATTTCATAGTTATATCTTGTGATTCAGATAGATGAGGCGGTTGCTACTCAGGGGGAGTAGTCCAATGTTCAAAATAGTGAGTTTTTGAGTGCAAATATGTGCCTTTTCCTTTGATGGCATAGGGGGAGAGAATAATGTGAAAAACCTTGAAGCAATTTGAGAGAGAGAATCAGAGTATTGAGGGAAATAATGAGAGATTTGAGTATGAGTTATTGGTCAAAGGGGGAGCTATTAATCTTTCTTTGTCATTGATTTTTTTTCACATCACATGTTGCCATCAATGCCAAAGGGGGATATTGTTGGATATTTAAGGAGATTGTTGTGTGCTTCAAATATTTGCTTGAGATATTTTAGAGTGATTGAGAATCTGTTGCCATTGATATCAACATATTTCTCTGTTTATTGCAGTGATGCAATGATATTCATTATGTTGGTTAATGTTGTGAGATGATATTCAACTGTTATGGATTAAAGGGTTTTTGGATAATTATCTCTAGTTGATTTAAGTGTTAGAGGTTTGCACGATGATTTTATCAAGATTTGAGTATCGGTGTTGAGGCCAATTTTCCTGTCATATAATGATGACAGTGTTAGGTATTCTGATTTGCATTGCTTCATATTGTAATATCTTAATCTGCAGATGCATCGGATATGTTTGGGACATTGATGTGTGTCCTTAGTTCAAGTGGTTCATGATTTGGAGGTCCACAAGTGAATCTTCATTATGAGCCTAAATTTCAGATTTCTCATCATTTCAACAAATAGTTGACATCTTCCTATCTCATTTGAAAGCTCAAAAAATATATTCCATATCTGGTTAGCATGTCTTTGACAAGTACACTTTGAAATCTTGTCAACCATTGGTTTCAAAATGTTAGCATCAATATCAATGAAATACTTAGGATTTCTATGCAAAACTCTAGGAGGTGTTCTCAAACTTAAAGAAGCCTCAACATTAGGAATGCAAACAACATTAGGGATATATGGCATACCTTCAACTAGAGATGAAAATGATGACATGCCTTAAAACTGAGTTGTACAAGATGGTATAACTCCAACACTTGATGCTAATTGTGATGCACTTGCAACATCAAATGTCATAGAGGGAGTGAATTCAATATTAGATGTTGTAGATGCCAATGGTGTGCCAATAAGAGATGGTGTGCCTTCAACTTTAATTGTGGTATATGACATACTCTCAACCTTGATATTGAATTGTCTCATTGCACAAAGGTTTTTGCCTTTGTGTGGCCAATTCTATCTCTCTCTTAGATTGGATGGATATTTCATGTTCCTCTTCAATTGGAACCTCTTCATCTATGGTATTCACTACATGTGAAGGTATATAGAAGCATGAAAAGGATCTGATCAAGCATAGTAGTGCTATTTAAAAGATCAACAAACCCTCATTGTTCTCTAACAATTACAATAGTTAAATCCCTTAACTGAGTAAGCTTTAACATGCTTAGTGCTATCTAAATCCTCTAACTAGGTGATCCATTAGCTTGGATTTCAAATCCTCTATTGAAGTTACTCCTAACAAGGTATTGCTTCTAACAGGGCATTGTAGTCAATCCCTTAACCAGGTGGTCCCTAACAGGATCTGTTCTTAACAGGACATTTTGTAAAGTTTTAACAGGCTTGGCTCCTAATAGGGCAAACTTCAGAAGAGTTCAGAATACTTATGGGTATTCATCCCCATCAGGATTTTTCCCATTTGGGTTTCCATGCCAAAAATCATTGTGTCGAGTGGTGAATGGTTTTTGTGGTTATGTTTGATATCGTTAATTTGCTTAACTGTTAAATCTAGTTAGTTATGATAAGATGACCGACAGTTATCTGAAATATGTTTTTAACATTGTTAGTAAAGTATTTTTATGTTTTCATTAAATAGTTTGGGAGTTTCAGATCTGTTATACTATTATTTTGATATGCCAGTCAAATTGGTAAACTGTTAGTGCTATTGTAGTTTATTACTCAGTGTTTGAACCGGTTTATTCAAAGATTGACTTGAGAGATTGTTTTTGAGTTTGGTGAAAGGTTAGTCAGTTTTCTATCTATTGATTCACCCCCCCTACTCTCAGTAGTTGTGTGGATCCTTATTGATTCATCATATCATGAGTTGGTATCAGATCTTGAAGCATTGTTGGCTAAGCAGTTACCCAGAGGTATCAGTAAGTACATAGGTAAATTACCTTTGAAGTGTTTTGCATGTAACAAGATTGGACATATTGCAGCTAATTGTCCTAATGGTGACAATGAGCATAAGAGTGAGAAGTACAATAAGTACAAAGGAAAAGGCAAAAGAGATTACCTCATTGCAGTTGATAGTGGAATAATTGATGAGGAATCTGAGGGATATGCTAATGAAGACATTGTCTTTGTTGCCATTAAAGAGGAGACATTTGATTAAAAGGCATTAGTTTCTCGTATGGATAGTTTTGATGATTGGATCATAGATAGTGGTTGTTCACACCACATGACCGGTGACCAGAGTAAATTTCTTACTTTGAAGGAATTTGATGGAGGAGTTGTGAGATTTGGAAATGACTCACCCTACATGGTAAAAGGAAAGGGAACTATTTCTCTTAATGGAAAGAGAAGTGCATATGATGTCTACTGGGTTGAAGGATTAAAGTACAATCTATTGAGTGTAGCTCAATTAAATGATAGAGGCTATCCATTGGAATTTAAGAATGAAATGTGCAAAATATATGGGAGAAAAGGTGAACTAATTGCAACCAGCAAGCAGACAAAAGGTAACCTATTTCACCTGAATCCTAAAGTCAACAACTGTTTAATTGCTAAAGTAGATGATAGTTGGCTTTGGCATCAGAGATTTTGTCATATAAATTTTGATAACATTGCCAAAGTCAGTAAGTCCAAGTCAGTAAAAGGTTTTCCTCAGTTGGACAAACTGATGAATTCTCTGTGTAAGGAATGTTAGTTAGGGAAGATGACATCCTTAACTTTTAAGAGAAAATCTTTCTCAATAGAAAATTTGTTAGATTTGGTTCATACAGACCTCTGTGGACCAATAAGGACTAAAAGTATTCAAGGTGATAGATATTTTATGATCTTCACTGATAATTTCTCAAGAATGATGTGGGTCACATTCTTGAAGGACAAAACAAAAGCTTTTAGTAGGTTTAATAAATTCAGGGCCTTAGTCGAAAAGGAGAGTGGTAAGAAGATAAAGTGTCTAAGGACTAATCAAGGAGGTGAATTTACTTATGAGGAATTCACTAGATATTGTGAAGACAATGGAATTAAGAGGAAGCTTTCTGCACCTAGGGTACCATAGCAAATGGTATTGCAGAGAGGAACAATTGGTCAGTTGTTGAAGCTGCTAGAATGATGCTAATATAAGGAGGTGTAGAAAAACATTTCTGGAGAGAAGTTGTCAGCACAGTTGTATACACTATGAACCAGATATTGGTAAAGATAGGTAACGATAAAACTCCTTATGAATACTGGTATGGTAGATCACCTAATGTCAGTTATTTTAAGATTTTTGGCAGTAAATGTTTTATCAAGAGAGGTGACTACACTGGTAAGTTTGATGCTAAAAGTGATGAAGGCATATTTCTTGGTTACTCCACCAAGAGTAAAGCCTATAAATGTTACAACGACTGGACAAAGAGAATCATTGAAAGTGTTAATGTTCGAGTGGATAAGTGTCTTGAAGTTTCAAGAGAAACCAATGAGGAGAAGAAGGAAGATGAGCCTTACATTCTAATTTTGGAACTAGAATTGGTGAAGCCAGATGTTGATGAAGTCAATACTATAGTACCAGTTCAACCGATACAGGTAGATTCTATAGAGGAAGATGATGATAGTGAGGAAGAAGAACCTGAAGATAATGATCATGTCATTCCAAGGTATGTGAGACTCAATCATAATCTTGACCAAATTATTGGAGATAAAGATGTTAGAGTATTAACTAGAAGAAGAATTAGAGAGAATTCTTGCATGATCTCCACTATTGAGCCTAGAACTGCTAAGAAATCCTTTGGAGATGATCACTGGATCAAAGCTATGGAAGAGGAGCTTGACCATATTGAGAAGAACAATAAATGGATCCTAGTACCCAGACCGGTGAATAAAAATGTGATAGGTACTAAATGGGTATTCAGGAATAAACTGAATGAAGATGGAGTAGTACTCAGAAACAAAGCAAGATTGGTATGCAAAGGTTATGCACATGAAGAAGGAGAAGACTATGGCGATAAATTTGCACTAGTTGCTAGGTTGGAAGGTGTTAGGACTCTACTTGCATTTGAAACATATAGGGGATTCAAAGTATATCAGATGGATGTAAAGTCAACATTTCTAAATGGAATACTAGAAGAGGAAGTATACATTGAACAACCAGATGGTTATTCTTTGACTGATGCAAAGGATATGGTGTGTAAACTGCACAAAGCAATATATGGTTTGAAGCAAGCACCGAGAGAATGGTATAAAAGACTACATTCACACTTGATGAAGATAGGTTTCTAGAGAACCAATGAAGACAACAATATATATCTCAAGACTGAAGGAGATAAGATACTGGTTAGTGAAGTGTTTGCGTTGGATGATATCATTTTTGGAGGCAATGATGACATGAGTGATGACTTTACAAATGAGATGAAAAGTGAATTTTAAATGTCTCTGGTAGGAGAGATAAAATTCTTCATAGGTTTGAAAATTCAACAAATGAAGAGTGGTATTTTTATCAAACATTCCAAATATGTGAAAGAGGTATTGAAGACATTTGGAATGAGTGACTGTAAACTAGTTGGGATACCAATGGTTATAGGTTGTAAACTATCTAAGGAGGAGGATGCCGCATCTGTTGATGAAAAGGAGTATAGATCAATGATAGGGAAACTGCATTATGTTGTTCACAACAGACCCGATATTGCTCATGCAGTTGGATTAGTTGGCAGATTTTAGAAGAATCCTAAGGAGACACACATGATTGCAACTAAAAGGATATTCAGATATTTGAAAGGTACTATTGATTATGGATTATGGTATCCATATGCAGGTAACTTTGATTTGAAATAGATGCAGATTGGGTAGGAAATGTTGATGCCATGAAGAGCACAACCGGTGGTGCATTCTTTCTTGGAGGAAGACTTTTATCTTGGAGAAGCAAGAAGAAAAGTTGTATATCACAGTCCACTGTTGAAGCTGAATATGTTGCAATGTATATGAATTGTACCCAGGCAATCTAGAGAAAGTGCAGAGTAAAGATGTGTTATTGGAGCATGTATCTACTAAGGAGAAGCTAACAAATATCTCTACTAAACCTCTTGCTAAGACTACTTTTGAGTATCTTAAAGGTCAGTTAGGGGTTGTGCCCCTACATGAGATCAATTGAGCATATGTAGAAGAGATCAGTCCCAGAGCTAATTGAAGAATCTTGAAGCAGGATTGGTGTAGAGTGGAGTTACTCCATAGGGGGAGCATGAAGTTGTAGATTATTGATGTAGAATAGTAAAGTATGACAATGGATGTTTTAATTTCACTTTGGCATTGTTGTCAAAGGGGGAGAAGAACTGTATGATTATGGGAGAAGAATTGTATGATTGATAGAGAGAAGAACTATAGCCAGTTACTAGCTGAAGACATGGTGGCTCAGTTGAAGGAGAGTACATGGTAAAATGTAAAATAGGATTCCTATACCTATGTATGTGCATTACTCTCAATCATCACAATCAAGGGTATTGATATTTTTATTGCCATCAATGACAGCACAATAGTTCAATGCAAACCAATCAAATACCAACAGGAACATGTAACATCAAAATAAAGTCAAACTTAAAAATAAATTATAAAAAAAGAACAAAATCAAATGCATATGTTAATATGGATATTACAAATTCCAAATTATGCATATGTTAAAATGGATATATGAAAGTGTAAATTATTTCATATTATTTTTTTAAATTATTTAATAAGATATTTAAAAGATGTATGAAATTGCAAATTTTGTTTTAAACCACTAAACAAATAATTTTCTTATGCAACTTCCTTCAAATTCATTGTTAAATCTAATGTAAATATAATAGGATTACAATCAATTTTGATAAGAACACTTCTATTCTAAAATTTAAATAAAATAACACTTAATAAGTATTTGAATTCTAGAAACATGAAAATATTACATCAAATATTCAAATTTGATCTAAAAAATTGTTATCTTCCTTTTAGACGTTGTCAGATGAATAAAAAGGTGGTGGAGAGCTTATGGAATATATAAAATAACCTTGTATCAAATGTCAACATGATGGAAAAGCATTTTTTTGTCTGATCATGTGTAGAAAGCAGACAAAATCAGAGAATGTGGGCTTGGGTCATGGGTCAAGGGTCCCATATTACCATTTTTTTGTGCAACTCATTTGGCTAGTGTCAAATATGGCACTAGCCAAATGAATTCCATTGAAATTTAATAACCTTTGATAAATTTGGAAAAATGTTGGAGAGGGATAAGAGGAAAACAAAAAGATAGAAGGAAGGTGAAAAGTGAGAGACAAACAAAGACACATGACCCTCACCCATAAATTTTTTTGCCTCAATCAAAAACTTCACTCTATACAAATACCCTTAACCCTATACTCTATACTCTATACCCTATACTTGATAGCCACAACCATAAAAATTAAATCATTTAAACTCTATAACAAATACCCTTGACTATATAACCCAATATGCTAAATCCTCGACCCTATACAATAACTATATACCCTATAACCCCATATGGTAAACCTATTGGTATTTTGGTATGGTTTTGTCATTGATTTCAACACCTACTAAACACTTATCAACTCTGGCACTTTGGAAAATCAGCAACATTCATCGGAAAGCAAGTGACTCATGCACAGTCACCGGTATCTGGTACACCGGAAAGATATAATGATCACCGACACTTGGAATGATATGGAAAACACTTGGCAATGTCAAAGACATCATGTGTACACTTTGTCTTGGAGTTTTGTTTATCGATATATTCATATTTGCATATTTTCTATTACTAGCAAATAGGTCCAGGGTTACACAGACAGGTTTATCTTTTCAATATCAGCATGATATGCTATGGAGATGATTAATTATTGTTGTAAATACATTAAGCCAACATGTTCAATCAGTTATTGCATTGGATATTGTATTGTTTGTAAAATATTTTTATTGCAATATCTTGTAGAGTTGACTTACTAAAATTGGTCTTAGGTTATGGTATAAATGTAAGATCTTATTTGTAAGATCAAGTGTGGATTGCGAAAAAGGATTGTGTGAAGGTATATGTGAGAATAAGCAGAGCTATACACGCAAACATCATGTGAGGATTGAAGAAGGGTTTTTGTGAAGATAATCATAACTACATTGGTACTGAATCCAACATATAAAGATGCTATTTTGTGCAATACATTCTTATTGGATTTAACCATCCAACTATAGTCAGTGTGACTCCCATTTTGTGATTAAGCAGTGAGCTCTAGGTGCTTGGCCTTTCTGTATGTGCAAACCCCATTTATGTACACTTACTATCTGTAGTAGTATCATCTGATTGTGGGTAAGGTTTTCCACCATGGTTTTCCCCCTTATAGGGTTTCCACGTACAAATATTGGTGTTATGTGTTGTGGATGACTTTGTCTTTATGTTTCATGCACTAATCCTTACTAGTATAGCAATTAACTATTAAAATTGTCTACCGACATATTAAACTGGTTTACAGGTATTAAGCATTAAGTTGGTTAAGTTGTTTTTGGTTTGAATTTATTTGAAAACTAATTCACCCCCCCCCCCCCCTCTTAGTTGCCTCTAGGACCTAACAATTGGTATTAGAGCTTAGTCCTCTTTTGCAGAAGCTTAACAACTTGAGGAGATCCAATGTCTACTAACTTTTTTAGGAAGGACAGTCCTAAACTTGATGGAACCAACTATGGCATATGAAAGATCAGAATGGAGACACATCTAAATTGCATTGGAAAGGACATCTGGGATGTTACAAAGAATGGTTACACTGCTGTTGTACAAGGTCATCCTAGTCCAGCTAACTTGACTAAAGATGAGGAAAATGATTGCAAAGCAAGAGAAGCACTTTTGAGCGCATTATCAAATCAACAAATCATGGGACTATCAGATAGGTCTACTGCTAAAGCTATTTGGGATCATTTGGAAACACTGAATGAAGGAGATTCCATAGTCAAAATTGCAAAACTTGAAAGCTTCCGAGTCAGGTATGAACATCTAAAAATGGAAGAAGATGAAAGCATTTCAGCTTTTATGGAAAGAGTAAATGAAATTGTTTTGGGTATTAAATGTTGTGGAGAAACCTTAAGTGAAGATGAATTTGTTTCAAAAGTTTTAAGAGGATTGCCACCAACATATAAAATGAAAGTCACTGCTATAAATGAGTTAAGAACAATACCTAATACATCAGTTACTAGGGATACATTGATTGGGAAACTTTCAGCTTTTGAAATTGAAGAATTTGGTCATGTTGCTACTATAAAGACAGATTTGGCCTTTAAAGCATCAACATCATCTGCTCCATCATTTGACAAATCTGATTGGAAAGCCTTTTATGCAAGAGAAGTCGAAGAAAGTAGGAAAGAGAATGAAGAACTTGAAGAACTTGAAGCACAATTTGCAAGGAAAATGCCTAAAGGTCCAGTTGGAAGTAATTATGAAGGTAAAGCACCCTTTAAATGTTTTAACTATAATAAGATTGGTCATATGGCTTCAAGATGCCCTGACAGACATGCTAGACTAAGAGAAGAAGCTAGAAGATCATACAAGCCTAACCCTAAATATCAGAGATACAAATTTAAGAAAAATAAAGACAAATCTTGTTACATTGTTGATGAAGGTGTGACTGATGATTCTGATGAGGATCCAGCAGACAATGGATGGGTTTTTGTTGCTATAACAGAAGATCAATCAACACCTACTGCTCAACCGGTAGTATAGGCCTTGGCAGCTAAAGTTGAAGTAAAGGATGAATGGATCATTGATTCAGGATGCTCACATCATATGACAAGAGACAAAGGTAAATTCTTGAACTTTCAAGAATACAATGGAGGCTTAGTGAGATTTGGAGATGACAAAGCTTGCTCAATCAAAGGTAACAGTACAATATCTCTTGATGGTAAGAATAACACTGACAATGTCTACTATGTTGAAGGATTAAAGCATAATCTTTTGAGTGTTGGTCATTTAGTTGAGAAAGGATTTCAGTTACAATTTAAAAATGGAAAATGCAAAATCATGAATAGAACTAGTTTGGAAATTGCAACCGGTAATCAGACTAGAGGTAATATCTTTCATTTGAATAACAGTGAAAAGACATGCTTGATTGCACATATAGATGAAAGTTGGTTATGGCATAAAAGACTCTGTCATGTAAACTTCGATTGCATGGTCAAAATCAGTACTACTAAGTTAGTTAGAGATTTACCTAAAATTGTGAAACCCCAGAATACAGTATGTAAGGAATGTCAATTTGGAAAACAAGTTAGAGATAGTTTCAAAAGTATTCTAGAAAAATCCAATAATGCTCTTGATTTGATTCACACTGATTTATGTGGTCCAGCTAGAACTAAAATCTTACAAGGTGATAGATATTTCATGCTAATCATTGATGATTAATCTAGAATGTGTTGGATTACTTTTCATAGAGAAAAATCAGAAGCACTTGGAAAGTTTAAACTATTCAAAGCAATGGTTGAAAATGAAATTGGTAAGAAAATCAAATGTATAAGATCAGATCAAGGAGGAGAATTTACATTTAAATAATTTAATACATTCTGTGAAGTAAATGGAATCAAAAGACAACTATCAGCACCTCGGACACCACAACAAAATGGAGTTGTTGAAAGGAAAAACATAACTATCTTGGATGCAGCAAGAAGTATGTTATCAGAAGCAAACCTACCACATGTATATTGGAGAGAAGCAGTCAGTAAAATGGCCTATACATTCAACAAAGTTCACATCAAAGGTGAAACTGGTAAGACCTCTCATGAACTATGGTTTGGTAATACTCCTACTCTAAGTATTTCAGAATTTTTGAAAGTAAATGTTATATCAGAAGAGATTTGTATATTGGCAAATTTGATCCTAGAAGTGATGAAGGAATTTTTCTTGGTTATTCATCTAAGAGCAAGGCATATAGATGTTTTAACAAAAGATTGCAGAAAATTGTTGAAAGTACAAATGTAAAGATTAATGAACAATTCAGAGGAACTTCAAGGTATATAGACTCTGAACCAGAAATAGAAATTTTGGCAAATGAACCTACTCTAAATCCACCAGTACAGAATGAAGATCCAATTACCCTGGTATCATCTGAGGATTCCACAGTAACTGAGGAACCGCAACAAACAAAGACACCTTGGTATTTAAGACTGAATCATTCTGAAGGTTAGATAATTGGAAACAAGTTTAAAGGAGTTATGACAAGAGGAAGATTGGAAAATGAAGAGGTATGTCTTATTTCTCAAATTGAATCATCATCTGTTAATGAGGCATGTGAAGATAAATTTTGGATTAAAGCTATGGAAGAAGAATTAGAAAAAATTAAGAAAAATAACACTTGGACATTAGTTCCACGGCCTAAAGATAAAAATGTAATTGGAACCAAATGGGTATTCAGAAACAAACTTAATGAAGATAGTAAGGTTGTCAAAAATAAAGCAAGACTAGTGTGTAAGGGATATTCTCAAAAGGAAGGAGTTGATTACAATGAAATCTTTGCACTGGTAGCTAGAATTGAGGCAGTCAGATTATTTTTGGCTTTTGGAGCACACAAGAACTACAAAGTTTATCAAATGGATATTAAATGTACATTTTTTAATGGATATCTTGAAGAGGAAGTCGACATTGAACAACCTGATGGATTTTCTTTGGAAGATGACAATGATATGGTTTACAGGTTAAGAAAAGCTCTATATGGATTGAAACAAGCTCCAAGAGCTTGGTATGCAAGATTGGATAAGTATCTTTTGAAGATTGGTTTTACTAAAGGAAATGTAGATTTACTAAAGGAAATGCAGACAACAATTTATATTATAAAGTAACTAATGATGACATCTTGATTATAGAAGTATTTGTTCATGATATAATATTTGGAGGAGAAGATGGATAATGTAAAGAATTTTCTATTAAAATGCAACAAGAATTTGAAATGTCTATGATTGGAGAAATAAAATTCTTTTTAGGATTGCAAATTTCACAGACTGATAAAGGTATATTCTTGAGTCAATCCAAGTACTTAAAAGAGTTACAAAAGAAATTTGGGATGGAGAACTCTAAACCGGTAAGCACACCTATGACAAAAAATGACAAATTATAACAAAGGGATGAATCTACACCTGTTAATCTAACTAGATACAAATCTATGATAGGAGGTTTACTGTATTTGACACAAACTAGACTTGATATTATGAATGCAGTATGTATTGTTTCAAGATTTCAAAGTAATCCTAGAGAAAATCATGAATCAACAGTAAAAAGGATTTTCCGGTACTTACAAGGCACTATAAATCTTGGATTATGGTATCCTAGAGATGAAAAATTTGAATTATGTGCATACATAGATGCAAATTGGGTAGGAGATGTGGATGATAGAAAAAGAACCACCGGTGGAGCATTCTTTCTTGAAAACAGATTAGTCTCTTGGTTGAGTAAGAAACAAAGTTGTACATCTTTATCAACAGTAGAATAAGAATATGTTGCAACAACAACTAACTATACACAAGTACTATGGCTTAAGCAAATGTTGAAAGACATAAAGGTAAAATGCAAGGAACCTATTACTATCTATTGTGACAACACTGCAGCAATTGATATATCTAAAAATCCGATATTACATTCTAAAACCAAACATGTTTCTATCAAACTAAATTTTCTAAGGGAAAATGTTGAAGCAAAGGAGATAAAACTGGTTTATGTGAATACTAAAGAATAGATTGCAAATATTTTTACTAAACCTCTGCCTAAGGAGACTATTGAATATCTCAGAGATCATCTTGGAGTCATACCCCCACCGGTAGAGACTTAGGAAGTTGATGATTGTCATCAACCGACAGAATTAACAGAGAAATCTTTTATTCCGGCTTTGATGGGAAGCTACTTCTTAGGGGGAGTAGTTAGTATACTAGTTTGATTGGTATTTTGTATATGAACTTGGTTTTGTTATAACTTTGGCATTTGATGTCAAAAGGGGAGAGATTGGTATGGAAAAACTTTGAAAAACACAAGGAAAACACATGTTTCTCCCAGGGGGAGAGATTGTTGTTTGGGAGAGATTATTACTCTCTGTACATCTCTTTTTGGAGATTGTTGGTTTTTTGTATTTGGCATTTCTGTTTTGGCACTTTGATGGTTTTTCCATCTTGTGTTGCCATCAATGCCAAAGGGGGAGATTGTTGGTATTTTGGTATGGTTTTGTCATTGATGTCAACACCTACTAAACACTTATAAACTCTGGCACTTTGGAGAATCAGCAACATTCATCGGCAAGCAAGTGACTCATGCACAGTCCCTGGTATCTGGTACACCAACAAGATATAATGATCACTGACACTTGGAATGATATGGAAAACACTTGGTAATGTCGAAGGTAACGCGTGAACACTTTGTCTTGGAGTTTTGTTTATTGGTATATTCATATTTGCATATTTGCTGTTATCAGCAAATAGGTCCAGGGTTACACCAGCAGGTTTATCTTTTCCAGATCAGCATGACACGCTATGGAGATGATTAATTATTGTTGTAAATACATTAAGCCGGCATGTTTAATCGGTTATTGTATCGGATATTGTATTGTTTGTAAAATGTTTTTATTGTAATATCTTGTAGAGCCGACCTACTAAAATTGGGCTTAGGTTATGGTATAAATGTAAGATCTTATTTGTAAGATCAAGTGTGGATTGCGAAAAAGGATTGTGTGAAGGTATATGCGAGAATAAGCAGAGCTATACATGCAGACATCATTTGAAGATTGAAGAAGGGTTTTTGTGAAGACAATCAGAACTACATTGGTACTGAATCTAGCATATAAAGATGTTATTTTGTGCAATACATTCTTATTGGATTTAACCATCCAACTATAGTCAGTGTGACTCCCATTTTGTGATTGAGCAGTGAGCTCTAGGCACTTGGCCTTTCTACATGTGCAGACCCTATTTATGTACACTTACTATCTACACTAGTATCATCTGATTGTAAGTAAGGTTTCCCACCATGGTTTTTCCCCTTACAGGGTTTCCACATACAAATATTGGTGTTATGTGTTGTGGATAACTTTGTCTTTATGTTTCATGCACTAATCCTTACCGGTATAACAATTAACTATTAAAATTGTCTACCGACATATTAAAATGATTTACCGATATTAGGCATTAAGTTGGTTAAGTTGTTTTTGGTTTGAATTTATTTGACAACTGATTCACCCCCCCCCCCCCCCCCTCTTTGTTGCCTCTGGGACCTAACAAAACCATCAACCCTCTACCTTATAACTATAGACCTATAATGAATAAGAAAGTGATGTTGAGAGACCTATAGACAAGAGTGAGGTGAGAGAGACAAAAGGATAAGGTAAGGATGGAGGTGAGATAAAGAGGAATGCAAGAATAAAGGGCGTTTGATGCTTAGAGAGGGAGAAAGAAAGTAGACAAGGGATAGATGAACAAAGAGAGAAAGAGAGAAGGGGGGATTGAGGGATACTTAGAGATAGGGGTAAGGATGGAATGAGATAGAGAGTGTGTAAAGAGAAGGGGGGAGAGACCTAGAGAGGGGAAGGAATGAGGAAGAAAGTGAGGGAGATACCTAGAGAGAGGAAAGAGTGATTAAGAAAGTTAGGGATAGACCTAGAGATAGAAGGGACTGAGGAAGAAAGTGAGGGTGAGAGACCTATAGACACTTAAGTGAGGTTAGAGGGGAAAACATATGAGGTAAGGATAAAGGATGAGATAGGGAGAGAGGGGGGAATAAAGGGGGTACAACCCTTAGAGAGGGAGAGAGAAAGAAGAGGAGGGATAAAAGAAAAAAGAACAAAGAGAGAGAGAGAGAGAGAGAGAGAGAGAGAGAGAGAGAGAGAGAGAGAGAGGATTGTGGGAGAGTTAGAGATAGGGTAAGGAGGGAGTAGGATAGAGAGTGTTTTAGCATTTTCACAAAAGGAGATTGTTAGCATCTTAGTAAGTTTGTTGATATGAGGATATTGAGAAGGTTGTTGGAGATTGTTGATATAATTGAGAAAGGATGATTACTATCTTAATAACATTATTTTGTCATTGATTTCAAGCAATTGATTTTTTGATTCAGTATGATGTTGCCATATCTTATGAGTATGTTTTGATAAGTATAAAGATGTTGGTAATAGACACAGAATGAATATGAAAATAAAAGGGGAATAATAAGTTATTCAATGGGAAACTATTACCGAGTTAAACAGTGATGAGATTATGTTGTTTTGATTGATTTTGATATCCTATATTTGAGTATTCAAAGACTGAACAAGAAGGAGAAAATATTTCAAGCTATAGAATTAGTTATGGCTTGATACTGTTCTATGTTACCGAGAAAGATGCTAGTCGGTAAACCCTAAGGTTATCACTATCTGTTAAAGAAGGTAGAATATCTACCGAGTAAAGGTTCTGTATTTACCGAGTAACAATTGAGTAATAATAGAATGCATTTAATGGATAAATACATTATTAAATGTAGAATACCAATGAGTTGGAGTTGATCAGATGATTGGTATGTTGTGTAAGAAGTTTGTTGAGGATCTATGACATCGAAAATACAAGAGAAAAGATCTACAACGTAAATTGAAAGGTCATAACCTAGCACAAGTTCCAAGGCAAGGTAAAACATTTTCAGATCGAAGGATACAATGAACCTAGTCACATTTTAAGATCTGATGGCTAAGATTGATCATGGGAAATGTGATCAAGGAGATTAAGCGGTTAGGTATTGTTCATAAATAAGAAACTATTGATGAACAATGCATGCGGGAAAAATAGAAGAACAGTGACACGACACTAGTGATCACTGACCACAAAAGATTGAAGATCTGATTGAAGAACAGATTGAGAAGCCCAGCAAGAAGCAAGATAAGTCATATGACAAGATTATTTTGAGCATATAGAATCTACTTTAGCATTTCAGATGTGAAGTTGCAGATATATTTTATTACTGTTATTTATTTTGTAAGTGACAGGAAATCTCTTAACCGAGTGGACTTAACAGTCTTATTTATAAACCCTCTAGCATGGTAACATTCTAAATAAGTGTTTGAAATCTTTTGACAAAGGTCACTTCTAACAAAGTGCAAGACTCTAACAAGTCTAAGGGAAATCCCTTAACCGGGTCACATCTAGCAATGTGTTTTTGTAATCTGTAACTGGATTAGCTTTTAACTGAGCATACTCTAGAAGGGTATATTTCTTAGTGGGTCTAAAATCCCACAATGGTTTTTCCCTAATTGGGTTTCCACGTTAAATCTGGTGTTAAATGTGTTATGATGTTTTAAGTGTATCTGTTTATGAGTATTGAAAGATTTACAGTCATAGTTGCATATCAGTAAAGGCTACCGAGGTTGAACTTGGTGAATATGTTGTATTGTGAGTTTTTATGATTCACCCCCCCCTCTCATCTTAACTAACAATTGGTATCAGAGCTTTGGACTCCAGAAGAAAAGTTTAAAGGTACTTGAGGCAAGATCTAAAGATGTATAAAAGGGATGCACCAAAGCTGAACAAATCAAGTTTCTCCACATGGCAGAAAAGGATGAAGCTGCATTTATCAGGAATTGGAGAATATGCAACATATTATTTTGAGAATGATTACATAGCACCTAGTACCAACCCAATGACAATGGAAGAGATAAAGGCAAAGCAAGAACATATTCAAGCTATGATTGAAAAAACATCAGCATTAACCGACTCAGAGTTTAATGATCTAGAAGGCTGCAATGATGCCAAAGTGATGTGGACCAAGCTCATATCTGTGTATGGTGGTGATGAACATGTTCAGAGAGAAAAATTAGATAGTCTAAGAGGTCAACTTGAATCCATGAGAATGAATGAAGGTGAGAACATAACCCAATACTGTACAAGGTTAAAGGAAACTGTCAATCAAATTAAAGGAGCAGGAGGAACTATTGAAGAAAAGGATGTAACAAGTAAGTTGCTTAGAACACTTCTACTTGCTTATGCCATTCGAGTCTCTACAATCGATGAATTAAGGTCTGTGCCAAACATGTCAGTCTCTTTGGATGTTACTATCAATAAGATACATGCATTTGAGTTAAGTAATTTTGATAATAGTGGGTCCTCAGTAAATAAAGTTGAATCTGCATTCAATTCTTTTCATATTGGTGAATCTGATGATTACAATGATAGAATGTATAAGTATACTGAAGGAAATCATAGTGGAGCAAGTGAAAGATTTCGCAAAAACATGGAAGAGGTACACAAACTATATGAAGAAATCAAAAAGCAAGAGTTTGAAGCATTATTAGCCAGAAGGCTACCGAGAGGCAAAGGTAAGTATAAAGGAAAGTTACCTTTAAAATGTTTTAACTGTGATAGAATAGGACATGTGGCTTCTAACTGTCTTGACAAAGAACCTAGTGAAAAGAGAGAATATCGAGATGACAGACAGAAAGACAACCAATACAGAAGGAAAGATAGAAAGACATGCCTAGTAGCTGATGAGGAATCCAATGATGATAAATCTGATGGGACTGATACAGAGGAAGCTATTTATGTGGTTATCAAAGATGGATCAGATGAAGAAAGGTATGATGAAAAAGCCCTAATATCTCACATAAATAGAAATGATTCTTGGATCATAGATAGTGGATGATCACATCACATGACAGGTGATAAACACAAGTTTCTTAAATTAGCAGACTATGATGGAGGATATGTAAGATTTGGTAATGATGCACCATGTCCGGTGAAAGGTAAAGGATCTATAATGCTTCTTGACAATGCTAAATGTGATGATGTATACTAGGTTGAAGGTTTGAAATACAATTTGTTGAGTGTAGCACAACTAAACAATATAGGATACCGAATAGAATTCCAAAAGGGATGTGTCAAAGTTCATGACAAAGATGGAAAGTTGGCTACTACCAGGACACAAACAAAAGGTAATACATTTCATCTTGACTCAACTTGGAACAATTGTCTGTATGCTAAACTAGAAGATACCTGGTTATGGCATAAAAGGTTTTGTCACGTAAATTTTGATAACCTAATCAAAATAAGTAAGAAGCATCGAGTAATAGGTCTATCAAACCTAGAAAAACCTAAGAATGTAATATGTTGAGGATGCCAGATGGGTAAGATGACAAAGTAAAGCTTTACAAGTAAGTCCTACACTTCTAAAGGAATTTTTGATCTAGTGCACAGTGATCTTTGTGGTCTTACGAAAGTTCAAAGTTATTATGGAGATAAATACTTCATATTATTTGTGGATGATTACTCAAGAATGATGTAAGTCATATTTTTAAAAGAAAAATCGGAAGCCTTTCAAATATTCAAAAGGTATAAGGCTAGAGTTGAAAAAGAAACAGGGAGACAGTTGAAATGTCTAAGATCTGATAGAGGAGGAGAATTCATTTATGATGAATTTAACCTATTTTGCAATGATCATGGTATAAAGAGACAAGTGTCTGCACTGAGAACACCTCAGCAAAATGGGATAGCTAAAAGAAGAAACATATCAATTGTAGATTGTGCCAAAAACCTGGTGATAGAAAAGAGGGTACCTCAAACATTTTGGAGAGAAGCAATCAACATTGCAGTTTACACCTTGAACCGAGTACAACTGAAGAAAGGAACTTTGAAGACACCATATGAAATTTGGTATGATAAGAAACCTAATGTAAGTTACTTTAAAATATTTGGAAGTAGATGTTATGTTCACAAAGATGACAGAAATGGAAAATTTGATCAGAAAAGTGAGGAAGGAACATTTCTTAGCTATTCTTCTAGAAGTAAAGCATTTAAATGTCTGATCAAATCATCTAACAAAATAGTAGAAAGTGCAAATGTGAAAATTGATGAATTTGCAGAAAGAAATGATGAAGGAAATTCCAAAAAACCAGAAAATTATGAAGAATTTGTTTATGTTCAACTGAGAAATCCTATCGAGAAAGTTGATGAAGAAAATGAAGAAAATACTTAGTTACCAAGTGATGAAGAAGATCAAACAGAGCATACCGAGCCCATATTAGCCAATTGTGTCAAAAGAAATCATGCATCAAGTTAGATTATAGGAGATAAGGATGATCCAGTGATGACAAGGAACAGACTGAGACAAAACACATGTCTGATATTTGAATTTGAATCGAGGATAATAAAAGGGGCATTTAGTAATGAAGATTGGATAAATGCTATGACAGGAGAAATTGAACAAATCAAGAAGATTGAAACATGGACCTAGTCCCAAGACCAAAAGAGAAAAATGTAATCGGTACAAAGTGGATTTTCAGAAAGAAGCTAAATGAAAAAGGAGAGGTCATTCAGAATAAAGCAAGACTAGTTTGCAAAGGATATGCTCAAGAACAAGGAATTGATTATGGTGAGACTTTTGCACATGCGGCAAGACTTGAAGGAGTGAGAGCATTGTTGGCATAAGCTACTTACAAAAATTTCAAGGTATATCAAATGGATGTTAAATCTGCATTTTTGAATGGTATACTAGAAGAAGAAGTGTATATTGAATAGCCTGAAGGATTTATTGAAGACAAGAATAAAGATCAGGTATGTAAGCTGAACAAAGCTTTATATGGTTTAAAGCAAGCACCTAGAGCATGGTATGAAAGACTACACTCTTATTTGATCAAGATTGGATTTATAAGGACAAGTGAAAACAACAACATGTATATGAAAAATGATGAAAACAATGGTATACTGCTTTTAGCCATATTTGTTGATGATATTATTTTTTGTGGAAATGACTCCTTATGCAAGAACTTTGGAAATGAAATGTGCAAAGAATTTGAGATGTCATTAATTGGTGAAATAAATTATTTTATAGGTTTATAGATACTACAAATGAAAAATGAGATTTTCATTACTCAATCCAAGTATATAAAGGAAATATTGAAGAAATTTCGAATGGAGGATTTTAAACCTGTAAGTACTCCTATGACTACCAATTGTAAACTATCAAAGAGTGATGAATCTACATCTGTTGATGAGACACTTTACTGATCTATGATTGGAAAGTTGCAATATATTGTTCACAGCAGGCCAGATATAGCATATGCAGTAGGCATAGTTGCAAGATTTTCTGCAGATCCCAAAGAAACTCATTTGACAACAATCAAACGAATTTTCAGATACTTGAGAGGCACTGAAGATTATGGCTTAGTATATCAAAAGAGAAATGTTTTTGACTTAAAAGTCTATACTGATGCTGATTGGGCAAGAAACATTGATGATAGGAAAAGCACAAGTGGTAGAGCTTTCTTTTTGGGAGATAGACTAGTAAGTTGGCTTAGCAAGAAACAAGGATGCATTTCATAGTCAATAGCTGAAGCTGAATATGTTGCTACAGCATTGAATTATACCAATATAGCATGAATCAAACAACTATTGGAAGGTATGAATGAGAATGTCACCGAGCTAGTAACTATATTCTGTGATAATACTAGTGTTATTAACATTTCAAAGAATCCAGTAATGCACTCTAAGACAAAGAATATCTCTATAAAGTATCATTATCTCAGAGAAGAAGTTTAAGAGAAGAAAGTTGTGCTAGAATATATCAGTTCAAAGGAACAAATAGCAGATATTTTCACAAAGCCATTGCCAAGGGACACTTTTGAGTATCTCAGAAGTCAGTTAGGGATCCTACCCCTATCTAGTACTCACTGACAGAGTTCGGTGAAAGCATCAATTCTACGAATCTAAAGGATAACTATTTATGAGTTGATGTTGCTTTACACACTTTAGGGGGTTGCCTAAAGTTGTACCAAAAAGTGATTGAAGACAAAGATGCTCTGACTGTGAATGAGATTGCAAGGAAATTACTTCACAAAGGAAGAATTCATGAATTATTTTTTCTTTTTGGCATTGTTGTCAAAGGGGGAGAAGACTAATTTGTAAGGAACTAACAGAAGAAGCTGGGAGAAGAATAATGACTGAGGGATAATTCCAGAGAAGTTTAAACAGCAATCCGAATCCGAATCAATTGAAATAAATCATGTTGGTATTGCCATTAAAGTCGGTTTTGCCATCAATGCCAAAGGGGGAGATTGTTAGCATTTTCACAAAAGGAGATTGTTAGCATCTCAGTAAGTTTGTTGATATGAGGATATTGAGAAGGTTGTTGGAGATTGTTGATATAATTGAGAAAGGATGATTACTATCTTAATAACATTATTTTGTCATTGATGTCAAGCAATTGATTTTCTGATTTAGTATGATGTTGCCATATCTTATGAGTATGTTTTGATAAGTATAAAGATGTCGATAAGAGACATAGAATGAATGTGAAAATAAAAGGGAAATAATAAGTTATTCAATGGGCAACTATTACTGAGTTAGACAGTGAAGAGATTATGTTGTTTTGATTGATTTTGATATCCTATATATGAGTATTCAAAGATTGAACAAGAAGGAGAAAAGATTTCAAGCTATAGAATTAGTTATGGCTTGATACTATTCTATGTTATCGAGCAAGATGCTAGTTGGTAAACCCTAAGGTTATCACTATTGGTTAAAGAAGGCAAAATATCTACCGAGTAAAGGTTCAATATTTACCGAGTAACAACCGAGTAATAACAGAATGCATTGGATGGATAAATACATTATTAAATGTAGAATACCAATGAGCTGGAGTTGATCAGATGATTGGTATGTCGTGCAAGAAGTTTGTTGAGGATCTACAACATTGAAAATACAAGAGAAAAGATCTACAACGCAAATTGAATGGTCATAACCTAGCACAACTTCCAAGAGAAGGTAAAACATTTTCAGATCAAAGGATACAATGAACCTAGTCATGTTTTAAGATCTGATGGCTAAGATTGATCATGGGAAATGTGATCAAGGAGATTAAGCGGTTAGGTATTGTTCATAAATAAGAAACTGTTCATGAACAATGCATGCAGACAAAATAGAAGAACAATGACACGATAGTAGTGATCACCGAGCATAGAAGATTGAAGATCTGATTGAAGAACAGATTGAGAAGCCCAACAAGAAGCAAGATAAGTCTTATGACAAGATTGTTTTGAGCATATAAAATCTTCTTTAGCATTTCAAATGTGAAGTTGCAGATATATTTTATTGTTGTTATTTATTTTGTAAGTGACAGGAAATCTCTTAATCGAGTGGACTTAACAGTCTTATTTGTAAACACTCTAGCAAGGTAACACTCTAAATGAGTGTTTGAAATCCTTTGACAGGGGTCACTTCTAACAAAGTGCAAGACTCTAACAAGTCTGAGGGAAATCCCTTAACCGGGTCACATCTAGCAATGTGTTTTTGTAATCTGTAACTGGATTAGCTTTTAACCGAGTATACTCTAGAAGGGTATATTTCTTAGTGGGTTCGAAATCCCACAGTGGTTTTTCCCTATTTGGGTTTCCACGTTAAATCTGGTGTTAAATGTGTTATGATGTTTTAAGTGTATCTGTTTATGAGTTTTGAAAGAGTTACAGTCATAGTTGCATATCTGGTAAATGCTACCGAGGTTGAATCTAGTGAATATGGTGTATTGTGAGTTTTTATGATTCACCCCCCCTCTCATCTTAACTAACAGAGTGTGTGAAGAGAAGGGGGAAGAGACCTAGACTAGGGAAGGAATGAGGAAGAAAGTGAGGGAGATACCTAGAGAGAGGAGAGAGTGAGGAAGAAAGTGATGGACAAACCTAGAGAGGGAAGGGAGTGAGGTCAAGAGACTTGGGTATAAAGGACATATACGGGAAGGAAGGTCAAAGGCAGGGAGATACAAAGGTAAACATGAAGGGAATGAGATACTTGTGAATAAAGGAAATATAGGGGAAGGTAGACCTGAGAGGCCTAGAGGAGAGAGAGAGAGAGAGAGAGAGAGAGAGAGAGAGAGAGAGAGAGAGAGAGAGAGAGAGAGAGAGAGAGAGAGAGAGAGAGAGAGAGAGAGAGAGAGAGAGGGAGGTGGGATAATTGGGGATAAAGGATATAGAGGGGAAGGGAGGTGAAAGGCCTAGAGAGGAGAGAGAGGTGGGAGAATTATGGATAAAGGACATAGAGGGAAAGAGAGGTGATAGGCATAGAGGGGAGAGATAGGTGAGATGGGGGTTTAAGGAGGGTGGGGGGATAGAGAGGTAAACATAAAGAAAGTGGGGGAGAGACATAGAGAGAGGATGGAGTGAGGAAGAAACTAAGGAAAAGTGGTGAGAGAGAGAATGAGATGGGTGTAAGGATGGAGAGGGAGATAGAGAGGGATAGGGGAATAAGGGAATTGTGAGATCTAGAGAGAGGAGGGACAAATAAGATTACAAATATAAGAATGAAGAGAGAGAAAAGGTAAGGGGAGAGAGAGAATAGGAGATCTAGTTCATAGAGAGAGATGGAACTGTGAGGGAAGGAAGATAAAGGTGGATCAAGAGGGAGATTTAACTAGAGAGATATATTTTAAGAGGTGAGATACCTAGAGGGGAGAGAGGGGTGAGATGGGGGTTTAAGGAGGGTGAGTGGGATATAGAGGTAAACAAGAAGGGAACAAGAGATCTGGTGATAGGTCTAGATGGGAGAGATAGGTACTAAGGTTTAAGGAGGGTGGGGAGATAGAGAGGCAAACATGAAGAGAATGAGAGACAAGGATAAAGGACATAGGGAGGAAGGGAGGTCAGAGTCCCAGAGGGGAGAGAGAGGTGAGATGGGATTTTGAGGAGGGTTAGGGGATAAAGATGTAAACATGAAGGGAATGACATACTTGTGGATAAATAACATAGACAAGAAGAGAGGTGAGAGGCTTAGATGAGAGATTAAGGATGATGAGGGGGATATAAAGGTAAACATGAAGGGAATGAGATACTTTGGGATAAATGACATAGAGGGAAAGGGAGGTGAGAGGCCTAGAGGGGAGAGAGAGGTGGGAGAATTGGGGATAAAGGACATAGAGGGGAAGAGAGGTGGGAGGCCTAGAGGGGAGAGAGATGAGAGATGGGAGTTTAAGGAGGGTCTGGGGGATAGAAAGGTAAACATGAATGTAATGAGATACTTAGGGATAAAGGACATAGAGGGGAAGGGAGGTGAGAGGCACAAAGGATAGAGAGAGGTGAGATGGGGATTT
This sequence comes from Cryptomeria japonica, assembly GCF_030272615.1. NCBI lineage: Eukaryota > Viridiplantae > Streptophyta > Pinopsida > Cupressales > Cupressaceae > Cryptomeria > Cryptomeria japonica. The sequence continues at coordinate 291,165,327 of NC_081405.1, forward strand.
AAGGAAGGTAGGTGGGATAGAGAGGTAAAAATGAAGAAAGTGGGGGAGACACCGAGGGAAAGAGGTGAGAGAGGGAATGTGATGGGTATAAGGATGGAGAGGGAGATATATAGGGATAGGAGAATAAGGGAATTGTGAGAGCTAGATAGGGGAGGGGAAAAGAAGAGTAGGGATATAAGAATGAAGAGAGAGAAGAGGTAAGGGGAGAGAGAATAGGAGATCTAGTTCAGAGAGAGAGAGAGAGAGAGAGAGAGAGAGAGAGAGAGAGATAACTAGGGAGAGAGCACAATGTGAGATGGATAGAGGTGGGTAATGGGACATGGATGAATATGGATACCTCAAGAGCTCAGTGTGAGATGGATAGAGGTTGATACCTTGACAGATGGAGAGAGAGGAGGGAGAGCCCATAATTGAGAGAGGGGAGAGATATAAAATGAGAAAGTAAAAAAGAGAAAGAGAGAGGGGAGGAGATGTAGATGGTGATTTTTTCATATACTTAGAGATGGTAAATGTACATAAGTGAGAGGGAGAGTTCGCAAAGCAAGAAAGAGGGGAAATTAGGTAGGGACATAATTGGAGAGGAAGGGAAAGAAATATGTAGAAGGGAAATAGAGGTTATTTACTTAGAACCTAGAAGGAGGGATTGATAAGAGACACAATAGGTAGAGATAGATATAGAAGGAGATAGATAGCTAATGAGACACCTAAAGGGATAGGTACCAAGGTAAAGAGGCAAGGAAATATGGGTACAGATGGGGAGAGAGGGTGGGAGGAATATGTAACGATTGAGAGAATCAATGTAAGAGGGAGAAAAGGGTAGAGATGGGGCTAAGGAGGGAATGTGAGGTAAACATGATGAGAAAGAGAGTTTGAGTGTAAATTAAGTTCCAAAAATTCAATTAAACTAACAATGAATGCAAGAATCTTAAAAATTGTTTCAATGCTAAACATTTGGTTCTCTCCCTATTTGGCATGCCCCAAATATGGAATATGGACTTTTTCTAGATGGCTAGCACAACATTTGGCATGTGCCAAATAAGAAAATCCCATTGTTCAAATTTGGTGCTAGCATGCACCAAATGGCCCGCTTTGGGAAACACCAACCCTATGTGATGGATTTTCCTTGAGAATCCAACCTAAAGGTTTGGATGACCATTTTAGGCGAGAGATGTGTTTTTATCAGAAGATTGAAAATTTTGACATATTTTTGGTCATGCTCTTCGTCAAGTTTGCATGTGTTTCAATGAAATTACAAAAAACACCATGGCAAACTTAAGCTCTCTCTTAGCTATCCAACCATGTAATTTATTTAAAATTTTAATTTTGTTAATTCTTTCATCTATAATTTCTTTTGCTTGTGTGTCTGTTTTTTGTCAAAAACCAACATGCACTATTTTGGGTATAGTTTTTTACACGTTCATCAGATTTTCAAGAAACTTACATTTTTAAAAACTAGAGTCCATTCTACACAATTTTAAAAAAAAGTTTTAATTTTTTATTAGTTTTCAATGATTTTAGGGGGGAGTACACTCAATTTTCTATTTTTCAGGATGTGTCCACTTTGAAAATGAGTAAAATATCATATACTCATTTAAAAATTAACCAAAAAAATGTGGCATAAACCACAAGGCGTTAGCTAATTTCTCACTGAAGTGATTTCAAAAATTCAAAAAAAGAGTTAACATTTTACGGGGGCCACAACAAACACTATGTTATGTTTTTTGCATAAAAATAGGTCCACTTTCTATAGCCCCCCTTTTTGAAGCCCTTAATCTCCACCATTTCCAAAATAAATTAGTAGTTTAGAAATTAGACTTGAAGCACACTGACTCTTGTTCTTGTTGCATCTTCAAATTTGGAGTGTAACTATGTTCAATTTATCATCAAAGATCAAAATTTGTTGGTTTCAAAAAAAAAGTGGCATCTTAAGACCCCCTTTTGGTACCACAACTTGGTGCACATACCCTAATGGGAAGTTGATGTAGTGTGTGGTGACTATTTTTAGGTTGTTTACTTGAGACTGAGGTTTAAGGATACCTTCATACTTGGAGATTGTTGGAGGTAGTATTGGTGAATGCTTGTTCACATTGTACCTTGCTAGGAGAAAGTGTTTCTTCTTAACAAGTCATAGCATCTTATCCTAGGGTAGTGATTCTCATCATGAATTTCCTTTGTATCTTTCCCTGGGGAAGTGCACCTCAACTCATAAGTCCTTCTAGGAGAATTAATATTTCTTGGCAGTGTGCCTAAAACAAATTTTGTAATCATTGTTCACATATTATGAGTTCACTTTCACCATGGTTTCTCCCTAATTCGGTTGTCCATGTAAATCTTGTGTTCTCTTGTAGATTGTGTTCATTGCTTTATCTTTTATTTCTACTAATCAAATTAAGATTAAGTTCATCTATGGTTTGAATTATAAGTGATTTGTTAAAGACTGATTCACCCCTATCAGTCTTTCACATGTCTAACTTTCACCTCTCTATGTATCCTCTCTCCAATTCTCTTCCTCCCTCTTGACCTTGTATCCCTTCCATATATAGTAAGTCTCCTCCCTTTCATCCTTTATTCCTCTCTGTCTCCTTAAATCCCCACCGCTCTCTCTCCTCCTCTATATCTCTCACCTCTCTTCCTCTCTATCTCCTCTTTACCTACCTCTCCCTCCATCTCCTCTTACTCCTCTCTATCTTTGTTCTTTTATCTATCATGCTCTACCTCCCTCCTCTCTCTAGGTATCTTCATCCCTTCCTCTCTAGGATATAATATTTATGGTATAAGGTTTAGGGTACATAGGGTTGAGATTGTTCCCTATGTTGATACTTCCCTCTATCCGTTCCCCTCCCTCTCTCTATTGTCTCTATCACCTCTCTAGAGTTTTCCCTCCTTTTATTTTTCTCTCCATCTCTATCTCCCTTCCCTCATTACCCCTATATATAACCATTTCTCCCTCTAGGATCTCTCTTATTCTCTCTCCAATAATCTTTTATTATTTCTCCCTTACTTATTCTCTCTCTATTTTCTAGGTCCTCATGTCTCTCTCCCGTCTCTAGGTTTCTCTATTCCTCCCTCTCCACATCTCTATGTCCACATCCATGTTTCATTACCCACCTCTCTCTATCTCCCTCTATCTATCTCACTCCTCCCTCTCCCCATATAGGTCTCTCACATTTCTTTCTCCCTCTAGGTCTCACCTCTCTATTTGTCACCTCTCTAGTTCATTCCCTCCCTTTTGACCTATCTCTCCACCCCCTTACCTCTCTTCCTTTATGAAATCTCCCCTTTACAAGTCTCTCCCTCTATATCTTACCTGATTCTCTCCTTACTCCCATATATATCCTTGCCTCCCTCCCTCTCTTATTCTCTCTCCATATCTTATTATTTCTCTCCCCTCCCTATCCATTCTCCATAACTACCTCTCCCTCCCACACTCTTTCTAACTCTCCATTTCTCTCCCTTAGTCCCTCTTTACCTCTCTACCTCTCCCTCCCTATCTCCTTACCTACCTCTCTCTCCTCCTCTATTTATATAACCTCTTATTCTCCACCTAGGTCCCTCACCTCTATATATCTCTCCCCTCCCTAGTTCTTCCCCTCCCTCTACCTCTCTCCCTCCCTCCTTACCCCCTTTTTTCTTAATCTTTGCGAATTTATCTATCTCTCATGTTCTTCTCTCTCTCCCTCACTTTTGTATGTATCCCATCTCTAGGTCCCAGTCATTTCCTATCTATCTCTTCCTCCATCCTCATCCATCTCCTTCACTTCATTCTTGTCTCTCTTGATTTATCTCCATCCTTACCCCTATCTATGAAATTTTTGGAGGTCTTCGGAGCATTTTTAGCCCTTGAAACTTTGGATGGTCCTTTATGGACATTGTGGTAGGAATTTACATAAAGGATTAGAACTAGAGCTCTTAAAGATCTTTCCAATGGTGAAAACGGTTCATAGTTTTGAGTTATGAGTGAAAAGTTATGACTTTTCAAAGTTGGACTAAATTTTTTATATAGTTTTTGGTATTTTTGTTAGTTTTTGGTTTTTATTCTATAATAAATATTCCAGACTGTTCATTTTCAATTCCAAGGGGATTTTGGTGACCCTTAGGATACCATGAACTTTGTATATAGAAGTTTTTCGAATGAAATGAATTCAATTTTTGGCTTGCTACAATTATTGTTTAGTTATGTTCTTGAAATAAAACTAACAATACAATAGGTTCACACCGGGTATTGTACTTCAAAAACATAATTCGAATCTATTAATTTTTTATGGTATACACATTGTTATATGTATTCTGTATATTTTCTTATTCTATCATCTATTGTCTTAGAGAGGAATATTCAATCTTCCTTTATACCTATCGGTGGTGCCCCTTTACCAAGGGTCGCCACTCTCCCAAATTATTGGCCCTCAATAATTATGTTATTAATAATAATATAATTATTATATTATAATATAATTATATTATTATTGATAATTATATTATTATAAACTTTATGTCAGCTTGAAGGAATCTGACCATAGCTACAATAACATTAACACTCCCTCTTAGCTAGGGAGGAATCCTTCTCAATCTCTACAAGTCATATCACCTCAACGTGATGACTAACACAATGACTACACTCATCTGTATGAAATAAGCTTATCACCTCATTGTGATAGCATATCACCTCATTGTTATGTTTAACCACAATGGTTACTCCCATATGTGGAAATGCAAATGAGCATAACTACCATGGTTACTCCCATGGATAGTGAAAGAATAGGAACTACATCACCGTATCATGATAATAAACATCATGCCTTATCCATAGACATCACCTCATGTGATATCCACCATTATGGCTTATCCATGAATATCACCTCACATGACATCCACCATAGATATTTCCTCAAGTAATATCCACCATTATGGCTTATCCATAGATATCACTTCACATGATATCCACCATTATGGTATATCTAAATATATTACCACATGGAATGTCCACAAATTTCATGTCACATGAAATCCACCATGAATATCTCTTAATGTAATATCCACCATTATGGATTATCCATGGATATCATGTCTCATGATATCCACCATTATGACATATCCATAGATATTACTACTAGAGATATAAACCATTATGACATATCGATAGATATTACGTCCCATGATATCCATTATAATGGTATGATCAATCAATATTGTAAGATCGCCACCTTACGATAATGATCAGATGTACAAGTGTTCACTATTGAGAGATCGTCACCTCACAATAATGTTCATAGGGGCTCATCAAGCACTGAACCAAAATTATCATGGAGTCACACACATGACATCCACCATGAACCATATCAGAGAGTGTAGATAAGGGATTTCTCCTTAAGTCTCTCAAAGAGAAATGCAATCATAAGAGTATACACTTTAAAAACATCTTTTAAAAAAAAATTAAAATACATTAGTGAATAGCATACCTTTCCACGATATCTCTAGCATAGTGATGCTTGATCTCCACATGCTTTGACCTTTCATAAAATACAAAGTTGGAATCTGCATCACTCTTGGTGTATTACAAGCTCACCAAGTATTCATCTATCCAAGAATATCAAGACCTATAAGTTAGCATAAAGGCCTTCCAATCTACATAAATGGGACTCCATCTCATGAATCATAGTCCTTTGACTGATCACTAGAGAAACCTTCTTGGCATGGTCCACTCCCTCTGAAACAATATAACCAAGATCCTTGGAAATCAAATAAAGTAGATCCTCTAGTATCTCCCTTAAATATTAATTCTTCCTCTTTGAGGGATGCCTCCAATTATGTATCACCAATCTTAGCAAGCTGTGTCTCTAGTCTCTAGTCTGCGATGATGCCTCAAGATATTATTTTCTTGAATTTCTCAAATTCATCATTCATTTATTTCTTTATCCAGCCCATATTATCGATCCTTAATATTCTGGTGAGAAATCTCCCCTGTAACAAGCATCTTATGTCAATAAGGGCATTCAGCACCTCATGTACACTCACCATGAACATAGAACTACAAACATGAGCATTGTTTCTTTTGTAACATGGTGTTGATCTTTGAGGCTTCAATATGTATCATTTGGGTGGGGCTTTTCATATGATGACTCATAATCTATTCCTGCTCTAGCCTTTATATTAGAATCATAATAGATTCTCAACAACACATGCTATAATTCTCTCATTTCAACTTGAGTTGCAGATTGACTATGAGTCTGCAACATACTTCTTTATGGAATGACATTCTTTATATGAATTTCTTAAAAATCCATAAATCAAGACACTAATTGATACAAGCGATCACAACCTCTTCCCTATAATTAGTTTATCACATTCATACATACTTCTGAAATAATATTTTAATTAGTTCCCAATCTACTTTCCTTAATCCACTTTTCATATCTACACATGATCTCGGCTAGTGTTCTTGGAACACTTATAAAACTTATTATTGCACTTCATTAGATAGTCACTATATTTAATTATTAGTGTATTTGAATCGAGTAGCTGGAAAGTTTACGACAACTTTTGCGTTTAATAATTTTATTAGAAAGTTGTGGTTGCAGTGCCCAATCATTTGGATGTCACAAATGCTCGTGATCACAACCTCCCATTCATTGTTGCTATATAGAAGTTTGACATGAAATTTGAGTTCTTCCATATACCTATACTTCATCCTAATGAGTTTTCCCTTGTCTATGATATTCTCGTGATTCTTCTTTTATCCATGAACATAACACTTGTTTCAGGAGAACAAATTGCATATGATTTAAGTGCTATCTTTAATCTTCATCATCACTACCAAATCATTGTTGTTGTAAGTTGTGCATCGTATTTCCTTTTGCTAGCATCTATTCTACTTCAAATTACGTACATTGCCAGATATATATACATATTGCAAATTATGATGTTGTTATTTAAAGACTCCTGCACTTCTTCATGAAATCACTGATATTCTCCATCAATTAATATCATTCATTCATATAATAGAAACTGCACCAATTTCTATGAGAATATGTCTTCAGAGAATATTGGAGAGGACTAAAAACCACAAGTAGAGTTCCATGCTAGTCATCTGAAAGGCTCGATTCTATGTACAAGAATCGTTGCATTCATTGTATAACCACTGCTCTTTTTATTATTTGCAATGCAATTAATTTATATGCTTCTTTAAACATAGTCGACCTGTATTTTTTCTTTTATCATTTCTGTAGCATAATATTTTCTATCACTGTAAGTCACTCTAATGTGTAATCTGATTGAGATAGACTGAGACAATTTATGATCATTATCAACCAACATAATAATTCAAACTTGTGAAAGTTCAACAATCATCCAAGTATCATCCATATTCTTTCTCGCCACCAAAGTCTGATGTTTCTTCATTCACTGAGGTATGAATACCAACATTCTCTATGACAGTATCATCTTGAGCTGATTGAGAATCATAAATTTGACCAAATAGGATACAAGTACTCCGCAACTATGATGGAGGAGGACCAAAGCCTCAAATTCTACTTTGGCCATTGTAAACTAGATCCATATTATGAGTAGGATACTATGCTCGTTTCCGATGTTTAATATTCATACCCTGCAAAAAAGTTAACTTCCTCCAAATTCAAATAGACGCTTCTGCATACTGTATCATATACTTATCTGCCATAGTGCTCTTTAGGATCTTCCTTTAAGCTATAAGGCTATCTCCAAAGGAACCCGCTCTGATACCATGTGTTGTTCTCAAAATGAGAAACCCAAGTTCACCTGAAAATCTATCTATGAAATAACCAATTTCAATCAATGAAATACTTCAGGACTTGGAAAACATGACAAGGATCTAAATCCTTCTACTCTTCAGGCTCTGTAAAACTTAGGTGGGTGTACCTTTGATGCATTGAATCAGACCCATTAGACATAAGACAACATTAACAAAAAGAAGATGAATCTCAAAAGGCTCAACAACAAGGAGGTTACTGCAGATGAGATAGATCTACATTGACATCTCAACTAAATTGGAGCATGAGATAGGTGGAACAATACCACATAATAGAAAAAGAAAGATATTCTGATTTAATTTTAAAAATCTCTAAGAATCCTCAGAATCTGCAAGACTAGTGCCTTATCCAAGGGCATGGAGTCATACATCAAACTATAAATGAAAAAACTCTACTGCAATTCTATCTTCATCATTAAATATTCCTGCATTAATGTGTTACATAAATTCATTACTCAGCTCATTCACATAAATATTAGATCCAAAATATGAACCCCATTTCATTAATGTTTTCTTATGGAGTTTAAGTTTTTCCTTGAATAATACCTACAAACAAGCATTACACTCAAAAACACAACTGCTTATGACAAACTTGATCCTCCTTGAGAATCTATTTTGATTCAAAATGAAAATAAATTTCAAAGACAATTTTGTGTGAATCTTTCCATGCCTTACATACATAGAAACCTGCAAATAGAAACACCTACAACAAGAATCATACTCCATTATTTAAAAAAAGACATTACACTGTACAGATTTGAAATAAAACTCAGAACTGAAAACACAAAATTCTAGAGCCTCCTCACAAAAATTCTAGGACCCCTCCCAATGAGAAGAATGAGAATATGAAGAAGAGGGAAAAAAACCACATTTGCATCACAAATTGCCAAGTGTCCTCTTTCCCTAGCTGAAAATATTCTCTGCATCATCCCGTGGAAACTTCTCTCAAAATCTTTGATATGTGTTGAAACTGATAGCGGAAATGAACTCCTCATTCCAAGTTTCGAGAGCTTTCCAATGACATATAGTATGCCTATATTTGGGTAAAAAATACCCCCTCAACCATTAATCTCTCTCTGCAAAACAGTCATTTAAATTTTTTGCATTTTTTGCATGGTTGAAACTATGTTAGATCCCAAAGACAATTGAGAAGGGGGTGATGAATAAATGATGAACAGTTAGTACCAAAATGGTACTAAAAGGTGGGGGTGAATCAGTATAGGCAAAAACACTTTCCCTAAATCGGTTTGACTGCAAACACTGCACTTGACTGGCAAGCAATAACACCAATCTAAATCAGATTACTACCAGTATAACACAGTGAGAATGTGAAAGACATAAACCGGTAACCCTTAGCTTTCCATACAATCTAATACCTCATTTCCACTTCACCCTTATGCATAAACAAGTAATCTATCATCAAAAATATAATGACTTCTAGTTCAACATATTTTACCAGTTTGACATAAAACACTAAACCATCACATGAAAGGCATCACACATGACACACTGATTTTTCTCACGTGGAAACCCAACTAGGAAAAACCACGGTGGGGATGAATACCCACAAGTTGCTCTTTGAACTCTTTTGAAGTCCGCTATGTTAGGAGCCTAGTCCGGTTAAAGACTATTACAATAGGTTCTACTAGGAACCGATCCTGCTAGGGATCACCCAGTTAAGGGATGGCTAAATACCCGGTTAAGGGTTAGAACCCTGTTAAAGGTTACCTCAAAAAAGGATTTGAAGAACTCATTGAATTGAGTCACCCTGTTAAAGGATTTACACAAAAGCCTATTAAAGCTACCCGGTTAAGGGATTTTCTAACTGCTAAAATGGTTAGAAGTCAACAGTTAATACACTGATCTGATAATAGCACTCAATGCCAAGGAAGATCCACTTTAGCTCCTTTTCTTCTACAATCACACTCTGCAGGTATCAACACACTTCTCCAGTTTGGCAAGAATCAAGTATCACTCACTGGGATACACACATAACATTTTCCAACAACCTCAAAATGAAAAACATCATCGACCTTATAGGAAACAGATAGGTCGGTAGCATAAACCCTAAACCCTAAACATTTAAGTTTTACAATTTAATCGGTTTAGTCTTGACTATTAATCATACTGCATTGAATACAATAGTCTTGAACATATCTCAAGACATTCTCCAACGTTCATTCTTTGCCACTTCAGGAAGCCGATAACCCATCACGCGTTTTCCACCATTTATGGAGACTTTGTGCATTCCTAAGGTATATAAGATCAATCTCCATGCAAGATCCTTAGGGAAATCATTCACATGCACAAGGATGACATGGCAACACTATCTGATCTTCATTATAATTCTAACTCATCACAAGATGTCATCGGTTGAGTCACATAGGCTTGGAATGCATCAACCGAAAACCCTAAAGTTGAGACTACTAACCAGTAGTCATGCCAAATGAAATCCCAATACAAAACTTCCATATATTGGTTCTCATACCAACATACCGGTTTACCTTGAACAAATATACCGCTTCACCTTTTCACATATACCGGTTCTCTTGCCAGTTTTCTTTCTTCAATATACCGATTCATACTTTAGCATATTGACATCAATGACAACATACAATATCATCTTGTCATCATGCTCAACACATATGCCAACAATCTCCCCCTTTGGCATTGATGGAAATATACAAAGATATCTCTCTACTTCACATCTTCTCCCTAATACTGCAGATATCTTCTCCTCTTCACATCTTCTCCCTCTTTGACAACAATGCCAAAGTGGAGGCACACACATCTATGTTTCACTATGCTGCTCCCCCTAAAGAGTAGCATCCTTCAACACACCAATCCTGAAAAAGATATATCAATGTAAGACCCGACTGATGTGGAGCACACACCTTTAGTTCACCTCTCAAATAGGTAAAAGTAGCCTTTAGTAGAGGCTTGGTGAATATGTCTGCTAACTGCTCCTTACTGAAAACATGTTCCAATACAACCTCTTTGTTCTGAACCTTCTCCCTCAAGAAATGATACTTGAGCTCGAAGTGCTTGGTTCTAGCATGTAAAACTGGATTCTTGGACATGTTAATTTCACTTGTGTTGTCACAAAATATACTTACCAGTTCAGATACAGGAACTTTGAAGCCATTTAATACATGCTTCAGCCAAATTATCTGGGTGCAGTTCATAAATGCTGCAACATATTCTACTTCTACTATAGACTGAGAGATACAACTCTGCTTCTTACTCATCCATGAGACTAGTCTACCACCAAGAAAGAATGCACCACCGGTTGTGCTCTTCCAGTTGTCCACATTACTAGCCCAATCAGCATCTGTAAACACTTTCAGGTTGAAATCATTACTATATGGATACCATAATCCATAGTCAATATTTCCCTTTAGATATCTAAGAATCCGCTTGATTGCTACCAAGTGGGATTCTCTTGGGATTTTCTGGATCTATGCAGTAATTCCCACTACATGTGCAATGTTTGGTCTGCTATGTACTACATAGTGCAACTTACCAATCATTGATCGGTATTCCTTCTCATTTACCAACGCCGAGTCATCCTCTTTTGATAATTTACAACCGGTCACCATCGGTGTACCAACTAGTTTGTTGTCTTCCATGCCAGAGGTCTTCAACACCTCTTTGACATACTTGGACTGAGTGATAAAGATTCCATCTTTCATTTGTTGAATCTGTAGTCCAGTGAAGAACTTAATCTCCCCTATAAGTGTCATCTAAATTTCCTTCTTCATCTCATATGCAAAGTCATGACTCATCTTGTCATCTCCACCAAAAATTATGTCATCAACAAATACTTCATAGATCAAAATTTGTTCTCCTTTTGATTTCAAGTAGATATTGCTATCTTCACTTGTTCTTTCAAATCCAATCTTCACAAGATGGGAGTGAAAGCATTCATACCATGCTCTAGGTGCCTGCTTTAGTCCATACAAGGCTTTATGTAGCCTACACACCATGTCACTGTCCTCTGATAGGGAAAACCCATCTGGTTGCTCTATATACACCTCCTCTTCTAATATTCCATTCAGGAATGCAGATTTTACATCCATTTGATATACTTTGAATCCCTTGAAAGATGCATATGCAAGAAGCATACAAACTCCTTCCAATCTGGCTACTGGAGCAAAGGTTTCTCCATAGTCTTCTCCTTCTTCTTGAGCATATCCTTTACATATCAGTCTGGCTTTTTTTCTAACCACTGAGCCATCTCCATTCAGCTTATTTCTAAAAACCCATTTGGTACCAATGACATTATTATGCTCAAGTCTAGGTACCAAAGACTATGTACAATTCTTTTCTATCTGGTCAAGTTCCTCTTCCATTGCCTTGATCCAGCCTTCATCTTTATGTGCCTCTTTGAATGTTTTAGGCTCAAATTCAGAGATCATGTAAGAGTTTTCTCTGACCTTTCTTCTTATAAGAATTCCTGCATCCTTATCTCCTATGATCTACTTTGGATCATGATTCAACTTTACATACCTAGGAATGATCTTGGTTGTTTCCTCTTGATTTTCTTCTTCATCCTCATCTTCATCAGCATCAGTATCTATCGGTGTAGGAGCACTGTTACTGGTACTAAGTTGTTTTGTAACCAGTTCCCGGAAGGTTACTACCAGTTTATCTACCACTTGCTCATTGCTGGTTTCCTCAGGCTTCTCAGAGGTTTCATCAACTCTAACATTGATGCTTTCAACAATTCTCTAAGTCCTATTGTTGAAACATTTGAGAGCTTTGCTCTTTGTGGAATACCCTAGGAATATTCCCTCATCACATTTTGCATCAAACTTGCTCTGATGTTCACTCCTCTTGATATAACATTTTCTACCAAACACTCTAAAGTAGCTTACTACAGGAGTCTTACCGGTCCAATACTCATGAGGTGTTTTATCCTTACCCTTTTTTATGAGTACCTGGTTCATTGTGTAGATTGTAGTGCTCACCACTTCTCTCCAAAAGGTGTGAGCAACTTTTCCTTGGATCAACATTGTTCTGGTTGCTTCAACTATAGCCCGGTTGTTTCTCTCTGCTAGGCCATTCTCTTGTGGAGTCCGAGGGGTAGACAGTTGCCTCTTGATGTCGTTCTCTTCATAGTACTTGTTGAATTCATCGGAAGTGAATTCTCCTCCTTGATTAGTTCTTAGGCACTTAATCCTCTTACCGCTTTCTTTTTCAACTAGTGCTTTGAAGGCTTCAGACTTGTCCTTCAAGAATGTGACCCACATCATTCTTGAGCAATCATCAGTAAGAATCATAAAATACCTATCTCCCTACACACTCCTATTTTTCATAGGACCACACAAATCAGTATGCACAAGATCAAGTAAATTGTCTGCAGGGAAAGAATTACCTTTGAAGGTTGAGAAAGACATTTTCCCTAGTTGACACTCTCTGCACAAAGGATTTTTTGGTTTCCTTAGCACAGAAAATCCTCTAACTGCCTTGATCTTACTGGCCTTTACAATATTATCAAAGTTTACATGGCAGAGTCTTCAATGCCATATCCAGCTATCATCAAACTTAGCCATTAGACATGTACTAATATTTGCATTCAGCTGAAATAAGTTACCTTTGGTATGCATACCAGTGGCCATCAGTTTACCATTCTTTCCTTTAATTTTGCACACTCCATCTTTGAATTCTAGAGTGAGTCCATTATCATTCAGCTGGACAACACTCAAAAGGTTGTGTCTAAGACCTTCTACCCAATACACATTATCAGCACTACTTTTTCCATTCAAGAGATGGACCCTCTGCCTTTTACCATACATGGTGCATCATTACCAAAATGAACCACACCACCATCATACTCTTCCAGAGATAGAAACTCACTTCGGTCACCAGTCATATGGTGAGAACAACCACTGTCAATAATCCACTCATTGGAATTATCAAAGCGGGAGACAAGAGCCTTCTTGTCTGACACATCTTCCTTGACTGCTACAAACACAATATCTTCACTTTCTTCATCTTCTGATTCCTCATCAGTGACACCTTCATCAACTACTACAAAATAGTTTCTCCTGTTTCCTCCTTTGAACTTCTTGAACTTCTCTAATTTGTCCTTATTATCACCATTAGGACAGTTTACAGCAATGTGTCCTATCCTATTGCAAGAAAAGCATTTCAAAGGGAGCTTACCTCTGTATTTACCAGTTCCCTTAGGAGGTCTCTTGGCAAGAAGAGCTTCAAATTCCATCAGGATCTCCTTATCATCCATTTCTTTGCTTTGTCTTGGTTCACAACTAGTACTTGGTTCTTTTCCCTTTCTAGATGATGCAATAGATGCTCTAAAGGCTGATTTAGTCTTTTGAATACTACCATCAAAATTATTTAGCTCATATGCGGTCAACTTTGCAATAATGGAGTCTAGGGATACCTTTGTCTTTTCTATAGACCTCAACTCTTGAATAGCAACAACCCTTATTTCATAGACCGGTAATAAGGATCTCAAGACTTTGCTAACAATAGTGGAATCATCTATTTTACCTCCTACACTCTTGATGTCTCCAACAATAGTTTTGATTCTTATTCCATATTGTTGAATGGTCTCTCCTTCAACCATCTACATGTCTTCAAACTTTCCCCTAAGGCTCTCTTCCTTAGCTTGTTTCACATGCTCATCACCACCTTAGATATTCTCAAGAGCATCCCATACTTCTTTGGGATTGTCTTTATCCTGAACATTAATAAACTCAATGTCAGATAAACTGGTGATTAGGGCTTTCATGACTTGCCCATTCTCCTAAATCTCTCTCTTTTGATCATCGGTGAGAGTACAGGTAGGGATAATGTAGGAATTCTCAACATAGCTCCGGTGTTGAGCACCCATGCTTCTAATGTATATTTTCATTCTGTCCTTCCATATTTTAAAGTTATCTCTGTTGAACTTTGGACCTTCCCTCTTCATCAGTAGAGTAGGATCTTTTCCTCAAGCAGTTAAGCTTACAACACAAAGGACCTGGAGGATGCTCTGATACCAATTGATGAATAAATGATGAATAGTTTGTAACAAACCGATACTAAGAGGGGGGGTGAATAAATACAGGCAAAAACACTTTCCCTGAATTGGTTTGACTACAAACACTGCACTTGACTGGCAAGCAATAACACTAGTCTAAATCAGATTACCACTGATAAAACACAGTGAGAATGTGAAAGACATAAACCGGTAACCCTTAGCTTTCCATACAATCTAATACCTCATTTCCACTTCACCCTTATGCATAAACAAGTAATCTATCATCAAAAATATAATGACTACTAGTTCAACATATGTTACCAGTTTGACATAAAACACTAAACCATCACATGAAAGGAATCACACATGACACACTGATTTTTTTCATGTGGAAACCCAACTAGGAAAAACCATGGTGGGGATGAATACCCACAAGTTGCTCTTTGAACTCTTTTGAAGTCTGCTATGTTAGGAGCCTAGTCCGGTTAAAGACTATTACAATAGGTTCTACTAGGAATTGATCCTGCTAGGGATCACCCGGTTAAGGGATGGCTAAATACCCGGTTAAGGGTTAGAACCCTGTTAAAGGTTACCTCGCAAGAGGATTTGAAGAACTCATTGAATTGAGTCACCCTATTAAAGGATTTACACAAAAGCCTATTAAAGCTACCCGGTTAAGGGATTTTACAACTGCTGAAATGGTTAGAAGTCAACAGGTAATACATTGATCTGATAACAACACTCAATGCCAAGGCAGATCCACTTTAGCTCCTTTTCTTCTATAATCACACTCTGCATGTATCAACACACTTCTTCGGTCTGGCAAGAATCAAGTATCACTCACTGGGATACACACATAGCATTTTCCAACAACCTCAAAATGAAAAACATCATCGACCTTATAGGAAACAGATAGGTCGGTAGCATAAACCCTAAACCCTAAACATTTAGGTTTTACAATTTAATTAGTTCAATTCTGACCGTTAATCATACTGCATTGAATACAATAGTCTTGAACAAATCTCAAGATGTTCTCCAATGTTCATTCTTTGCCGCTTTAGGAAGTTGATAACCCATCACGCATTCTCCACCATTTACAGAGACTTCGCGCATTCCCAAGGTAGATAAGATCAATCTCCATGCAAGATCCTCAAGAAAATCCTTCATGCAGACAAGGCTGACATGGCAACACTATCTGATCTTCATTATAATGCTAACTCATCACAAGATGTCATCGGTTGAGTCACACAGGCTTGGAATGCATCAACCGAAAACCTTGAAGTTGAGACTACCAACCAGTATTCATGCCAAATGAAATCCTGATACAAAACTTCCATATACCAGTTCTCATACCAACATACCGGTTCACTTTGAAAAAATATAACGCTTCACCTTTTCACATACACCGGTTCACATCATCATACCAGTTCTCTTGCCAGTTTGCTTTCTTCAATATACTAGTTCATACTTCAGCATATTGACATCAATGACAACATAAAATATCATCATGTCATCATGTTCAACACATATTCCAATAGGGGGGGTGTGAATTAGTTGTTCGATAAATTCAACCAAAATCAACTTAACCAAAGCTTAATGCTTAATACTGGTAAACCAAACTTTATGCTGGTAGACAACCTCAATAGTGAATTGCAATACTGGTAAAGATTAATGCATGAAACAGAAAGACAAAAACATCCACAACACATACCACCAATGTTTAGATGTAGAAAACCCTGTAAGGGGAAAAACCACGGTGGGAAGCCTTACCCACAATCAAATGATACTACTGCAGATAGTATGTGTTTACAATATGGATTCTGCACATGCAGAAAGGCCAATTGCCTAGAGCTCACTTCTCAATCACAAAATGAGAGTCACACTGACTACAATTGGATGGTTAAATCCAATGATAATGTATTGCACAAAATAGCATCTTCATATGCTGGATTCAGTACTGGTGTAGTTCTGATTGCCTTCACAAAACCCTGCTTCAACCTTCAAATGATGTTTGCGTGTATAGCTCTGCTTATTTTCGTATATACTCTATTACAAATGTTTTTCCCAGTCGCATATCGATCTTACATATATACCATACCCTAAGACCAATTGAATAGGTCAGCTCACTAAAGATATTACAATAAAATCAATTACAAACAAATCAATATCCGACGCATGATGTCGGCTTAATGCATTTACAATAGTAAAAAATCATCTCCATAACATGTCGTGCTAATCTGGAATAGATAAGTCTGTTGGTGCTTATCCTGGACCTATTTACCAGTAACAACAAATATGCAAACCCGAATAAACAAATAACCAAATCGCCAAAACCAAGTGATCGAATAATGTCTTCAACATAACCAAGTAGTTTCCAAGTCATTCCAAGTGCCAGTGAACAATATAATCTATCAGTGAACCAAATACCAGTGTCTTGCATAATTCTCTATCTTCTCGGTGAACATAACCAAAACCTCCAAGTGCAGATAAGTGTTGACAAGCGATGACAAGTGTTAACATCAATGACAAATCCATATCAACATATCCAAAATACCAACAATCTCCCCCTTTGGCATTGATGGCAACACAAGATGGAAAAACCATCAAAGTGCCATAACAGAAATGCCAAAAACCAAAAACCAATCTCCCAAAGAGATCATTAACCAAAAATACATAATATCTCTTCCAAAGGATAAAGTCTCTCCCACTCGGAATAATATTCTCTCCCCCTAGGAATAATATGTGTTATCCATGTATTTTTCCATATCAATCTCTCCCCCTTTGACATCAAATGCCAAAGAAATACAAAACCAAATACAAAATACCAATTTATTCAATATACCAACTACTCCCCCTAAGAAGTAGCTCTCCTCATCAAAGCCTGAATAAAAGATTTCTCTGTTAATTATGCCAGTTGATGACAAACATCAACTGACTAAGTCTCTACTGGTGGGGGTAGGACTCCAAGTTGCTCTATGAGATACTCAAATGTTTCCTTAGGCAAAGGCTTTGTAAATATATCTTCAATCTGCTCTTTAGTATTCACATAAACCAATTTCACTTCTTTTTCTTCAACATTCTCCTTTAGAAAGTTTAGTTTGATAGAAACATGTTTAGTTTTAGAGTGAAGTACTAGGTTCTTTGATATATCAATTGTTGTTGTATTGTCACAGTAAGTAGTGATGTGTTCTCTGCAATTCACCTTTATTTCCTTCAACATTTGCTTGATCCATAATACCTGTGTACAATTGGTTGTTGCTGCAAAATATTCTGATTATGCTGTTGATAAACTTGTACAACTTTGTTTCTTTCTCAACCATGAAATTATTTTGTTGCCAATAAAAAATGCTTTGTCGGTGGTGCTTTTTCTATCATCCACATCTCATGCCCAATTAGCATCTGTGTATGCATATAAATCAATTTTCATCTCTAGGATACCATCAACCAAGATTTGTAGTGCCTTGTAGGTACCGGAAAATCCTTTTTACTGCTGATTCATGATTTTCTTCAGGATTACTCTAAAATCTTGAAACAATACATACTGCATTCATAATATCAGGTCTTGTTTGTGTCAAATACAATAAACCTCCTATCATAGATTTGTATCTAGTCGGATTAATAGGTGTAGATTCATCCTTCAAAGATAATTTTTCATTTGTAGTCATAGGGGTGCTTACCGGTTTACAATTCTTCATGCCAAATTTCTTTAGTAATTCCTTCAAGTACTTATATTGACATAGAAATATACCTTTATCAGTCTGTGAAATCTGCAATACTAAAAAGAATTTTATCTCTCTAATCATAGACATTTCCAATTCTTGCTACATTTTGTTAGAAAAGTCTTTACACAAACCATCTTCTCCTCCAAAGATTATATCATCAACAAAAACTTCAATAACCAAGGTGTCATCATTAGTCACTTTGTAGTATAGATTGCTATCAGCATTACCTTTTGTGTAACCAGGTTTCAAAAGATATTTGTCCAATCTTGCATACCAAGCTCTAGGAGCTTGTTTCAATCCATATAAAGCTTTCCTTAACCTGCAAACCATGTCTTTGTTATCTGTCAAAGAAAATCCATCAGGTTGCTCAATGTAAACTTCTTCTTCAAGATCTCCATTCAGAAATTCACATTTAACATCCATTTGATATAATTTATAGTTCTTGTATGTTGCAAAAGCCAATAAAAGTCTTACTACCTCAATTCTAGCTATCGGTGCAAAGGTTTCATTGTAATCAATTCCTTCTTTCTATGAATATCCCTTACACACCAGTTTTGATGTGTTTTTGATTACCATGCCATCTTATTAAATTTATTTCTAAAAACCTATTTAGTTCCAATTACATTTTTGTCCTTAGGCCGGGAAACTAATGACCAAGTATTATTCCTTTCAATTTGTTCCAATTCATCTTCCATTGATTTAATCCAATATTTATCTTCACATGCCTCATTTATTGATATAGGTTCAATTTGAGAAATCAAACACACCTCTTCATTTGTCAGTCTTCCTCTAGTCATAACTCCTTGAAATTTGTTTCCAATTATCTGATCTTCAGAATGATTCAATCTTACATACCAGGGTGTTTTTGCTTGCCATTGTTCTTCAATGATTGTTGAATCTCCAGATGATGCTGATGTAACTGGATCACCATTCTGTACCAGTGTATTCATAGTAGGTTCATTTGTGATTATCTCAATTGCCAGTTTAGAGTCTGTGTACCTTGACTTTCCTCTAAATTGTTCATCAATCTTCACATTTGCACTCTCAACAATTTTCTGCAATCTCTTGTTAAAACATCTATATCCCTTGCTCTTAGATGAATAACCAAGAAATATTCCTTCATCACTTCTAGGATCAAATTTGCCAATATACACATCTCTTCTAATATAGCATTTACTTCCAAATATTCTGAAATATTTAAGAGTAGGAGTATTACCAAACCATAGTTCATATGGGGTCTTACCGGTTTCTCCTCTGATGTGAACTCTGTTGAATGTATAAACAATTGTATTCGCTGCTTCTCTCCAGTATATATGAGGTAGATTTTCTTCTAATATCATACTTTTGGCTGCATCCAAGATAGTTCTAGTTTTCCTTTCCACAACTCCATTCTGCTGGGGTGTCCGAGGTGCTGACAATTGTCTTTTGATCCCATTCACTTCATAGAATGTATTAAATTCCTTAGATGTGAATTCACCTCCTTGATTTGATCTCAAACATTTGATTTTCTTGCCAGATTCATTTTCTACCATTACCTTGAATAGTTTGAATTTCCCAAATGCTTTAGATTTTTCTCTGAGAAAAGTAACCCAACACATTCTAGAATAGTCATCAATGATTAGCATAAAATATCTATCTCCTTGTATACTTCTAGTTCTTGTTGGACCACATAAATCAGTATGAATTAAATCAAGAACATTGTTAGACTTCTCCAGAATACTTTTAAAAGATTCTCTAACTTGCTTTCCAAATTGACATTCCTTACATACCGGATTGTGAGGTTTAATAATCTTAGGTAAATCTCTAACTGTCTTAGTAGTACTTATTTTTACAATGCAATCAAAATTTACATGACAAAGTCTTTTATGCCATAACCAACTTTCATCAATATGTCCAATCAAACATGCTTTCTCATTGTTGTTCAAATGAAATATATTACCTCTAGTCTGATTACCGGTTGCAATTTCCAAACCAGTTCTGTTTAAGATTTTGCATTTACCATTCTTGAATTGTAATTGAAATCCTTTCTCAACTAATTGACTAGCACTCAAAAGATTATGCTTCAAACCTTCAACATAGTAAACATTATCAGTATTGTGCTTACCATCAAAAGATATAGTGCCTTTTCCTTTGATCAAACAGGCTTTATCATCTCCAAACTTTACTAGACCTCCATTGTAATCCTGAAAGGTTAAGAATTTACTCTTATCACCAGTCATATGATGTGAACATCCTAAATCAATAATCCATTCATCCTTATCTTCAACTTTAGCTACTAGGGTCTGCTCTACCGGTTGAACAATAGGTGCTGGTTGATCTTCTGTTATAGCAAAAAAAGCCCATCCATTGTCTACTAGATCTTCATCAGAATCATCAGTAACTCCTTCATCAGCATAATAACAAGATTTGTCTCTGTTCTTCTTAAACTTGTATTTCTGATAGTCAGGGTTAGGCTTATATGTTCTTTTAGCTTCTTCTCTTAATCTTGCATGTCTATCAGGACATCTAGATGCCATATGACCAATCTTATTACAGTTAAAACATTTAAAGGGTGCTTTACCTTCATACTTAATTCCAATTGGACCTTTAGGCATTTTCCTTGCAAATAGTGCTTCAAGTTCTTCAAGTTCTTCATTTTCTCTCCTGCTTTCTTCAAGTTCTCTTGCATAGAAGGCATTCCAATCAGATTTGTCAAATGATGACGATGATGCTACTGTTGATGTAATGCTTTAAAGGCTAGATATGTCTTGATATTAGTAACAAAACCAAATTTCTCAAGCTCAAAAGCTGAAAGTTTTCCAACCAAAGTGTCTCTAGATATTTATGCAATAAGCATTGTTCTTAATTCATTTATAGAAGTAACTTTCATTTTATATGCTGATGGCAAAGCTCTTAAAACTTTAGAAACAATCTCATCTTCACTTAAGGTTCCTCCATAGCATTGTATACCCAAAACAATTTCATTTACTCTTTCCATAAAAGCAAAAATTATTTCATCTTCTTCCATTTTCAGACTTTCATACCTGACCCAGAAGCATTCAAGTTTTGCAATTTTGACTGTGAAATATCCTTTATTTAATGTTTCCAGTTTGTCCCAAATAGCTTTAGCAGTAGATCTATTTGACAATCCCATGACTTGCTGATCTAACAATGCACTCAAGAGTGCTTCTCTTGCTTTGCAATCATTTTCCTCATCTTTTCCTAAGGTTGGTAGATTAGGCTGACTAGGAGTAGGAGAAGTATAGCCATTCTTTGTAACCTCCCATATATCCTTTCCAATGCAATTCAAGTGTGTCTCCATCCTGATCTTCCATATTCCATAGTTGGTTCCATCAAGTTTCAGACTGTCCTTCCTGAAATAGTTGGTTGACATTGGATCTCCTCAAGCTATTAAACTTCTACAAAAAGAAGATCTAGCTCTGATACCAACTGTTAGGTCCCAGAGACAACTGAGAGGGGGGGGGGTTTGAATCATTTGTCCGATAATTTCAACCAAAATTAACTTAACCAAAACTTAATGCTTAATACTGGTAAACCAAACTTTATGCTAGTAGACAGTCTTAACAGTTAATTGCAATATCGGTAAATATTAATGCATCAAACAGAAAGACAACAACATCCACAACACATAACACCAATGTTTGTACATGGAAAAACCTATAAGGGGAAAAACCATGATGGGAAGCCTTACCCACAATCAAATGATACTACTGTAGATAGTATGTGTTTACAATATGGATTGTGCACATGCAAAAAGGCCAACTGCCTAGAGCTCACTACTCAATCACAAAATGAGAGTCACACTGACTACAATTGGATGGTTAAATCCAATGATAATGTACTACACAAAATAGCATCTTCATATGCTAGATTCAGTACCGATGTAGTTCTTATTGCCTTCACAAAACCCTCCTTCAACCTTCAAATGATGTCTGCGTGTATAGCTTTGCTTATTTTTGCATATACTCTATCACAAATCTTTTTCCCAGTTGCATATCGATCTTACAAATAAGATCTTACATATATACCATACCCTAAGACCAATTGAATAGGTTGGCTCACTAAAGATATTACAATAAAATCAATTACAAACAAATAAATATCCGATGCATGATGTCGGCTTAATACATTTACAATAATAAAAAATCATCTCCATAACATGTCATGTTGATCTAGAACAGATAAGTATGTCGGTGCTTATCTTGTACCTATTTGCCAGTAACAACAAATATGCAAACCCAAATAAACAAATAACCAAATCGCCAAAACCAAGTGATTGAATAATGTCTTTTACATAACCAAGTAGTTTCCAAGTCATTCCAAGTGCCAGTGAACCAAATACCAATGTCTTGCATAATTCTCTGTCTTGCCAGTGAACATAACCAAAATCTCCAAGTGCTGATAAGTGTTGACAAGTGATGACAAGTGTTGACATCAATGAAAAAACCATATCAACATATCCAAAATACCAACAAACTACACATTTAATTTTGATTTTTATGTCTGAGATCCACCACTTGTCTTCTTCTGGTTCGCTCATGCATCCAGCTAGGCACCATCTGACTTGCCACTTCATCTGCCACTTTACCTTGATCTGGACCTGCCACTGGACCCGGGCCCTCCTTATCTCCAAGTCGTGATGGGTAACTGGTGAGCAGTTTCCCATTGCAGATCAACGACCACCAATGGATCCTTTGAAACTCGCTCACTTGTTTATTCGCCTTTTTGTAACAAAATTTATGCGCCTTGATCTACGTGTGCAAGGCCCACCGGGTCGCTAAGCGGCTCGTTGACAAAAGACTTTAAGCTTTAGACACTAATAATATGAATGCCTTTGTATTTAAATATTTAAAATCTCATATCACCATCAATGTGGGATAAAGCCATTTGCATATTCCCCTATCGCTGCTTCTACACTTTGCATGGCTGAAAGTTTCCATGCCATATCACACTCCATTTTTGAGTAGGAAGATGCTGACAGAGGTTATGCGGATTGTGGCTTCACTTGCCAAGTGCATTTTCTATAGTTTCTACATGGTCTACTCACCTTCACTCTAGCTCTCCTTCTGCTACTAGCATGTTTGAAATTGTCTAAAACCTTCTTAATATGCTCCAATGTGGCAGGCAAAATGCTGACAAAGACTAAGGAAAATGGCTTGATGCCTGCCAACTATCATTTACTTGAAAGTTTCCAAAGTCTTCTCCATAATTCATGTGATGGCTGAGGAGAACACTAGCTCATTTGTTTGGAAGTTTCTAAGTCTTTTCAATAGATCCACATGCCACTTTATGCACAACAAGGAGGAAATGGAGAGGTCACAATGGGGAGGAGACTAACTTTAAGCCTGCCAATTGATTTTTCTTGATAGTTTCTACGACCTTTTCAACTTGCTTCATTTCTAATTCCACACAGCTGGGCACAATAGCTTGTTCCAATCGTTCCACGTTCCACCCACTAGAAATAGTGATTTCTAGTGAACCTCTTAAGCAAGCCCTCATGGTGAGCTCTTTCATTCAGTATTATTCAACCATACACTATTTCTAGTGAACCTCTTAAGCAAGCCCTCATGGTGAGCTCTTTCATTCAGTATTATTCAACCATATTTTTAAATCTTTTTTTTCCCGTCTTAAGCCTTTTCAACGCGTGGATGGATCAGGCAACCATGCCGAACTTCAAAATGGAGCACCAAGAAGATTGATCCTGTAGGAAAGACATCAAGGGAAGAAACCAGTATTTAGAAGACTTAGGCATCCAGAGGATTATCCCACATCTTTTCCCTCTTTAACAGAATAGGAAAGAATAATCTTCCAAGCTATATTAGGGACAAAGACCAACATTTCCATTGGATTCATTAGTTGATATTAATGATTCATTAGAGGAAGGGATCCTTGGATAGGTTTAGTTGAAATAGAAAAGGAATGTAGGGTAGAATCAAGGGTAGCAAGAATCTTAATAGGGTTTGCTTCTAGTCTTTCCTTCTTTAAAAAAAAAAAAGATTTTAGGGTTCTTAAAGTGTAGATTGTGGACTTCTTACATAAAAAATATGGCCTCTTGTGTTATGCTATCCCTTTGGGATGTGGTAAATACGAAAACCAAATCTTTTATCCCTCCCTAGAGGCTTCTCTCTGGCTTGGTTCTCTTCTAAGAAAGGTCAAGAAAGTACTTTATCTTCTCCTATCTATATGTTTTAGGATTGGGGAATAACTCTCTTAAGTAGATGATATGGTCTCCCAATATTGTTTTGAGGAAAGACTACTTGGAGGGTTCAAGAAATAGCTTGGGGTTGTTGAAGGAGATTGACCTTTGAAATGCTTCAGGATCCTTGAACATACCTATGGAGTTGATCTCCACAATTTTATGATCACTGAAACTCAATCTGCAACTGTCAGACAAATGTGTCACATTTTCACATTTAAACCCAAAGAGGCATTTCAAAAACTGGTCAGAACACCTTTCGGGACTTCACAAACTGATAGGTGTGTACTCTAATATGTTAACTTTCATCCTGCAAAACCATTCCTCATGACGAATCCTGAGTGGTGTGATATTAATGCACAAAGTTGATTAAATGGCTCTATAAGGAAATGAACCTGATAAAATCAATGTGCAGGGACCACAAAATGCCCGTACTAAAAATATCAAATGATCTCCGTAGATCCCCAAATCTGGGACATAGGTACCTTGAAGTAAATAGCAGACCATGGAATGTTTTGTTTGACTGAGAAGCTGATTGGGTGCAAATGGCGAGCTCATGAAAATAGCCACTTAACAAATGTGACAATGAAAGTGCAGAAAAGTGAACAAAATGGCTCAAGAAATCATCTTGGAAAACTGATCAAACGGATTGGTAGGAGCTTCAATCTGGAAACATAGATTGTCTTTCATACTAGCATTACCTTGGAATAAACATTTTGACATGACATTCATCTGGGCATATTTTACACATATGCAAAGTGGTGCTCTAACTAGCTATTAAAACAAGGACTTATACAAACAACACAAATTGCAAATGGATTGGGCTTGCCAAACTAAACAAACGGATTCATAGGGACTTGAAATTTGGCATGTGGAATCACCTATATGCATACAATTTAATTCACTTTAAATTTCAACATGATAATCTAATGGTCATAAAATGCAAAGCCTCAAAGTAGGCCACCTGGTAAAATCTAAAAATGTGTACAGAACAACCTTCAGTCCACCCCTTGAAATGGGTACTTGACAAACAGATCTAAATTTAAATTTGAAAGTTGCAGAACACTGCATAGGACAAATGAAAGGTGTACAACAAGTTTCCAGAGCTTTACCTCTTGTTAACAACTGGCTCCATTTTACCCTTCTTCAAACTAGGCCATCTGAATGAGGTTTTTTAAGTGGTCTTTTGGAAGTGCAGAAGCAAAATTTTGAATTGGGCTTCCCAAATTCGTCAAATTTTTATGAGTCCCAATAGTGGCTCTGACTAGGGATGGTTGATTGCAAGATCAACACAAGAATCTAGAAACTTTGGTAGATCAAACCACCCAAAAACATATCACTTCTCTTCTTCTCAAAAACAAGGGTTTCTGAATTCAACCCAAACAATAGGGTACTTTATTGAACACCACACAACTGAAACAAAGCAACTATACAAATATACGATTTATTTATATATGTCTCCTAGCCACCAAAGTTGAAACCAACTCTTTCCCTTAAGAAAAATCTAATTCTCATCACTTAATAATGTAAACAATATGAAGCAAACATTGATCATCAGAGAAGTGTTTCTCTTATGACACACATCTTTCAACATGCTTTCCCAATCAACATTATATGCATACTCATCATGAACATAATTATGGACCTTACTTTCATGATCAACTACTGAAACATATCCATTATTTTCATCATCTACTAAATGCAATAAATCAACATCTTTAATATTCCACTCTTGAAAAAATGAACATACCTCTAGCTCAAGCATATAATCTGAAATAAGGTTTGAACATTCACTCATCTTCACATGAAAAACTTCAATATGGGGTTCAAACACACTAACAAGCAACCCATTACAAAAATATTCATCTTGACACATGTCACTGCTGCATGGAATGGTATCAACATCATGAACTAGTTCATCATTTACAACATCTGGTTGGTCAATTATTTCTTCATACAAAGGGTTAGAAACCAAATGAAGAATCCCCTTATGAACATTGTGACAATGAAGTGGTTGGTCCATATCTATATTGACATCAAATAAAATATTAGAAATTTTACTAAAGATACCATCCATTCTATCATCATAATCATCTTCATCAGACAAAGAAGAAATTGAAACTGGGCTGGAACTATCTTCAACATTCCATGTTTCACAACCACAAAATTTCATCCTATGACCATCATTCTAAGAATCAAGATGGTCATACTTATCTTGCCACAATTGATCTTCTTTACCCATAGAACACTCATCATCAGCCAAAGAATAAAAATGAATATCGGTGCCATTTACTTCACCTGATGAATTTTCAGCATGTTCACTTAAATTTTTTGTCATAAAACTATCTATTAGATCAACATGTTGTTCATCAAGTGTATAAGCATTCAATTCACAGTCCTTTTCTGAAAAATCCTCTTCACCACATTGCAAAAGGTCTTCATTCATAACTCTAAGGCTCTCCAACATTTGAGCTTTCTTGTCCACAACTTCAAGAGCTTTTCTAAGTTCTACAATCGTCTGCAGTTGCACCGTACTTTGCTGTTCAATGTGACATTCTTTAAAAATATATTCATCAATGTGGGCTATATTTTCATTGCAATCATGTGTACTATTAAAATTTTCTGAATTAATTTTGTGCACAACTTTCATATTAGAAAGATAATCAACATGATTACAAGAAGTGAAATCTGAAAATACTCTCACTTCATCTTCAACACAATTGGCATTATCAATATCTATATGAGGATCAACCATTGTTTGCACCAAACAACTTTGATTTTCATTTGGAATTAAATAATCGGTGTTGCCAACACAAGTATAAATACCAAAGCTCTGAACATTACTTCTCACTTCACACTTAATTGAAACAATACAAATACTATGACAGGGGACACTGGCAGATAAAAGTCCTTTAGGAATACCATATTTTAAGTTTTTCTCTATGTCCATGGCTGTCACAAAAACTTGATGTAATGTCTTTGGCTATTTATCCCTCAACATGTAACTCATCTTACTTCCAAAGGCATCCAAATAAATCACTAAATACACTTCATCATTTAGTCTATACCCTTGTGGGATCTCAGCCAGTGCTTTGGAAAATATGACAGTGAAGGCTAGCACTAATTCACCTTCCTCAACTCTAATCTCCATCAACTTCCTCAGCATATCATTAAAGTTTATTCTCTTAGCAAATTGCTCAAGAAAATATGCAACTAATTCTTCCCATGAGGGAATAGAAGATTCCTGCAAAAATGAGAACCAAATCCTGGCATCCCCTTTCAAGCTCTGCACAAACAACTTCATGCAAACATCCTCATGATAGATATCATAGTCATTCATTAAATCAACAAAGTTTTGCACATGCATTTTTGCTGATTGTAATTGGTCACCATTAAACAATGGTAAGTGCTTCCTAATTTCATTTGGAATCTGAGTCGGGTAACTAGGTATGCCATCAAAACACAATGGGACATAACCTTTAATCGGGAAATTTCTACAACAATCCATTACTAGTTGCAACCTTGCTTAAATACATTCACTATTTTCAACCAATAAGAATTATTGCAGCTAGAATCTCCCTTCCCTATTATTCAAAATAATTCACCCATGCTTTTAAGCTGACAAGAGCATGCAACCTAACTTATTCTTTTTCCTTCTTAGTGCTGAAATTCACTTGGTAAGGAACAAAATTTCTTACAATCTTTAATACCAATTTTGGCAAACACCTGGATATTGCAAGTGTTGCTCTGATATTTGGTAAGATCTTTCTCAGAGCTTCTAACATTGTACACTAATCTTCATACAAATTCGATACCTCCTTCACGGAGGAAAATATCTTCAATAAATTTTTGGGGTCCCCAGTAGAGCCACCATTTTTGTTGTTCTCAAAATGAGTAACCCAAGTCCACTTGCAATTTATCTATGAAATAGCCAATTTCAATCAATGAAATACTTCAGGACTTGGACAACATGACAAGGATCTAAATCCTTCTACTCTTAAGGCTCTGCAAAACCTAGGTGGGTATACCTTTGATACATTGAATTAGACCCATTACACACAAGACATCATCAACAGAAAGTAGATGAATCTCAAAAGGCTCAACAACAAGGAGGTTAGTGCAGATGGGCTAGATCTACGTTGACATCTCAACTAAATTGGAGCATGAGATAGGTGGAACAATACCACATAACAGAAAAAGAAAGATATTCTGATTTGATTTTAAAAATCTCTGAGATTCCTCAGAATCTACAAGACAAATGCCTTATCCAAGGGCATGGAGTCATACATCAAACTCTAAATGAAAAACCTCTACTGCAATTGCATCTTCATCATTAAATATTCCTGCATTAATTACTTAGCTCATTCACAAAAATATCATAACCAAAATATGAACTCCATTTCATTAATGTTTGCTTACAGAGTTTAAATTCTTCCTTGAAGAATACCTACAAACAAGCATTACACTCACAGACACAACTGCTTGTGACAAACTTGATCCTCCTTGAGAATCTAATTTGAATAAAAATGAAAATACATTTCAGTTTCAATTTTGTGTGAATTTATGCATGCCTTACATACATAGAAACCTACAACTAGAAACACCTACAGCAAGAATCATACTCCATTATGAAAAAAAAGACATTACACTGTACAGATTTGGAAGAAAACTCAAAACTGGAAACACAAAATTCTAGAGCCTCCTCACAAAATTTTTGGAACCCCTACCAATGAGAAGAAACTGAGAATATGAAGAAGAGGGAAAAAAACCAGATTTGTATCACAAATTGCCAAGTGTCCTCTTTCCCTAATTGAAAAATATTCTCTACATCATCCTGTCGAAACTGCTCTCAAAATATTTGATATCTATTGAAACTGATACCAGAAATGAACTTCTCATTTTGAGAACCTTCCAATGACATATAATATGCCTATATTTGGGTAGAAGATAACCCATCAACCATTAATCTCTCTCTGCACAATAGTCATTTAAATTTTTTGCATTTTTCACATGGTTGAAACTATACATTTAATTTTGATTTTTATGTCTGAGCTTCGGCATGTGTCTTCTTCTAGTTCAATTGTGCATCTAGTTGGCCACCATCTGACTTGCCACTTCATCTGTCACTTTACCTTGAGCTGGACCCGCCACTGGACCCGGGCCCGCCTTGTCACCAAGTCGCGATGGGTAACTAGCGAGCAGTTTCCCATCGCGGATTAGCGACCACCGTTGGAGCATTTTTTGCATGGTTGAAACTATACATTTAATTTTAATTTTTATGTCTGAGCTCAAACATGTGTCTTCTTCTGGTTCACTTGTGCATCCAGTTGGCCACCATCTGACTTGCCACTTCATCTGCAACTTTACCTTGAGATGGACCCGCCACTAGACCCAGGCCCGCCTTGTTGCCAAGTCGAGATGGGTAACTAGCGAGTAGTTTCCCATCGTGGATCAGCAACCACCGTTGGATCCTTTGAAACTCACTCACCCATTTACTCACCTTTTTGTTGCAAAATTCATGCACCTTGATTTACGTGCACAGGGCCCATCGGGTCGCCAAGCGGCTCTTTGTCAAAATCCTTTAATCTTTAAACATTACCAATATGAACGCCTTTGTATTTAAATATTTAAAATCTCAAATCACCATCAATGTGGGATAAAGCCATTTGCATATTCCCCTATCACTGCTTCTACACTTTGCATGGCTGAAAGTTTCCATGCCATTTCACACTCCATTTTGGCATAGGAAGATGCTGGCAGAGGTTGCACGGATCGTGGCTTCACTTGCCAAGTGCATTTGCTAAAGTTTCTACGTGGTCTATTCACCTTCACGCTAGCTCTCCTTCTACTGCTAGCATGCTCAAAACTGTCTAAAACTCTCTTAATGCTCCAATGTGGCAACAAAAATGCTAACAAAGACTAAGGAAAATGGCTTGATGCCTACCAACTATCATTTACTTCAAAGTTTCAAAAGTATTCTCCACAATTCATGTGTTTCCTAAGGAGAACACTAGCTCATTTGTTTGGAAGTTTCTAAGCCTTTTCAATAGATCCACGCACAACTTTATGCACAAGGAGGAAATGGAGAAGTCGCAATGGGGAGGAGATTGGCTTTAAGCTTGCCAATTGAATTTGCTTGATAGTTTCTATGGCCTTTTCAACTTGCTCCATTTCTAATTCCACGCAGCTGGGCACAATAGCTTGTTCCAATTGTTCCACGTTCCACCCACTAGAAATAGTGATTTCTAGTAAATCTCTTAAGGAAGCCCTCATGGCAAGCTCTTTCATTCATTTATTATTCAACCATATTTTTAAATCTTTTTTTTCTCACCGTAAGCCTTTTCAATGAGTGGATGGATCAAGCGGCCATGCCGAACTTCAAAACGGAGCACCAGGAAGATCAATCCTGTAAGAAAGACATTGAGGGAAAAAACTAGTATTTAAAAGCTTGAGGCAGCCGAAGGATTATCCCACACCTTTTCCCTCTTTAACCAAATAGGAAAGAAGAATCTTCCAAGCTATAGCAGGGACAAAGACCAACATTTCCATTGGATTCATTAGTTGATATTAATGATTCATTAGAGGAAGGGCTCCTTGGATAGGTTTAGTTGAAATAGAAAAGGAATGCAGGGTAGAATCAAGGGTAGCAAGAATCTTAATAGGTTTTTCTTTTGGTCTTTCCTTCTTTAAAAAAAAAAAGGTTTTAGGGCTCTTAAAGTGTAGATTGTGGACTTCTTACATCGAAAATATGGCCTCTTGCGTTAATTCTATCCCTTTGGGATGTGGTAAATATGAAAACCAAATCTTTTATCCCTCCCTAGAGGCTTCTCCCTGGCTTGGTTCTCTTCTAAAAAAGATCAAGAAATTACTTTATCTTCTCCTATCTATATGTTTCAGGATTGGGAAATAACTCTCTTAAGTAGATGATATGGTCTCCCAATATTGTTTTGAGGGAAGACTACTTGGAGGGTTCAAGAAATAGCTTGGTGTTGTTGAAGGAGATTGACCTTTGAAATGCCTCAGGCACCTTGAACATACATCTAGAGTTGATTTGCACAATTTTATGATCACTGAAACTCAATCTGCAACTGTTAGATAAATGTGTCACATTTTCACATTTAAACCCACAGAGGCATTTCAAAAACTGGTAGAACACCAACCTAGACTTCACAAACTGATAGGCGTGTACTCTGATATGTTAACTTTCATCCTGCAAAACCATTCCTCATGATGAATCTCGGGTAGTGAGATATTAATGCACAAAGTTGATTAAATGGCTCTGTAAGCAAATGAACCTGATAAAATCAATGTGCAAGGACCACAAAATGCCCTTACTAAAAATATCAAATGATCTCCATAGAAACCCAAATTTGGGACAGAGGTACCTTGAAGTATAGAGAAGACCATGGAATGTTCAGTTTGATCGGGAAGATGATAGGGTGCAAATGGTGAGCTCATGAAAATAACCACTTAACAGATGTAACAATGAAAGTGTAGAAAACTAAACAAAATGGCTCAAGAAATCATCTTGGAAAACTGATCAAACGGATTGGTAGGAGCTTCAAACTGGAAACATGGATTTTCTTTTATACTAGCATTACCCTGGAATAAACATTCTGACATGAAATTCATATGGGCATCTTTTACACATATGCAAAGTGGTGCTCTGAGTAGCTGTTAAAACAAGGACTTATACAAACAACACAAATTGCAAATGGATTGGGCTTGCCAAACTGAACAAACGGATTCATAGGAACTTAAAATTTGGCATGTGGACTCACCTATATGCATAAAATTAAAAGCACTTTGAATTTCAACATGACAATCTCCTGGTCATAAAATGCAAAGCCTCAAAGTAGGCCACCTGGTAAAATCTAAAAATGTGCATTAAACAACCTTCAATCCACCCCTTGAAATGGGTACTTGACAAACTGATCTAAATTGAAATCTGAGTTGTAAAACACTGCATAGGCTAAATGAAAGGTGTACAACAATTTTCCAGAGATTTACCTCTTGATAATCATCTGGCTCCATTTTACCCTTTTTCAAACTAGGCCATCTGAATGAGATTTTTTAAGTGGTCTTTTGAAAGTGCAGAAGCAAAATTTTGAATTGGGCTTCTCAAATTCCTCAAATTTTTATGAGTCCCAACACCATGTTAAGTTTTTATGGTATACACATTGTTATATGTATTATGTATATATTCTTATTCTATCATCTATTGTCTTAGAGAGGAAGATTTATTCTTCCTTTATACCTATCGGTGGTGCCACTTTACCAAGGGTCACCACTCTTCCAAGTTGGCCCTCAATAATTATATTATTAATAATATTATTATTTATATTATCACAACAATATAATTATCAATATAATTATATTATTACAACCTTTATGTAGGCGTGAAGGAATCTGGCCATAGCTACAATAACATTAATAGAATCAGTAGTATGAGAGAAGGGTTCTCTCTTGTATGTCATATCGAATGTGATCAACATATCGAAGGCTTGGGTTGGAAACAAGAGATCCTTTAGACTACCTTCCTTTAAGACTACACATGATTGCAGATGTCTAAAGTTTAGAGCAATGATGACACAATCAAAACATTGGTTGAAGATGCCTTGAAGAAGTAACGTGAATAAATGATGGAACAGTTCAAACAAATGTTGGAAATTTGCAGGTCACAAGAAAACCTTCCATTCAGTGGATACACTTCAGTCAAGGTGCAGGTGAAGTTTGATATTCCTACGCTTCAAAGAAAAGTTGATGTAGATGTTGTTGACGATTGGTTGTCAAAATTAGAGCGTTATTTTTCTATTAATCAATTCACAGATGAAGAAAAAATTATTTTTGCCCTCCTCAAAGATAAGAGTCATGTGAAGAAAAAATATCATCCAAGGGAGCACTAACCAAAGACACATTTAGCATAAGTTTCAATCAAAAAACCTACATGGCAAGAATTTGTGGAACACATAAAGGAAGAATATTTTTCTGAAGATATGTATGAGAAGAAGTTTATGCAATGGCAGTTACTTCAACAAAAAAGAACCAAACAGTTTAGGAATATACCAACATATTCCATTCTCTATCAGCAAAGCTTGGCATCAAAGATTTTGAAAAACATCGCATTCTGGAGTATTAAAGTGGGCTTCATAGATATATCCATATGAACTAAGATAGAATTTGTGAGCATAGAGACTTTACTTAGTGCTTACAAGTTTACTTCTAAGATTGAAGGGAAATTCAAACAAAAAGGAAGAAGGGATAACTTTACGAAAAATAAATGGAAGGGTGAAGGTAGAAAAACCATAGGAAAACAAATTGCCAAAAAGTCATTTTCCTATTTGTTAACGAAAAAGACATGGGGTGTGAAGAAAGAACAAAAAGATACTCGTATGTGGTGTGAAGTTCATAAAAGTCCTTCTCATAATACAAAATATTGTAGGACTATAAAAAATTTAATGATGGAGACACGTGAAGACAATGTGGAGCATGAGGTGGTAGAATCTTCCACAGAAAAAAGACCATGAACATGTCATTGAGGCTGACCTGTATGAAATAGTAGCGACCACAAAAATATTGCCTTTGGAGGATGAGGAAAGATTATTCCATTCACAAATGTGGGTTGGAGGAAAATCCCTACATTTTATTGTTGATAGTGGAAACCAAAAGACTTAATATTAGCCGAGACTATAAAAAAGTCGAATTTGAAAACAATAGCACATCCACAACCGTACTCCATGGGATGGGTAAGTCAAGGGTGAGATATTCAAGTGAACCAACAATGTCACCTTCCATATTCTATCAAGACTTTCAAAGATGAAGTAGTTTGTGATGTTGCCCCTCTTGATGTTTGTGATGTTTTGTTGGGACAATTATACATGTATCATCGTCATGGCGTATATGAATCTTGACCATGAAGTGTGATAATCAAATTGGGTGGAAAGAAATATTGGATACCAAAGGTAAGTCTAGCACACTCTGCATCTTTGATTAGTGCTAAAAAATGTAGAAGGTCAATTGCCCAAACTGGAACATTTTTATTGTTGATAATTCATCCTGATGGAGAAAGGAAATCAGTATATAATTCTCATGCCACTATGAACACCACCACACCTCAGCAAAGATCAATGGACCATATTTTGACAAAATATCAAAATTTATTTAAGTTTCCAATTGGGGTACCCTCACACTATCAAGTTCAACATTCTATTGATTTGATATTAGAAACTCCATTGCCTAATGAACCCATGTACCGTGGGTCAGCATTAGAAAATAATAAAATTAAAAGGCAGATACATGAATTAATTTAGAAAGGACATATCCATCC
Organism: Cryptomeria japonica; assembly: GCF_030272615.1. Lineage (NCBI taxonomy): Eukaryota > Viridiplantae > Streptophyta > Pinopsida > Cupressales > Cupressaceae > Cryptomeria > Cryptomeria japonica. The sequence continues at coordinate 291,200,340 of NC_081405.1, forward strand.
AAGTGCGTCACCTTGTGGTAGTCCAATTGTTTTAGCAAAGAAAATGGATGGGACGTGGAGAATTTGTATTGACTATCGATCATTGAATAAAATTATAGTGAAAAATAGATACCCAATTCCTCAAATAGATGACCTTTTAGATCAGCTTAAAGGGGCCATATTCTTCACTAATATTGATTTGAAATCTGGGTACCATCAAGTACCGATTGATGCAACATATGTGTGAAAGACAACTTTTAAATCTAAGGTTTGTTTGAATGGTTAGTAATTCCTTTTGGTCTAATGAATTCTCCAACCACATTCATATGAATGATGAATGATGTACTTAGGCCATTCACTGACTCTTTTGTAGTGGTATACCTAGATGACATACTCATTTTGTAGTGGTATACCTAGATGACATACTCTTTTGGAGTGGTATACCTAGATGACAAGTAATTAAGGACTAGTCTTCTCCTAGAAACCTCACAAAGTTATGTAGCTTCCTTAGGCTGACAAATTTTTATGGAAAATTCATTCTTGGATTCTCACATTTATCTTGGCCTTTGAATTAGTCATTGTGAGGAGTGCAAGAGAAATTCAAGTGGACAGGTGCTCAACAACAAGCATTCGAGGAGTTAAAATTAAGGTTATGTTATGCACTAGTTTTATCTCTTCCTGACTTGCGACAATCATTTGAAATACAAACCGATGCATTAGAGTATGCTCTGGGGCAGTTCTTATGCAACATGGTCATCTAGTTGCATACCATAGTGAAACCTTTTTTGATACAGTGTCTAGATATCCTACCTATGACAAGGAACTATATGCCATTGTTCAAGCTTGTAAGCAATGGAAGAATTATATTTTGGGTAGGGAAACTGTCATCCACATATATCACAAGCCTCTTCATTTTTTACAAACAAAAGGAAAGTTGTAGAATAATAGACACCAAAGATGGTCAGCCTACCTTCAGCAATTTCATCTCAATATTTGTCATAAAAAAGAAAGCACTAATAAAGTAGAAAATTGTTTGAGCAGGCCTCCAATTGCGACTATAAGTATGGTGCTCGAATCATGTGGTCATCAAACTGCAACTTGGGCTCATTTGTATGAGCATGATAATTAATTTTTTGATGTTTATAATCAATTGATGAGGTGTAAGCATGTGAATGATTTCTATTTGCAGGATGGAATGCTTTGTCACTTTGGCCAAATATATGTGCCCAATACAGAACGTAAGAAGTTGATATTGGAAGCTCACTACAAAAAGGTTGCCAGTCATTTTGCGATAGGTAAGACTACTGCTATACTCTAGAAATATTTTGATTGGCCAAAATTGAAGGATGATGTAATTTCATACATTCAAGCTTGTACATCATGTGCTATTGTAAATCCTCTCAATCGTACAAACTAGGTTTATATTCTACCTAACCCTCCCTATCTCATTATCCACATCTATCTCTCTTTCTCTCCTTGCCCTTCTTTAAATAATTGTGACTGTCTCTCATTGTCTTCTCTCTCTCTCTCTCTCCCTCACCTCTATATCGAGCTCCTCTCTCTAGGTCTCTTAGTCATTTCACATCCACCTATCCCTCCATCCTTATCCCTCTCATTCTCTTCATTGTTCTTTCTCTCCTATTATATCTCCCTCCTTACCCCCATCTCTATCCTTGCCTCCCCTCCCTCTCTTTTTTCCTAGCTCCCTCTTATTTTTTTCTCCCCTCTCCCCATTCTCTCCATGACTACCTCTACCTACCAATCTCTCTCTCTACCTTTCTAGGTCTCTCCCTCCCTATTTATCTCTCCACCTCTCACCCTAGGTCACTCACCTCTCTACCCTCAAGCTCTAGATCTCTCAAATCTATATATCTCATCCCTCCCTAAGTCTTTCCCTACCTCTCCACCTGTCTTCCTCCCTCCTTACTGCTCATTGTCTCTTTGTGAACCTCTCTCTCTCTTCCTCTCTCAATTTACACTTGAAGGTACTGGTATAGACTTTAGGGTTTTTAATAAGGGTAATTATTTATGGATGTAGGTCTTATTTATTTGCTTCTCTCCCATTACTGACTTTCCTTCTCTCTTTCTCTTTTTCTCTTATCTCTCTCTTCTTTCCTAATTTGGTAAGGGCTGAAAAATATCAATGAAGGTTATTTGGAAATTCGAAAGATAAAAAAGGAAATTTCACCTATGGTTAATGACCACATTATATAATATTTTCTTATTTGAGTGCATTATCTGACAAATAAATACTTTTTCATGGTATTGATATCTCACACAAGCACATTTTCCATTTTCCATCACTTTTTCACAACCTTGTTGTTCATTTAACAATGTAGAAGATAAATTATAATTGATGTTCTTAGATTAAAGTTGACTATATGAAGTAAGATTTTCATGTTTCTATGATTCAAATGTTTATTATGAGATTTTTTGTTCAAATTTAAGAATATATAATTATTCTTTTTATAATGTTTGTTAATCCTATTAGATTTACATACAATTGAACACTCAACTGAAAAAGAAGTTGCATAAGAACTCAAAATTAGGAGGAATTTGAAGTAAAAGATTAAATAACATTGCATAATCTGAAAATTGTAATATCAAATGTCAAATTTCAAGGTGCATTTATTTGTATTTATGTGTTTTGTGGTTGGTACTTTGTCTTACTTAAATTGCAATCATTTTCATTTGTGTTTTTCTTTTTTATAATTTCTTTAATTCACTTTATGATTATGTTAGCACAGTCCTAGTTAATATGTGGACTTTACCAATTTTCAAAGGATAATAAAATAAAATGTGAACATGTTACTTACATTTGGTTAATCTTTCTTTAATTGTGAATGTGATAAGTGTGTGGTATCAAGTACTAAAAAAATATATTCAATTTTAAGCTATGAATGTCATGTAGGTTCGTTAGAGTAGTCCTATTGAATCTATGACTATCCTACATTCATTATGTCCTCCCTAATGAAGCTATGCCTATCATAACTTCATTGGGATAGTGTACATAAATCTATAAGTATCCTACATTCATTATGTCTTCCCTAATGAATCTATGACTCCCATAACTTCATTTGGGTAGTCTAATGAATGTAGGACAATTATAGCATTGTTAAGACTACCCTAATGGCACTATGAATTTCATGTAGATTCATTTGGATATTCCTCATTTATCTATGATTGTCCCACATCCATTATCTCTAGCCTAATGAAGCTATGTTTGTCATAACTTCATTAGGGTAGTCCCAAAAAATGTAGGATAGCCATAACATCATTTGAACTAACCTAATGGTGATATGACTTTCATGTAGGTTCATTATGACATTCCCAATGAATCTTTTTTGTCATACATACATTACTGTAGTGTCATAAGATTGTGACCCTAGCAATTTTTTACCACATTAGGGTCCTCACGCACGCGAAATCGAATCCCTACCCTGGTCGAAGACCAAAGAATTCTCAACCCTGAAAATTGCATCTCTCCCTTGCCCTCTGCACTACCTAACTGCATCCTGTCCTAGAAAAAAGGGCAGGATAGTGGTGTGGCACCCCTATTACCCCTAGGAAAAGGCCATGGTGCCCCTTTCCTCCTAGGATAGGGGTGTGGCACCCCTATCCCTACCCCATTTTGGGGCAGGACCCTTCTAAACCCTGCATTGGTGGATGGACTGTGAGCGGGAAAACTTCCCCGATGTCGGCCCGTGACAAAAATCAGTTTCAGAAACCCTAATTGACAAGTATAAATGTTACATTTACCCTCCCATTTGCATGAGGTTAAATTGAGCATAATTCACGCATTCAAGTAATCAAGCATTCAAGTTTATTCAAGCATTCAAGCATCCCTTTCAAGCATTGAGCATCTCAAGTCTCTCTTCAAGGCTAGGTGTTGCATTCAATTCAAGGATTCAACCATTAAAGAGGAGATCCATTTTAACATTCAACTTCGTTCAAGCAATTCTATCAACATCTCTATCAGAACCTCCCTTGAGGTGATTTACATTTCAATCTTTCATTTACATTTACTTGCAAGTACTTGGTTAATTCCAAAAATGGGGTTTGACCTGAAGACAAACCCCCAATCCCAACCCATTTTCCTCTCTTTTATGTGTGTAGGTTTCAAGTGCGCAACTGTACTTTCAGATTTGGACTCCATTTATAGAGGCGGAAAAACCCTTTTTGTTTCGCAGATTTTTTGGAGAACCGTATACATTCTCACCATGGTCCAAGTAACTTTTTCTCAAATTCACAGGGAGGCTTTGTCTCGACATACTATTGCTAGATCCAAGTGCACAACTTCATCCCACACCCCGATCTTGAGTTATAATCACTTCTTTGTCACTTTTGCACTTAGTCTTAATACACAATTCAATCAACTCATTTCCATTAAAAGAAGAGGGGATTAACTTATCATTCTAATATCATTCAGAATTCAATCTTCTTCCTTGGAGGTTGAATCTAGTGAATTCTTCCTCCCCTCTTCCAATGTAATGGATGGAAAGAGTTTGAAGGGAAATCCATAGTGAAACTCTCATCTTTCTTTGGAGGGAAAGGGTAACTTCCTCTTGATCTCTCTTTCACATCATCTTTTCCACCATTACATTTTGGTGAACCCAACGTCTTGCATGCTTTCCTTTGAACAAGATTGCATATTTTTCATTTACAAGTTTAATTTTTCTGCAAACTTAGTGGGTAAATCATTCAAAACCCTAGTTTTTAAAATTGGAATTGAACTTGTGATTTGTAAAAATTGCTTGTTATCTTAGATCTGAAAATTGCTTTGTTTGTCAAATCCAATTTCCTTATTGTCTAGTTCAATTTGGAAAATCAAATTTACAAAATTAAGTGGTTAATTGCTAAAACCCTAATTTTGAATAATCATTTTGAACTTGTGCAAAAATTGAATTTCCATTTAAATTTCAGTTTTGTGATTGTTCTCAGACTTGTCTTCATTCCTACAATTCAAAATTTCATTTTCCCTCCTTTTCCCAAAATTCAAATTTCAAAAATTAAGTGGTTAGATCTTAAAACCCTAGTTTTCAAGTTTAATTGGATTTTGTGCAAAATTTCAATCAATTACATTCAAATTCAGATTTCTAAATATTTTCTAAGGTATCCCTATCCATTAGGTTTGACCTTTTTCAAATTTGCAATTCAATTCCTCTCTTTTCAAAACCCTAATAGGGTCCTATTTTTACATTTGAACCATCATTTCACCTATCTAGAGATCGTAAAATTCGCCAACTTTTTGGGGTTAGCTTTAAAATAATCATAATAGTCATCCCTAAAAAATTTTGAAAAAAGTTGGTTGGACCATGTGCATTCCCGCCACGGTCCTCAACTTTTTTCTTGAAATTTTAGGAGATGGTTATGATTGTATTTAATAGCCTAAATCCAGAAGATTGGCTGATTTTGTCAATTTTTTATCCCTCTAGAGTCAAAAATATCTCCAAAATTCAACATTTCAAATTTCAAGACAATTTTTAAAATTAAGAGGTTAATTTTAATCTGCCCTAATTTTAAAAATTCTATTAATTTTAAAATTAAGTGGTATCCCCTTGGCCCTATTTTAAACCTATTTCCTTTGATTTACTCCAAAATTATTTTTTGTTGAAATTGCATCTTTTTCTTTCTCCATCAAAGTTCAAATTGTTTCATCATTATTTGCTTAAATTTTGCATTACTCAGTTTTGTAAGCTTTGTTCCTATAATTCAAAATCCAAATTTTCCCTCTAGTGCATGAGTTTTAAAACTATTAGTCCTACCTATACCATCCCTATTAGATGAAGCATTAGAATTAAGGCCTCACAAGGTTTGATTACCGAGGAGATGGAGCCTAATTTGGGTGACTTCTTTAATGATGATCATGCTAATTCTTCCTATCCTAATCATGTGTCTATTTATCCCATTGATGAATCCCATGATGAAAAAGAATCCTTGACTAGAGTCTCTATAGATCAACTTTCAAAATTGGACAATCAATTTGATAACTTTCAATAATGGATGTCTTAAGAGTATCCTAATAATGAAGCCCTTCCATTAATTGAAGGCCTTAAATGCATGATTCAAAGTGATAAGAATGGGATTGATATACTGCATGGAATTGCACATATTGTTGATTCTAATGCCATACCTATCAAGAGTTATGTCGAAACCCTATGTTATTCACAATCTTGAACACAAGTCAATCCAAGTCTATTCCTTTGACTACTCCTATGACTAGTGTTCCTACTTTCACCTCCAACATCATGGCTACTTCAACTCAAAATTTTATTCCTACAACGATTACTCATGGGGGGCATTCCCTCTTCTTCATTCAATCCTCCATATTTACCTATGTCTTTAATAAGTGTTACTATCATTCCTCAATCGATTAATGTGACACAAGGGGGCAATTCCTTTAACAACTTTGTTCCTCCTTTAAGTGTTCCATTTCCTACCCAATCATCTCCTATGCCTAATTATCATAATGTCCGACCACCTTATTCTCAATCCATACCTTCTTTCAATAACATCACACCACCTTCTCATAATTAACAATCTTGTTCAAACAATGGCTTCCTTACAACAACAAATTATTTCCATGAGTCAATCCAAGTTTAGTGTGCCCACCTTTGATGTTGCGAGCCCACTTTCTCTTGATATTGTTAGATTTGTGCCACTTAAGCATGTGGAGGTCCCTCAATTAGAACTCTATAATGGAAAAGGTGATCCTCTTACGCATGTCAAAACATTCCAAACTTTATGTGCTGGTTTTTCTTATGTTCAAAGATTGCTTGCAAAATTGTTTACAAGAACACTAAGAGATAAGGCTTTACAATGGTATTTCTCTTTGCCTTCTTATTCTATCAAGCAAATGCTTTCATCTAACAATTTCAAAATAACATTGGTCCTAAAATAACTTTGACTAATTTAATGCATTGTAAACAAGGTGTTAAAGAAAAAGTGACTGAGCATTTGTGTGTTCAAATTTATTTTCCTGTACCTGATAATGATATTCAAATAATTTTCATTTCTAATTTGAAAAAATATATTAGGGAAAAGATTCTTTTGTCTGAGTTTACTTCCTTTCCGCATTTGTGCACAACACTCCACAATTATCAACTGGTTATGTGTAATACCCCGCCAGGAACCCTAAAGGAAAACAAAACAACTAGGCAACTAAAGGGTGAAATATTATTTTTTCAAAGATTAAGTGCATTAATTATAACAATTACATGTTTAATAACACAATAGAAGTCTAACACACAATTTCCTAAGGGTTACCAATGAAGATTAATTCATAGATTATATTAACATCATGGTTAATCCAATTTTCCATTTAATTAGGCAAATTAAATGCTTAAGATTAAAACTAGACATACATCTAAATTCCATAATGAAAGAATCAAAGTATTCCAGTGCATTTATTTATCCATAAACCATCTATACAAAAGATCAAAGCAACTGAATTAACATACATTCCACTGACATAATATTACAATATCTGTAAATACATGGCTTCCAATAATACCATGGATTACAAAGTTACAATATCAAGGTTACATAAAAGTTTGATACAATGACCACAAGGTCTCAACTAAACAAAGATCATGAACAAGAGCTGGTACATGAACCACAAACCAAGAAACACCAGCAAAGCCTTTCCTCGCCTGAAGATACAATCCAGAACATCCAATGAAAAGTGGAACTACCACCCGACCATGTGATCCCAAAATGGAACCACCCCACCATGCTAGGAAATAGTAGAAGACCCTCAAGCAAGTAAAATAAGACAAGTATGAAAGAACTACATGACTCCACAAACATCCATGTGACTCAACTCACAAACACTAATGACTCTAAGGAGAGAGTGTCATCGCATGGCTTAAGGTGGTTACCCTGGTAGGCCTCCATAGGTCCCAGCCCCCATCCTGGGTTATCCTGGTAACCTCTCCCGAACCTCCGGCTCCATCTAAGCCTCATGCGGACCCTACCAATCCTTTTGTGAAGACAAGGTGGTAAATTTGCCATTCCAGGCCTTCTCACCACATCCTGAGCCTATACAAGCACTCAACCATGTGTGAGGCACATTATCTTAATTAATATTTAATATAGCCAGCCCCTGATCAATTATTAGGTTATCACTTCTTAACTGACTTTCGAGGGGTTATCCTACCATCCACTTCGGGCATGACCATCGCTCAAAAGCCACTCTCTCTCATAGGATACTAACGGGAAAGGTCTCTCTCTACGAGAACTCTATGGAAAAATAGACAGGGCCATATCTAGTCCTGTCAAACCACAGGTGAAGGATACACAATCACTAACCCAAGATTGACCATTTGGAACAAAACACACAATGGCTCACATCAATAGGGTTATTCAACAACACCTGACCAATGAGATATAACAACATATGACACAATGACAACCCAACCAAAATTGCGATGAAATTAAGCTTGACTGCAAACACCATTTACACAAGATCCTAATATAGGCAATCTTTTCTTTAAAACACCAAAAGCATAAAATACTTGCAATTAAAGATTTTCCAAAAAGTAAGAAAATACAACTATATTAATACAAGGAAATCAATGTTGTCATTTCTCCAATAAGGTTAAATAAATTCACATATAAATCAATCTCCTAATTTATTTCCAAGCATAAATATAGAATCTTAAATTATAAGCTTTTCTAGAAATAACCAATTTTTGAATTAATTATATTTATAAAAATTTAATATAAGTATATGAACACACACACACACACACACACACACAGATATATATATATATATATTTCATATACCTTATAATCATAATACAAAATATATATATATATATATATATATATATATATCAACATGAAATCAAGCACAATATTAAATAATTCTTCTCTGACATAGTGCAACTAAATAGTTAAATAATTATTTCCCAATAACTTCTTAAACCCAAATAAATTTAATTAAAATTAGATCTATTACTATAGCAACTAAATAATTACCTAGAGATCACACAATTATTGGCAGAACAACCATAGCCAAATATTGAAACCAAACCCCAACAAAAAGGGAATATTTTCTCTGGTAAACCCATTTTCTACCAAAACTTGCAACTTTTAAGAATAGTAAAACATCTTGGCAAAATTTTCTAGAATAATCCTTCCAAAACTTCACAAAATTTAATCTACAAACACCCAGGACATAATCTCTTTCCATAAACTAAAATTAATTTCAGGAATGAACTTTAACCAAGAACACGAAATAACTAGAAAGGATTTTGGATTTGATAAATATTATACACACACATCATTCAGAAAGAGGGAAGAAATAAAATATTTTCTTTAAACAAATAACCAGAAGAAGCCACCCAACCTGGTAGAGCTTTCCTGGAAGAACTTTGTAAGAGAGATTCAATCCTTCAACAAGCTTCCAACCAATTTTTCTTCGCCAAAATCTAAGCTTCCAATATTTTTTCTTCACCAAAATTTATGTCTCTTTCCCGTGACTCCCAAAATAAAAAGATATCTTCCCCTTTTAAACTAAAACTCCAGGTTGCATATATTTTTCCCAAAAACCCTAATATTTAATTTTAGTAATTAAAAGCAATTGAATTTTTCTTTTCCAATTCCTAACAAAGAAATAAATTAACATGCAATAAGCAAAAATCATTTTTTTCTTTTCTCATGCAAATTAATTAATTTCCTAAAAAAAAGAAATTAAAGCAATACTTTAATTCTAATTCATTCTTTTATTCATTTATTTATTTATTTATTCTATTATTCTTTTATTTATTTAAAATTCTAGGAAACAATAAATGAAATTAATCTAATTTATTTTTCACTAAAATTTAAATAAAATATATTTCTAATATCATGCAGCTTGCAGCTTAAGTTAATAAATTCTTTTAATTAATTAAATTTATAATCTCAATGCATAAAATACATAATTCAAAAATACCAACTATGAGATAAGTCCATAAATTTAATTAATTAATTAAATCTACTAACACACACAAACTGAACAAACCCCAAGCAAATACTCATAAAAAGGTCAAATGACACAATATGAAGGCCGAACAAACTGACAAGACAACCAACTGACGACACTCACAAGAGTGTAATTGGTTTAAAATAGGGTCAACTACAACCTCCTCCACTTCCATCAGACAATATAAGGCATGCTCAGACCTGTGAAGCCAGGTGGAAATGATACCCCATACCCACCTGGTACTTGTACCTACAATATCCTGCATCACCGAACCACACATGCATATATACAATATAGAAAACATGGCATGCACACTGATGAAGGAGAATCACGATGTTCCCTGTCTCAGTAGAGTGAGTGAAGGAAAATCATCCCCTTGCATCTAATACACTCGTAGACACACAACATATATTTTCATATTGTATAGATAAAGTAAGGTGTCAGTACATAGCAATAATCCATTAAATACCATAAATAACAAGTGCTGAAATACTACAAATAAATTATGCATCTCATATCCAGATAAAGCATGAAATAATGTCATATAAGTCTGAATAACACAGCATGGTAATGTATCCATTGAAAACAAACAATAATAAAATATGAGTCTAATGAGTTCAAACAAGGAGGGGTACTGCACTATGAGTCAAATGGAGCAATCCACTCCTATGGCTCTGAGTGATAAGGGGGGGAGTGTTCAACAACCGTTTGTGAAGTTTAAACCAACAAAAGGCTTCATCAAGTTCAATGATACAATCAACAACAACAATGTGAATGCTACAACAGGTGTGCCTCCTATTTCTAAATTTTTCAAAAGAGAAAGACAATTTATCCTTTAAATGAATCTTTATATAGTATTATGTCTCAGTTGTTCCAAAGAAATGTTATAAAACTTGCTCCTATAAAACCAATTGATCCTTCTAAGGTAGCATCCCCTAATTTTGATAACAATTCCTTTTGTCAATTTCATCGTCAACCTGGTCATGATACTGAGAAATGTTTTGTATTTAAAAGTAAGATTCAAGATTTGATTGATAATAATACTATATCTGTGGCAGGTGTGAATGATAAGGGAAACAAATTAGTAGCTCCTCGTAATGAAAATCTTAATATTTTCATTGATCCCTTTCCTTCTCACACCTCTAACATAATTGAAACTATGCCAACTTCTTTCTCTTTTGAGGAATTCACTTCTATGGCTCTGAACTTGGTGAATATGGTAGAGAAACAAGATAAACCTAAGGATCCTTGTATTACATTTGACCCTAGTGAGACCATTAGAGCACCCGATGGCCCTTTATACATAGTTGTGAAGGTTAATGATATACCTTGTCATGGTGCCCTTATTGATCCCTCTTGCATGGTTAATGTCATAACCGAGGAGTATATTTTCACTTTATGATTGCATAAACCAATACATGATGATTCTAATGTGGTTGTGAAGTTATTTGATGGATTCTCTTGTCCTACCATTGGCTCTATCACCCTTCCTATTGAAGTTCATACTAAATCTATGAATGTTGACTTTGTTATTATTCCCTCTTCCGAGCAATTCTGTGTGAAGTTGGGCTATCCTTGTCTATCTTCCATGAAGGCTATTGCTTCTCCAATCCATAAGTGTTTGAAATTTCCTCACGGTGGCAAAATCATAACTGTGAACCATAGATTATTTAAACCATCTGAAAGAAGTCCTAGCATTCCTATTGATTTCTTTTGGCCTAAGAAATATCAATCTCTTCCATCAAGGAGTGATGCTCTTTTTCAACCTTATCAAAAATGGAAGAAAGATATGATATTATCCTTAAGTCAACCTAGGTCCCCAACCCTTGACATTCCTATCATTCTTGAAGATGAAGTTCTTCTCCTCATGGATAGAACTAATCTTTCTCTTAAGGGAGATCCTCAACCTGTTCCTATGGATGTGTCTATGCCATCTCCTAACAAACAAAACAATGTTCATCCTAAGGTTAGACCTGTACCTCCTCCTCATGATGGACTTGGTCTTTTTCCTACACCTAACATTCCTCCTTTATATGGTGCAGTTTCACCTCCTTCCTCTTATAGAGAGAAGAGGCCTACTTCTCCTCTTGTTCAACCTAAAATACCTCAACCTAAACCTTCAACTATCAAAGATGCGAATATTCCTCCTTTAACGAATGTTCCTCTTCCTTATCATCCTTCCACTAGAACTCAATGAAATCATTGTGTGAGAGAACACCGATGAAGACATCATGTTCGATCTCATGAAGATGTCCCTCAAACTATTCAATCTCCTAAAACTATAGCAGTTGAAATTATTCTCTTTTCTCTTAAGCAAGTTGTGGAACCTAAATCTCCTAAACATAAGTTGCAAAAAACATGTGATGGTTTTACTTCTATCCATGTGCAATATCCTCTTTTTATAAATCTTGATGAAGAAATAAATGAAAATGTTATTCATGATGGAAATACAACTCCTAATGCTTCTGATAGTGATTATGAATATGTTGATGTTGACAAGCATTTATCGACTGAATTTTCTAAAGCCCTAATCCTAGCTCCTAGAGTCAAACATAGAGACTTACCACTTGAGCATAGCCCTTGTTTGGATATTGTGATAGCTCTATCTGTTGTGCTCGATGTCGCTCCTCTGGCGTGTTGCTCACCTTCCCGAAATAGCGATCAACAATATCAGGAGGTGGATATCATGCTAGATTAGAAACATTAGCACCGTAGATCTTCTCTCCCTCTCTTTTCTTACTCTTTTGTGACCATTCTTCTATGTGTATTACTGTTCTTTTATTATTCCCTTAATGTCTAATTGAGGATGATGCAAAACATTGAGATATTTTTCATGATCTCTTTCATGTGGACTCCAAAGACTCCTCTCTTTCCTTTTCTTCCAAGGAAGTTTCATTTCTTTGGGGAATGGCAATTATTATATGTACATACATATATGATATACATGAGTTATCATACAACATACTGACCTCAAGGAAAGCGAAACTACCTCTTATTCATTATCCTTGGGTTTATTCCTCGATTGGGGGCTAAATCCTTGTGATAACTTGCTCCTTTTCTTCTCTCTCTCTTGGGTGTATCCTACCTTAAAGCAATCGCTCCCGATAAGGCGCACATGATCACTTTAACATGGGGGCATACACTCCACTTATATTTTCCTTCTTGATACTTAGAATTGCTTAGTGAGCTTGGTTTTTCTTTGTAATCTTTGGTATCCTTGCTTTCATGACCCATAGTGAGGGGAACCTTGCTACTTGTAGTCATGGTTTTCCCTTCTCAATCTTCCTTTTTACTTTGTCAATCGAAATCGTAAGATCCTAAGTCCATTGGGGGCTTGGCACATCTTACCTCCTTGACGTGGTAGAAGTCTTTCAATCATGTTTCTTTTCTAATATTGGCATATGCTCATACTCTCGCTAAAGTGGGGTCTAAATGTAGTGTCATAAAATTGTGACCCTATAAATTTTTGACAACATTAGGGTCCTCAGGAAGGCAAAATCGAATCCCTAGCCTGATCGGAGACAGAAGATTGGTCAACCCTGAAAACTGCATCTCTCCCTTTCCCTTTACACTTCCTAACTACATCTTGTCCTGGAAAAAAGGGTAGGATAGGGGCACCATGCCCCTTTCCTCCTATGAAATGGGTGTGGCACCCCTGTCCCTACCCCATTTTGGGGCAAGACCCTTCCGAACCCTGCATTGGTGGCTCCATTGTGAGCGGAAAAACTTCCTCAATGTCATCCCATGACAAAAATTGGTTTCACAAACCCTAATTGATGAGTATAAATGTTGCATTTACCCTCCCATTTTCATAAGGTGAAATTGAGCATAAGTTATGCATTCAAGAGCATTCAAGCATTCAAGCATCCCTTTCAAGAATTGAGCATTTCAAGTCTCCCTTCAAGGCTAGGTGTTGCACTCAAGTCAAGGATTCAACCATTGAAGAGGAGATCCATTTAAACATTCAACTTCATTCAAGAAATTATATCAACATCTCTATCACAACCTCCCTTGAGGTGATTTACATTTCAATCTTTCATTTACATTTACTTACAAGTACTTTCTTTTGTTACTTGGTTAATTCCAAAACTGGGGGTTGACCTAAAGGCAAACCCCCAATCCCAACCCCTTTTCCTCTCTTTTTTGTGTGTAGGTTGCAGGAATGCAGCTGTACTTTCAGATTTGGACTCCATTTGCAGAGGCAGAAAAACCCTTTTTGTTTCGCAGATTTTTCGGAGGACCGTGTACATTCCCGCCATGGTCCAGGCGAATTTTTCTCAAATTCATAGGACGGCTTCGTCTCGATATACTATTGCTAGATCCAGGTGCACAACTTCATCCCACACCCCGATCTTGAGTTATAATCACTTCTTTGTCACTTTTTCACTTAGTCTTAACACACAATTCAATCAACTCATTTCCATTAAAAAAAGAGGGGATTAACTTATCATTCTCATATCATTCATGATTCAATCTTCTTCCTTGGAGGTTGAATCTAGTGAATTCTTCCTCTCCTCTTCCAATGTAATGGGTGTAAAGTGTTTGAAGGGAAATTCGTAGTGAAACTCTCATCTCTCTTTGGAGGGAAAGGGTGGCTTTCCTCATGATCTCTCTTTCACATCATCTTTTCCACCATTACAATTACATCTTCCATAATGAAGTTATTATTGTCATAAATTCATTAGAGAATCCCCAATGACTATAGAATGGTCATAACATAATTTAGACTTTTCTGATGATGATATGACTATCATGTAGGTTTGTTAAAATAGTCCTAGTGAAGTTATGATGATCCTAGAAGAAAATATATGATTTTCCTAAAGAGCCTATTCCACCATATTGAATTATGAGATAATATTTATGTCTTACACATGCATACATGTATAATTCATTATCATGTTGAGGAAATAACCATAAAACAATTTGTAAGATTTTCAACTCTTTTAGGATAGATTTTCAGGCCAAGTAGTAGTCGAAAAAGAGCTAAATATCATAGCAGCACTAATCACCAAACATGACCACTCAAGTAGATTGTACACCTTTTCTAAGACCAAATATAGCTTAGTTGCATCTAGAATTGTCTTATAAAACTCATCAAACGTGATCTTGAGGCTACGAGATTTAACTTGCTTGCTAATATTTGGCATAAGAATTTCCTTTGCCAACTAGTTGATTGTGATTCATCTCGAGTTGCATAATATCAATGGAAAAATTTGGCCTCTTGAGCTGATTTGAGAAAATGCAACTCTCAAACCTATCCAAACCTAACAATTTTGAACTTTGAAAAAATATAAAATCAAGTTATGGGGTCATGCCACTAAAAATGTGTACTCATGAGTATGAGGAAAATAATATTACCAAGTGGCACCTCTTGATGATAAATAGCCACAAGATATTCGCTATCAAAGTGGGCAACATAAAAACATCATCAACATGCCAACTTTAAAACCTTCTCAAAAGTCATAGTATGTGTTGAAAATATATTGGATCTAATCTTGAGGATCTGTATCTGAAAAAATGTTCTTAGTTATAACACATGATCATTCTTACCAAGCCACTTGACATGATGATCAACTAGTTCCAATTTATGACCTTCCAAAGTAGGCTACTTAGGTAGCTTTTATTGTTTCTGCCTCACTTATTCTCTCTCTATTTTCTAGGTCCTCACCTCTCTCTCCCATCTCTATTTTTCTCTATTCCTCCCTCTCCACATCTCTATCTCCACATCCATGTTTCATTACCCACCTCTCTCTATCTCCCTCTATCTATCTCACCCCTCCCTCTCCCCATCTAGGTCTCTCACATCTCTTTCTCCCTCTAGGTCTCACCTCTCTATTTGTCACCTCTCTAGTTCATTCCCTCCCTTTTGACCTATCTCTCCACCCCCTTACCTCTCTCCCTTTATAAAATCTCCCTTTTATAGGTCTATCCTTCTATATCTTACTTGAGTCCCTCCTTACTCCCATATATATCCTTGCCTCCCTCCCTCTCTTAATCTCTCTCCATCTCTTGTTATTTCTCTCCCCTCCCTATCCATTCTCCATAACTACCTCTCTATTTATCTCCCTCCCTCCCTCTTTACCTCTCTACCTCTCCCTCCCTATCTCCTTACCTTACTCTCCCCCCGCTCTATCTATATCACCTCTGTCTCTCCACCTAGGTCCCTCACCTCTATATCTCTCCCCCCTCTCTAGTTCTTTCCCTCTCTCCTTACCCTTTTTTTTTTGTCTTTGTGAACTTCTCTATCTCTCATTTCCTATTTATCTCCCATCTCTAGGTGCCATTCCTATTTATCTCTTTCTCCCCCCTCATCCATCTCATTCACTTTATTCTTGTATCTCTTGATTTATCTCCATCCTTACCCGTATCTTTATCCTTTTCTTCATCTTTCTTGTCTTTCCTCCCTCTCTCTTGTCTTGTCTCCTTCTCTTACCATTTCTCTCCCCTCTCTCTCCATTCTCCCCACAACTCCCTCTCCCTCCCACCCTCTCTCTACCTCTCCAAGTCTCTCCCTCACTCCTTTACCTCACTACCTATCCCTCCCTATCTCATTATCCACATCTATCTCTCTTTCTCTCCTTACCCTTATTTCACTATTTGTGACTCTCTCCCATTATCTTCTCTCTCTCTCCCTCACCTCTATATCGAGCTCCTCTCTCTAGGTCTCTTACTAATTTCATGTCCACCTATCCCTCCCTCTGTATCCCTCTTATTCTCTCCATGACTACCTCTACCTACCACTCTCTCTCTCTACCTTTTTAGGTCTCTCCCTCCCTATATTTATCTCTCTACCTCTCCCTTCCTATCTCATCATCCATATTTGTCTCCCCCTTATATCTCTATCACCTCTACCTCTCCCCCTAGGCCACTCGCCTCTCTACCCTCAAGCTCTAGATCTCTCAAATCAATATATCTCATCCCTCCCTAGTTCTGTCCCTCCCTCTCCACCTATCTTCCTCCCTCCTTACTTCTCTTTGTCTCTTTGTGAACCTCTCTCTCTCTCTCAATTTACACTTGAAGGTATTGATATAGACTTGAGGGTTTTTATTAAGGGTAAGTATTTATAGATGAGAGTCTTATTTATTTTCTTCTCTCTCATTATTAACTTTCCTTCTCTCTTTCTCTTTTTCTCTTATCTCTCTCTTCTTTCCTAATTTGGTAAGTGCTTAAAAATATCAATGAAGGTTATTTGGAAATTAGAATGATAAAAAAGGGAATTTCACCTATGGTTAAGGCCCACATTATATAATATTTTCTTATTTGGCTGCATTATTTGACAAACAAATACTTTTTCATGGTGTTAATATCTCACACAAGCACATTTTTCATATTCCATCACTTTTTCACAAATTTAGTTTTCATTTAACAATGTAGAAGATAAATTATAATTGATGTTCTTATATCAAAGTTGACTATATGAAGTAAGATTTTCATGTTTCTAGGATTCAAATGTTTATTATGAGCTTTTTTGTTAAAATTTAAGAATATACAATTATTCTTTTTATAATGTTTACTAATTGTATTAGATTTACATACAATTGAACACTCAACTGAAAAAGAAGTTGCATAAGTACTCAAAATTAGGAGTAATTTGAAGTAAAAGATTAAATAACATGGCATAATTTGTAAATCGTAATATCAAATCTCAAATTTTAAGGTGCATTTATTTTTCTTTATATGTTTTGTGCTTGTCACTTTGTCTTACTTAAATTGCAATCATTTTCATTTGTTTTTTTTCTTTTTATAATTTCTTTAATTCACTTTATGATTATGTTAGCACAATCCTAGTTAATATGTGGACTTTACCAATTTTCAAGGATAATGAAATGGAATGTGAACATGTTACTTACGTTTGGTAAATCTTGCTTAAATTGTGAATGTGATAAGTGTGTGGTATTTAGTACTAAAAAATTATATTCAATTTTAAACTATGAATGTCATGTAGGTTCGTTAGAGTAGCCCTATTGAATCTATGACTATCCTACATTCATTATGTCTTCCCTAATGAAGCTATGACTATCATAACTTCATTGGGATAGTGTACATAAATATATAACTATCCTACATTCATTATGTCTATCCTAATGAATCTATGACTCCCATAACTTCATTTGGGTAGTCTAATGTGTTGGAGGTCCCACGGATACTGAGAGGGGGGGTGAATCAGTATCTAATCGGTAATAATTATTTCTTAAGTTAAAACATGCAGAACATAATATAACAGTGTACTAGTATGCAAGAAATAAAGCAATAAACAAAATCAAGAACATCCACATGAAAAGTACACCATAACACAAGATGTTTAATGAGGAAACCCGATGTGGGAAAAACCTCGATGGGATTTGCGACCCACAATATTCACTCACTGGCCAATAAGAGAATATTACTTACAATAGAGGCCTGCACATGCAGGAAGGCCAACTGCCTAGAGCTCACTGCTCAATGAGAAGTCACACTGACTTACAATAAGGATTATACTAATCCAATGACTTGTACTACTTTACAATAGCATCTTCAATGCCAGATTCAGTACTGGTTCCTGCTCTCTTCTTTACATATACCCTTGACCTATATTTCGCACATTAGATCTGCCTAATAATTTCCTTTTTGCTCCTTACATCACCTCTCCAAATGTCTACAATGATCTCCTTTATATATAAGAGTCATTTTACAATTTGCCAAGTCGGCTTACAATAATGAACAAAATATTACATAACAAAAAAATCCTGTCGACCTCTGTGCCGGTATACATCTTTTCTTCTGTGTCGGTGCTGATGTAGAGTGATCTGTTGATGCCAGTCCACTGTCTTGTCGGTGTAATGCTTTGCCGGTATAATGTCTTGTCGGTGCCATAGGATTGCAAGGTTGCCTGTGTAATGCTTTGCCGGTATAATGTCTTGTCGGTGCCATAGGATTGCAAGGTTGCCTATGTAATGCTTTGTCAGTATGATGTCTTGCCAGTGCCATAGGATTGCAAGGTTGCCTATGTAATGCTTTGTCGGTATGATGTATTGCCGGTGCCATAGGATTGCAAGGTTGCCATCAATGACAAAACCTTCAATCACATACAATGTCTCATTGGAGTGTGCATATGCCAACAATCTCCCCCTTTGGCATTGATGGCAACACTCATGACAAATTTCAAAAAGTATCCAAAAATGTTTAGTCCAAAAATGTTACCAAAAATGTGAGATCTCCCCTTGAGCATATGATTCCTGTATTTTGAACTTTCTCATCCCACTACTCCCCCTTTGGCATCAATGACAAAGGTTGTCAAGATGTCAGTAGAGTTTGTAGGTTCGGCTATCCATATCCTCAACCTTGAAGCTGGGTGGTTATTATCTAAAAAAGGTCTCCCAAAATGAAGTTTATACTATCCATAAACTTCTTACTATCTTTTATTGTTGTCTCAGTTCTCTTTACTATACCGGTGAGATGCTGCAAATGCTCTGCCGGTGTTTTGTTGCCCTGTGTTAATGCCTCTGAAATTTCCTTCCACAAAGATGCTAAATAGTCCAATCTGGGACTTAGTTTAGATCTAAAATGTTTTGCCTTGTTTATTATTCTTTCTTTCTCTCTTTCTAGTTTGAGCAGTTCATCCTCAAAATTTGCTATCTTCTCTTCAAAAACTGATAATGAATCAGGTGAGTTGACAAAATTGTCTGCAAGCTTATTTATCTCATCCTCTGCCTTGCTTATTTTCTTGTCAATACCTACTGTCAAAAAGTTTGTTTTACATGTATCTTTATACAGATTTTTGTATTCTTTTAACAAACTACATAGTTCTAGTAGAAGTGTGTCAAAATCTCTGTTACACTTCTTTATTTCCTCATCAAAGAATTTATGTTTCTCTTTCTCTACCTTATCCTTTACTGATTCTTCCTTTATTTTCTCAATGTTTTTAGAAATATATTTACACAATGTATCCAATTGTCCTAAATAATCTTTATTATCTATGTTACAGTTGAGAGCTATTACCTTCAAAATTGGTATAGAATCATCAATTGCTTTGTAGGCCTGTGAGCTACAGTTAGTTATTTTCTTGATGGAGTCAAGTAATACCTCAGTCACATTTGTTGACTTGAATGTTGATGATGATCCAACAATCTGAGTGCCAGTGGAAGTAACCATGCTTGTATTGACCTCTGGCAGGTCAATTTGTGTCTGCATTTCTTTTAGTATTGGTTTTCCTACTTCACTACTTATCGGTGGCACTGTTTCCTTGTGTACTTGTTCCAGAGCCTTTAGCTCTATTGGTTTCTCTGTATGTTGTTTTGTCTCTGTCTGTGCTTCAGATTCTACCTTTTTCTCTGTATCCTCTGTCGGTTTCTCTATTTCCCCTGCTACCAGAGGCTCATTAGCCATATCTGACTTGTCAGTTGTATCTTTATCTACTATTATGTTGATCTTTTGGGTATCAATATTTATAGTATATAGAACTTAAGAATTAGGATTTTTATCCTCTACATCCATACTTTCTGCTACCGATTGGTCTTCAGTAGTTGTTATTTTCACTGGTGGGGGTAGGTTGTCTTGAACTTTTATGCTTGGTGGTGCACCAATTTTGCCTTTCCCCTTGTCCCTGTCTTTCTGATATACCTTTATAGGTTTAGGGTTCCTGTATTCTTCTTGTTTTTCTTTGTCAACCAAGAATATATCCCAACCATCTTTTGTTTCCTCTGTTACTTTAGTAACTCTTCCTACCATTAGTGAAATATGCCGGTGTGCAGTAGAGAATACTGACTGGTTTGCTTGAGCAATCAAATCATCAATCTCCTTGGGAGAGTTTACCGAATATACAGCAAGTAGCTTCTCTATTTTTATTTTCTTATCTAGTTCTATCACTGCTTGCCTTCTAGCTTCTAACCTTTTGAACAAATCATCAGGAATTTCATTTGCTACTTCCATCAAAAACTTCTTGTACATATCCATATGCAATATCACACTGTTCTCAACTTGCTCTTTCTCATCAGCAGTCAGAGTGTTATAAATTTTCTCTATGTTTTTCAGTTTTCCTTCCTCTATGATTTCATTTAACAGTATATCAAGAGGGGCCAAGTCACTATTTGTCCCTTTCTTTTTCTTTGGTGTCAGCTTCTTCTTGGGTGTGGCCTTTCTAACTGGAGATCTCACTGCTTGTTGCTTTTGTCTTGTTCTTCTAGGTGAAGGAGTGGTTGCTGGTGAAGGATCTCTTTTTCTAACAACTCTTTTAAAAGTTGCTAACATGTCACCTTCCGAAGAAGTACCTACCAGTGATAGGTGAGTTTTAGGTTGTGGAGCCGCCAAGTCATCCTCTATTATGCCGGTTTTCTTCAATACATCTTCTTTAATGGCCTTTGCTTGCCTAGATCCTTTCCTTACAAATGTCTCAACCTTCTTTACTCTTTTCTTTGATTGTATTTGGCTTTCTGTAGTCTCAGCACTACCAAATACTTCTTCTTTAGGTTCATTGGGGGCTTCTAGAAGTGCTTTAGCATAAGTTTCAACTATGTGATCATCTATCTCATAGCCCATCTTGGTTACCCAAATTTTCCTTGGGATGACCACTTCTATCCAGATTTCATCTTTCTTAATAACAAAGCATATGTCATCTTTGTATTTGTCTACTATTTTCTGAGATAACCTTATTCTTTGCTTCATTTTGGTCTTCAATGCTTGGAAAAAGTCATGAATATTGTTCTCCTTATTCTCACCCATGGTATTGAACAGTTCTATCAATTGCTTTCCTACTGGTATGTCATATCCAAGTTCTTTATAACCTATACCAGGAACCTGTTTTGTTATGTGTAGCATTAGGCATACTTACAAATTTCCAAATCTGAAAGTTCCTTTCTTGTCCTTCTTGATTTTTCAAAGGTTGTCAATCAATTCATCCTTTAACCATTCACAGATGTCAATTTTTGCATTGTCTGTTACCATATCATAAGCACTCTTAATGCATAAACTTGAAACTGAGTTAAGTCTATTAGCTTGAGTGGCCTTGTAGCCTAATATCATACTTATGAATCTCACATTGATATCTTTTACATCATTAACCCTTAGAGATCTCTTATCGATTGTTGCACCAGTTAGTTTTGTAACTAGGTCATTTGGAACCTTCTTGGTTTTATCTGGTCTCTTACCGGTGGTCAGTAACCCTGTGACAGCTTTCACAACTTCCTTGGTGATCTTATGGATTGATCTAACCAGAAAAATTCTCCATGAACTCTGCTTAAAACTATCCTAATCACATCCTTAGAAAATTCAGGAATGCTAAGGATTTCTGTGAATCCTAGGGTTTCAATAACCTTGTGTTCATCTTTAACATTGTCGGTATCATCACATATCATGGTTTTATACATGGTTTTGATTTCCTCATCTCCTAACTCTTCAATGTTGCAGTGGATGTACATTCTAAGGTCTTCAGCATATACAACTCCTGTAGGGATTTGAGACAAAGCACCTAGGGTATCATCCTTCTTTGCTATCTCAGGGACTAACTGAAATACGGGCCTAGGTCTTTTGATTACTTCAAAAATAGTAGGGTTTGCTATGTATTCAATTTCAGAGATGGATGCCATGATTAAATACCTTTTTCTGCCTTGGGTGGATGATTGCTTGGAGTGTGCTTGCTTCTTGCTCGAAATGCCTTAGCTCGGAATCTTCGTGCTCTCTAAAAATTTGAAATCACGGTGAAATGAAATGGAGCCAAAACCTTATTTTTATAATGTCTTTTCGCTATTGACCACATTAATTGCATGCCGGTTAAGTATTTACTTAATATTGTCTGTTGGTAATAAGTAACTTTCAACTTCTTATCTCTACCCGAGGGAATAATAAGCACATGTGTCATTTGATTGCCAAACCCTCAAGGAAATTTTCTTCAATTAGATGAAGAACTTCCTGCCGGTGGAGCACTGCTCTGTCCTGTCAGTGAGGCATCGCTTTGTCCTATCAGTGAAGCATTGGTTGGTTCTACCGATGGAGAAGTATTCCCAATATTTAGATCAGCTTTTCTAATCCATTGTTTTGAGAATTCTTGCTTAACCTCTTCAAATTTTTCTTTACCTTTCAAGCTAGCACTTTTGTTGTCTACCGGTGTTCCTTTACTTCTACAAAATTTAGCAATATGCCCAATCTTGTTACATGCATAACAAGTTACATTATTCTTCTAAATAGCTTTCCCATAACCTATTCCGGATTGTGTTCTGCATTGATTTGATAAATGTCCAAATCTTCCACAAACATAACATCTCACATTCATTCTGCAGTTTTCAGAGTTGTGACCAACTTTGTTGCATTTTGAACATTGACCGGTGGATGTATTGATATTCTGATAATTCCTACATCTACATTCATTTGCTCTATGACCATACTTATTACAGTTAAAGCATTTTCCATTGAATTTATAAGCATTAGGTTGTCTTACCGATTTGCTATGATCCTGAGTATTTGCAGTGCCGGAGCTTTCACCAACTTCAAAGCCAATTCCAAAAGTGTCACCTTTAGGTTTTTGATTCTTCAGCAAGGTACCAAGTTCCTCTGAGCTTTTCTTGAATTTTTCTTTGTGTTGATTTGTAGTTTCCAGTTCCCTTTCCAAGATTTCTTTTTGTCTCATTAGTTCATTTGAGTCATTCTGAGTATGCATCAGATCTGTCTTCAACATGTCATTTTCATAGCTAAGTCTTGTGTTCTCATTTGCTACATCACTTAGTCTTCTGGTCAATTCTTCTTCATTCTTCTTCCTGTCCTCAATCTCTTTGCAAAATCTCATAGTCATATCCTGCATTTCATTTTTTGTTGTCATGATCTCTTGTTTCAATTTACTTATCATATCATTAAGTGATTCCTTTTCATCATTCTCATTTTGCAGTTTTTCACAAAGTTCTCTTCTCTTATTTCTTGCAACAGTAAAATTTTCTTGAAGTGCCTGAATGATATCCTGAGATGCTCTTAAATCATCTTCTAATTTGATATTTTTCAATTTCTCTGCATCATAGTCTATAAGAGCTCCTTCAAGTTGCTTCATCAGATTTTCCATCTTTACCGGTTTCAAGATCTTCCTCAAGCTGTTAGGCTTCTGAAAATAGAGGACCGGGCTTTGATACCAATTGTTGGGGGTCCCACAGATACTGAGAGGGGGGGGGTGAATCAGTATCTAACCAGTAATAATTATTTCTTAAGTTAAAACATGCAGAACATAATATAACAGTGTACTGGTATGCAAGAAATAAAGCAATAAACAGAATCAAGAACATCCACATGAAAAGTACACCATAACACAAGATGTTTAACGAGGAAACCCAGTGTGGGAAAAACCTCGGTGCGATTTGTGACCCACAATATTCACTCACTGGCCAATAAGAGAATATTACTTACAATAGGGGCCTGCACATGCAAGAAGGCCAACTGACTAGAGCTCACTGCTCAATGAGAAGTCACACTGACTTACAATAAGGATTATACTAATCCAATGACTTGTACCACTTTACAATAGCATCTTCAATGCCAGATTCAGTACCGGTTCCTGCGTTGTTCTTTACATATACCCTTGACCTATATTTCGCACATTAGGTTTGCCTAATAATTTCCTTTTTGCTCCTTACATCACCTCTCCAAATGTCTACAATGATCTCCTTTATATATAAGAGTCATTTTACAATTTTCCAAGTTGGCTTACAATAATAAACAAAATATTACATAACAAAAAAATCCTGTTGGCCTCTGTGCTAGTATACATCTTTTCTTCTGTGTCGGTGCCGGTGTAGAGAGATCCGTTGATGTTGGTGCATTGTCTTGTCAGTGTAATGCTTTGCTAGTATAATGTCTTGCCGGTGCCATAGGATTGCAAGGTTGCCCGTGTAATGCTTTGCCGGTATGATGTCTTGTCGGTGCCATAGGATTGCAAGGTTGCCTGTGTAATGCTTTGCTGGTATGATGTCTTGCCGGTGCCATAGGATTGCAAGGTTTCCTGTGTAATGCTTTGCCCGTATGATGTCTTGCTAGTGCCATAGGATTGCAAGGTTGCCATCAATGACAAAACCTTCAATCACATACAATGTCTCATTGGAGTGTGCATATGCCAACATAATGAATGTAGGACAATTATAGCATCATTGAGACTACCCTAGTGGCCTACAACCAAATCTATATTCACAAAAAATAAAAGCATTAAATTATCGTTTAAATTACAAAAAAAATGTATGATGAAATACTAAATTGAGGAACCAATGCGGTGGCCTTTCTGATGGTAACATCTATCTAACCATGGGCAAGAAATGATTTTTTTATTAAAAAGACACAGGAGGGAAAGTGCGTGGAAGATAGATAAGCATATTTCAATAAAAAGATATGATTGAAGGTGATATAAAGACAGAGCAGGGAAATTGCGTAGAAGAGTGAAATAAAGACCGTGAAATGCACTAGAATCACGATGCTTTGCTTACACTTCATTTCTATGGTTTTGTATTAATATAATGCGTTAGTCCAAGTCCATAAAAAGACAGCAGTATAACTACAGTAAACCCATTCCAGCCTAAGGGGCATTAATCTACATTCAAATAATTAAATTATTGTTTAAATGAAAAAACAAAAGATTTGATGAAATCCTGAATTAAGGAAGCAACGCGGTGGCCTTCCTGGTGGCAATGGACGAGAGATGAAAATTCTATTAAAAGGACAGACGATGGATATTGCGTGGAAAATAGATATATTTCTATAAAAAGATCGATATGATTGAAACATGATATAGAGACAGAGGAAAGAATGCACTGGGACCACGATGCATTAGACCAGGTCCTTAAAAAGACAGCAGAACTACAATTAAAATAATGCATTAGACCAGGTCCTTCAGCAGAACTGCAATTAACATAATGCATTAGACCAGGTCCTTACAAAGACAGCAGAACTACAATTAATTTTGTAAAAGATCTAACCAAATCTTTTTTTATTGAAAGAGTAGATTTAAAAACAAAATTAATTTGGAGTACTGAATTTTCCTACCTAGGTAGTGGCCAACTATGAAAACGAGCGAGAGAGAAAGAGAAATATATTTGAATAAGAAGACATGATTGAAGGGTAGAAATTACGTAGAATAGTGATATAAAGACAGGGGGAAAAGAGTAGGAATAATGAAACGCACGCAATGGGATCACGATGCTTCGTTTCCATTTCATTTCTATTTTTTATGTATTAACATTTGACCACCTTTTATGTATGCATTGGCCCAACCAAGTCCATGTCGCGTGGAAAATGGAAGAAGGGAAGTATTACGGAGAGGGAAGTTATATGCTGTAATTGTTATATACTTCCATTTTTTAATCATAATTGCACTCTATTTAACTCAGTAGACATTTCTTTGTTTTACACTAGAGCAATCGGTGTCTCAAGTGCATACCCACAGATTTGAAATGCACAGGAAATATTGTCTCTTTTATAAATTTCACAAAATTAAAACATGTTATTAAATCATACAAGAAAATTCATTTAGGCTAATAAAATACATGTAACTAATGAAAGAAGAATTAATTTCGGTAAATTGAAGTTCAACACAGATTTGATAATTGAAATGTTAGATAAATCGAAGCTCAGATCATTTCAATTGATAATTGAAATTTTATTTTCTAAAATTAAATGTAAGAAGATAAGAGTATTTTAGCTCCTAATTGGATGATGCAATATAAATGTTGAAGCTGCACAATATCAATTTATTGTTGTGATTTTTTTCTTTATTTGCCCCTGTTTTATCTTAGAAATGTCTTCTTCTATTGATTAATTTTGAATTTTGATATACCTTGCTTCTTGATGGTGTTATTTTGTATTGGTATATGTGTGCAATGAAAAATGATTTTAAGGGAATTGAAATTAAAATAAAAATAATTTAAAATCACAAAACAAAGCAATAATTGAGATAAAGTAGGAAATGAGTCAAACCATGATGAAATCTATTGAAAATGGAGTATTTTGATCTCTTTGTTGCATAGATTTGACCATATTTAAAACTATCAGATTTCCCCAATTCATGAGACTGTATGTGTTGCTTCTGGATTTGATTGTGTGAATGTTTTTTCATCAACGTTTCAGATCACACTCCATGATCCATCATCAGGACGAGATAGAGGTCATAAGGAGAAAAATCAAATCTAGAAACGTTGATCACGAAACATTCACACAATCAAATCTAGAAGCAACACATATTTGCCCATATTGTTCAAATTTTATGTGTTCTCACTGAATTTTTGCAGCACAATGGCATTCAATCGATTTGGATGCAAGATGATAAAAAAAAAGATAAGTGTTTGATAATGGGAGGAGAGGAGGGATGGAATGAAGGGTGAGGATGAGAGCATTAACACCGGCAAAATTTGAAGTTCTTATATAAGTGTTTTGGCTGCAACACTCATAAACACCCTTGCAAAATTTGCCTAAGTAGCTTAATTTGGAGGGTCATAATTTGCAACCGGTTGATTGTCATGCGAAATGGATTTGTAATTATGCTCATGTGACATAAGCAAATGCATTTTTTAAGTTACAGTCCCACGAGATTAGTTTTGATATATTTTTTATGCCTTCAGTTTGCAAATTCTGAGAAGGTTTTTGCAGTTTGCACATTGTTGATGTGTTTAAGTAGCTCACTTTGACAGTGAATATCTTGTAGCCCATTTATCATCAAGAGGTACCCCCTGGTAATCTTATTTTATTCACACTCATGTGTACACATGTTTAGTGGTGTGACCCCATGACTTGATTTGGTATATTTTCAAAGCCAAAAGTTTTTAGGGTTTGAATAGGTTTGATATTTGCATTCTATAAAATCAGCCTCGAACGCCACCTTTGACAGTCAATACTTTCTATCCCGAGAGGAATTATAAAGAATCATCCAGATGGAAAAATCAATTTTCATATCAAATTTCAGTATGGTTATTTAGCCCCATGACCTTAGGATCACGTTTGATGAGTTTTATAAGGAAATTTTGGATGCAACTTAGATAGTCTTAGTCTTAGAAAAGGTGTGCAATCTATCTGAATGGTTATCTTCAATGATTAATTTTTTTTTATCTTAGATGCCTTTGGTGAAGTATTTTCAATGATAGATGTCAATACATCTTCTTGATATTGTGGTCCCCAAGTGAGTGTTGGTATGATATTTAATTTTTTCTTTTTATTCTACCTGGCCTAAAAATGCATCCCAATAAAGTTGCAAATCTCACAAATATGAAGGCAATCCACCTGATATTTTGTCTCAAATGCCTCCAATTTCGATTTTTCCACACTTCGAGCTCATAAGGTATATTATTTCAAAAATTTCTTTATAGACCGATGTGGCTAGCAAAGCCTGTTTATGAAGGAAATAATTGAAATCGACAAGTTGCTCAAAATTTGGTGACAAACCCACGTTTTATTTTAATTATCATATTCACTTGCCAATTTTCATGTCTTCAAGATGTTGGGTTAGGCCATCCTACTTTTCTATAGTTTGTGTGGAGTAATTTTTAAATCATTTAAAACTATTTCAAAATCATTATAAGGCTGATTTGATAAACCTAAATTTATCATGGATTTTTAATTATAAAACATGTGCAAGTTAAAAGTATTAAGAGCACTTTCAGGAAGCTCTATTTTCATCCGTGGATTGATAGAACTTGTGAACAACTCCAACGATGCACAAAGGCTCTACCGATGCAATTAGAAAACTCACAACTTTGGATCATTGGAGGTATAAATTTACTCCAATGACCCTTACTAGATCCAACAATGAAAGTCAAAGAAGAAGAATATGTGAAATTCCCTAATAACTAGAAATAATGAGAAGCCATTTGAACATAGCTCTTCCTTCTTACTTTTCTCCCTAGTGGATTCTTTCATGGTAATAGCTTATTCAAGGTGTCTCTCTTCTAGGAAATGAAATAGTTCTTAATTCTCATTTTGCAGACGATAGCATGTTGTTCATACCAAATTCTATAGAGGAAGTGGCTAATACGGTGGACAGTTTTGAACTTTTTGTACTATTTTAGGCTCTAAATTGGCCATGCATAAAATAAATTCATTATGACTCATCCTAGCTCTCACACGCCTTGGATCCCCAGTGAATGGCATGAGGTGAACCATGGTAACAATACATGATAGCTTGGATTCACCTTTGGCATTAGAGTATCATTGAAAGAGATGTGAAATTGGTTCCTCCAAAAATTTAAAAATAAATTTCTAAATTGGATCAACAAGTTTCTTTCCATGGCTGGTAGAATCCAAGTTGGTAATAAAATTCTTGTGGCTAGTCATGTCTACATCTCTTCTTTTTGGCCTCCTAAAATATGCTATAATCAGCTGACTCGGCTTATTTAAACTTTTTTTGGCCTAAATGGAGCAATAAAAAAGGTATCTTGCTACATCATGGTCACATTGTATCCAACCAAGAAATAAAGGAGGGCTTATTATTATAGACCCCTATACTCAAGGCATTTGCCTCACTATGAAATGGATTATAAGAGCACTGGATGGTGATGCTCCTCGGAAACATCTTGTTTGATATCACATTCAAACTACCAAGTTGCTGGATGCTCTTGGGATCTAGTCAGCTGGAAGGATAAGATTCTTCTTGCTCAGTACTTTAAGACTCATGGATTTGCCACCTTCCCCTCCATCTGGAAATCTTGGAAAATTACTTCAAATAAATTATCTTGGTACGATCAGAGCTTAAGCCATGGGTTGCCATGGGTTAAGTTTTGCCTCTTCTTCAATTTGGTGGAGTCATCTTGTTCAATAAGATTGTAGTCCTCTTGCTACAATTAAGAGTCTCAAAGGTAGACAACTCTTTAAAAGGGGCATCCAAGTTTTTCGGGTTTTATGGGACCCTTTGACTTTTAACTGGAAAACATGGTAGCAGTTTAAGTCTCAATTTAGTCTTCCCTCAACATATAGGTCCCCAATCCAAACAATCCAACCGATGGATAAACCTGAGTTGGTTTGGCTTTTGTCCACACCATGTCGTGTTAACTTTCTCAAAGATTAGAAGTGGCCAAATAATAAAAATTTTTGATTTTTTCGTCTCAACTCTGTGTATAAACAACTCCTCCTGCCTATTTCCTTAGCCCATTGACTTAACCTCAAATGGCATTGCAAGTTCAGTATGATAAAATGGAAGAAATTGAGCTCTTTAATTTGGGCTTCTAGAGCTGAAGCGCAAGCTCAATTGATTGCTTGGAAAATTCTCCATGTTGAAGTCCCTATTGATGATTGGTTCACATTCATTTCACCCCCTCCATCTTGCCCCTTCTACCATAAAAATGAAACTATCAAGCATGTATTCTGGTTTTGCACTCATGTTCAGCGTCTTTGGAACTTTCTCTTTTTCACCTTCCCTTCGTTTTTTCATTAGAATTGATTTTGGAGAAAATCTTTGCTTGGACTCTCCCATATCACACCATTATTTTTCTAACTTTTAGACAAATCATCCTTAAGCATCTTTGGAGGTTCTTTTGTTAGGTTATCTTCTCTCAAACCTTTCATTCTCTCTATCTTGAGGCCATGTTTATTTGTGCTAACTTCTGCCTACATATCCTCACTCTTCAATCTACTCTTTAGGCCAATTCCAATCTCAGGAAGGTCTTAGACGATTTGTAGGTTTGGGTCTTGTTTGGTTTTCTAGAAAGTGTGTGTTTACTGCTTGTTTTGTTGAATTTTCCCAAAACGCTAAAAGAAGACCTCAAAACGCTACACTTCCAGAACGTTGAATTTAACCTCTAAAACTCTATGTTTCCCACTCAAAGAGCTAATGTTTTGACTGAAAATGCTATTCTATAAACTAGGAACATTGTTTTACTGACTCAAAACGCTATTTATAAAACCTAGAGTGTTGATTCTTGAACTGAAAGAGTTGTTTCTAGGAATTGGAATGCTAAAATTGAAACTCAAAACACTATAGTTGAGACTGGAAACGCTATTGTTTACACTTGAAGAGCTACTCTATTGTGAAATATGTAATCCTGACAGTTTTATGTTTGGGTTGAAAATTTTGTCTTTGCAATGGATGATATGTCTGTTATATATGGTCTGAAAACATAGAAGACAAAATTTCAAATAGTTTTTCTTTTGTCCCTAAGATCTTAACATCAAGTGTATGTTTGGGGCTTAAAAAAAAACCCAAATTTCCACGGGTTTCACACAAGAAAAGACTTCAGACAAATCTATCCTAAGGATTTGGATACAATGAAATAACTCAACCCACAACCTCGAATCTTCATAGTGCAAGTGTAAGCATCCTAAAGGGGATGTCGTTGTCAAGAGGTGGCAGATAGGGGCCTCTAGGACTTGAAGGATGACCCAATCACCCTCTCCCTAGAAGGCTAAAAGTAGCCTATGCAAATATGAGGATTCCCGCCTCTCCTTCAAGGAGCCAAATGGTGATTGTCTTGGGGGGGAAACTTGTTATCCCCTTGCACTTAAATTATCACACTAGGGCTAAAAAGGGTGGCTTCTAACTTAACGGAACTAGTAAGTGCATCGTTTGAGTGGTCATAATCAACAACATTTTCCACTCCATTAAAGGAGGCCTCCCAGCCTACAGAGGTTACACTCTACAAGTTTTTACATGTCACGCAGACGCTAAAGAAGACATGACACCTTTATGAAAGCATGTAACACTCATCACTTGCAAATTTCATCAAAAATGCATTTGTTTATAGTGGATCAGAGAGGCTTGTCTTCAGCCTATTGCCACTTGGGTTGTTCCCCTCTCACCCAGCCTTATGGGCTACTCGAGAGGGTAGGCCTACTAAAGATTATTGCACTACTAAAAGAAAAGTGATGAGTCTAGCTTTTGGATCACCTTAGGAAGGTGAGAGAATATTCGCCTATCATCAAAGACACATAAGAAATGTTTGTTCTTTGCCTTCCTAATTAGTCTATGTGCCTATTTTAACCAAACAAATAATGCAATATCTCATGGTTGAACACAGTGTTAGTAGTTGAGGTTTTATATTATCTTTGACTGTTCAAAATACCTTTTTAGGAACCTTGTTTTTTCCACATGTTGCAAACAGAGAGTTAGTAACACAAAAAAAAACCTAAAAATAGAGATGAAGAAAAAATCGAAAAGCATCAAATCAACAGAACAAATGCAACTTAATAACTGAGCAAATGCAAATTATTGTAATAGTGAATAAAAACTAACAATTGTGTGAATGTGAACTAATGTTTGGGCGAATGCAAATTTATGTCTAAGTGAATGCTCATTAGTTAGAAAAATAGCAAAACTTAAAATTTCTCAATTTTGCAAAAAATTGAATGATAAAATTTTGAGAAATTAGGTTAGGAAAGTCAAAGCATGGCTGCGGGCATGTTGAATTTCAAGATAACTTCAACCATCCTTTGTTCATATGTAAAATTTTTTATTTGTTCCTCTATTTCTTGAATGATCAATTCCACTTTGATGATTCATCCTTGTTCTTTCTGTGATCTCCTACGCTTTGCAATTTTACATTTGATTTTTCAAGCCATAATTAACAAATTTCATAAAATTACTCATATATTTTGACCTAATTAAAATTTCTAAGTTCTAGAAAAGCAGAGAAACAGAGAAAACAAAGGTGACATAGAATATAATGGAATCATTAAAAGGCCGTAAAGTTCAATTTTTAACTAAACGAATGTGAATCCCTATCAATAAAAATGTGAATTATTGTCTGAACAAATGCTCATCACTATCAGAGAAAATGCAAATTACTATTAGGGCGAATGTGAATTACTGTCAGTGTGAATGCTAATTGGTTAAAACTAGGTGCAGAACTATATGGAAACCTACAAAAATTAAGTTAATGGTGACACAATTTCCTACCCTCTAGCATGAAAATACCTACAAAATGATCACTCACAATCCAATTAGATCGACCTGCAAAAGGGTTCCCACAGTGGCCGCTATTGGAAATATGGAGGAGTTGATTATGTGTTGCATTGATGTTTTGTCATTAATGTCAACACTAGTTGTTATGGTTGGTTACCGACAAACGGGTTTTGGTTACTGGTAGAAGATCTTGTGTTACTGGTAAGGGTTTAAGGTTTTACCGGCAGAGCTTTCACTGAGAATCTTTCATAGGATGCAAAAGTGGTGTTAGTATGGCTTCTAGATGGAATTCAGGATGCAGAAGGTGATCCTTGATCGTGCCTCAACTGATTGTAGACATCGCTTTGGCGTGGTGGACTCAGATTAGGTCTGGTACCTATCTAGGTTATGGACCAGTATCATGTTAACGTGTTCTCTACATGTTAAGGGGATGTTTTATGAATTTGTTAATGTTGTTTTGGTCTTAAGCCGACATGGCATATCATTCTAATATGGATATATGTAATGATCTTATTGTAATATCTTTTAGGTGGTCGACCCAACTAGTTTAGGCCTTAGGGTTTGTATAAATTGATGTACAATCTTATTGTAGATTGTGTGTCGTGGTCATGGAATGAAATATCATATGCAAAGGAGATTTGGTCAATCATAGGTGGTCAAATTGGGTTTAAGTAAGAGGTTAATGGCCTTCGGTATTGAGCTTAACCGAGACTGTAATCACGCATGGTAGATTCTATCTCTAACAGTTCATTCTTCTAGATTGTTGTCCAATTATCTTGAGGTGGTCATAACCTCTCTATAGTCAATGAGACTCCTTTGTAATGAGCAGTACGCTCTAGGTAGTGTGCCTTTCTGCATCTACAGGCCCCTTTTTGTATCACATACTTTCTGTAGAAGTATCTTCTGACGGTGGGTAGGCTTCCCACTGTGGTTTTTCCCTTTACCGGGTTTTCCACGTACAAACCATGGTGTTATGTTGTATGGTTGCATTGTGCTAATTCTCTATTTCATTGTTAAGTTTTATTGCTTACCGGTATCTATTTCTGCTATTCCGATATTCAATGTTTATGTGCTTTGGTTAAAGGTTATAAAGTAGTTTGATTAATATAATCCATTGACAACTGATTCACCCCCCACCCCCCCTCTTAGTTTTCCACTGGTTATCCTAACAATTGGTATCAGAGCTTTGGTGCTCTTTTGCAGAAGCTTAACCGCTTGAGGTAGATCCTATGGCAACTATTTTCAGAAGAGAAATCCCTAAGCTTGATGGAACAAATTATGGGATATGGAAAATCTGAACGGAGAATCATCTTAGATGTCTTGGCAAGGATATTTGGGAGATCACTGAGAAATGATATACACCTTATGATCTGGCATCTGGCAATCCTGCTCTGGCAAACTTGGACAAGAATATTGAAAATGATTGCAGAGCTAGAGAAGCCTCTTGTGTGCACTTACTGATCAACAAGTCATGGGATTTACTGATAAATCATCGAAAAAGGGTATGAGAACTTGAAGATGGAAGATAATGAAAGAATTGCTACATTTATGGAAAGAGTAAATGAGATTGTTATAGGAATTCAATGTTGTGGAGGATCTCTAAGTGAAGATGAAATAGTTTCCAAAGTCTTGAGAGCCCTTCCACCGGCTTACAAGATGAAGGCGACTGCAATTAATGAATTGAGAACAATGGCAAACACTTCAGTTAACAGAGATATTTTGATTGGGAAATTATCTTCTTTTGAGCTTGAAGAATTTGGACCTTCTGGAGCTACAAATTCTGAACCTGCTTTTCATGCATCATCATCTACCAACAAAAGTGATTGGAAAGCCTTATATGCAAAAGAATTAGGAGATATGAGCAAAGTGGATGAAGAA
This sequence comes from Cryptomeria japonica, assembly GCF_030272615.1. Classification (NCBI taxonomy): domain Eukaryota; kingdom Viridiplantae; phylum Streptophyta; class Pinopsida; order Cupressales; family Cupressaceae; genus Cryptomeria; species Cryptomeria japonica. Next base: position 291,234,983 of record NC_081405.1, read on the forward strand.
TTTGATCTCCTTGAAGCCTTATTGCTAGAAGAGTACCTAAAGGACCTACAAGAAGTAAGTATGAAGGAAAAGCACCTTTTAAATGTTTTGCATGTAATAAGATTGGTCACTTTGCATCTAGATGTCCTAAAAGGAATGCAAGATTTGAAGAAAGAGTTAAGAAATCATTTAAGCCTAATCAGAACAGATATAGATTCAAGAAAAGCGAACAATGCTACATAGCGGATGAGGAAGGAGTAAGTGATGACTCCGAGGATGAATCGGTAGCAGACTCTAGTAGTGGATCTGACAATGGAAAGGAATGGGTGTTCTATGCTTTAAAAGAAGATGAACCAAAACCGGCTATCAAGAATGAAGAAAAGGCCCTGGCATCAAAAGTTGAAGACAAGGATGAATTGGTAATTGATAGTGGATGCTCACATCATATGACTGGAGATAAAAGAAAAAAATTGTCCCTACAAGAATACAATGATGGTCAAGTCAAATTTGGGGATGACAAAGCATGTATGATCAAAGGTAGAGGTATTCTTTCTCTGGATGGCAAGCATAATACTAATAATGTCTATTATGTAGAAGGTTTAAAGCATAATCTTTTAAGTGTTGGTCAATTGGTGGACAAGGGATTCCAACTTCAGTTTAAAGATAGAAAATGCAAAATTATTAACAAAACTAGTTTGGAGATTGCAACTGGTACTCAGACTAGAGTTAATATCTTTCACTTGAACACTAGTAATAAGACATGTTTGATTGCTCATATTTATGAGAGTTGGTTATGGCGTAAGAGGTTGTGTCATGTTAATTTTGATTGTATTGTTAAGATCAGTTCAACAAAGGCAGTTAGAGATATACCTAAGATTATAAAGCCTCATAATCTGGTATGTAAGGAATGTCAATTGGTAAAGCGAGTTAGAATTTCATTTAAGAGCATACACGATAAGTCTAATGATGTGCTTGATTTGATTCATATTGACTTATGTGGTCCAACAAGGACTAGAAGCTTTCAAGGTGATAGATACTTGATGCTGATAATTGATTATTATTCTAGAATGATGTGGGTGACTTTTCTTAGGGAGAAGTCTGAAGCTTTTGAGAAATTCAAGATCTTTAAAGAAAAGGTGGAAATAGAAACTAGATTGAAAATCAAATGTCTGAGATTAGATCAAGGCGGTGAGTTCACTTCTCTTGAATTTAACAGTTATTGTGAGACAAATGAAATTAGGAGACAATTATCTGCACCCCGGACTCCTCGGCAGAATGGAGTAGTGGAAAGGAAGAATAGATCCACTTTGGATGCAGCAAGAACCGTGATGATGGAAGCCAAATTGTCTCACATCTATTGGAGAGAAGCAGCGAGTACAATAGTTTGCACATTCAACAGAGTTCACATCAAAGGTGAAACCGGTAAAACCCCTTACGAATTATGGTTTGGACATACACCTACTGTTAAATATTTTAGAATTTTTGGAAGTAAATGTTATATCAATAGGGATGATTCAATTGGGAAGTTTTATCCTAGATGTGATGAAGGGATATTTCTTGGATATTCAATTCAAAGAAAAGCATATAGATGTTATAAAAAAAGATTGCAGAAAATTGTGGAGAGCGCTAATGTGAAAGTGAATGAGCAATATAGAAATCAATCTATATCATCTGACAGGGAACTGGAAGTGGAGATGATCATAACCAAACTGACAATGCCTCAACCGGTACAAGACACTGAAATAGTTACACCAGTACAATCAAAAAATTCAACTGTGACTGATGATCAGAATAGTGAACCTAAAGTTCAGAAGACACCAAGGTATGTAAGATTAAATCATTCTAAAGAACAAATCATTGAATATAGGAACAAGGGAGTTATGACAAGAAGAAGATTGGCAAATGAAGAGGTATGTCTTATTTCTCAAATTGAACTGGTATCTATTATTGAAGCTTGTAAAGATAATCATTGGTTAAAGGATATGGAAGATGAATTAGATCTAGATAGAGAAGAATGAGACTTGGACTTTAGATCCCCAGCCTAAAAATTATAAGAATGTTATTGGAAATTAATGAGTTTTTAGAAATAAATTAAATGAGAATGGTCAAGTTGTAAGAAACAAGGCTAGATTGGTTTGTAAAGGATATTCTCAAATGGAAGGAATTGATTATGGTGAGATATTTGCACCTGTAGCTAGAATTGAAGCTGTTAGACTATTTCTTGCCTATGCAGCTTACAAGAACTATAAGGTCTATCAAATGGATGTTAAATGTGCATTTTTGAATGGTGAACTTGAGGAAGAGATATACATTGAGCAGTCTGATGGATTTTCACTGGTAGATGATAAAGATATGGTTTGCAAGCAAAGGAAAGCATTATATGGATTGAAACAAGCTCCTAGAGCTTGGTATGAAAGCTTGGATAAATATCTTTTGAAGCTTGGTTTTACTAAAGGTAGTGCTGACAGTAATTTATATTATAAGATCACTGATGATGATATTCTGATTATTGAAGTATTTGTTGATGACATTATTTTTGGAGTTGAAGATAATTTGTGCATGGAATTCTCTAATAATATGAAGAATGAATTTGAAATGTCCATGATTGGTGAGATGAGATTTTTCTTAGTTTGCAGATTACTCAAACTGACAAAGGCATCTTTATCTGTCAAACTAAGTATCTATGGGAATTGTTGAAGAAGTTTTCTATGGATAATTCCAAACCGGTAAGTTCTCCTATGGTAACAAGTGAGAAATTATCTATGAAAGATACATCTGCACCAGTAAATTCAACAAGGTTATCAGTCTATGATTGGTGGCCTCTTATATCTAACTCGGACTAGACCAGATATTATGAATGCAGTAAGTATTGTTTCAAGATATCAAAGTAATCCTAAAGAAAATCATGAATGTCCAGTAAAGAGGATATTCTGGTATTTACAAGGAACAACAGAATATGGCTTATGGTATTCTAGAGATGATAACTTCACTTTATGTGCATATACAGATTCAGATTGGGCAGGAGATACTAATGATAGGAAGAGCACTTCTGGTGGATCTTTCTTTCTTGGAAAGAAATTGGTTTCATGGATCAACAAAAAATAGTCATGCATTTCTTTATCCACTGCAGAAGTTGAATATGTTGCAGCAACAACTAATTGCACTCAAGTCTTATGGATGATGCAAATGTTGAAGGATATCAAGGTAAATTATAGTGAACCGGTAGTTATCTATTGTGATAACTCTATAGCTATTGACATGTCTAAGAATCTAGTATTTCACTCTAAGACTAAGCACATATCAATAAAATATAACTTTATGAAGGACAAGGTGGAAGAAAAGGAAGTCAAATTGGTTTATGTGAACACTAAAGATCATATTGCAGATATATTCACGAAACCGTTGTCTAAGGAATCATTTGCATATTTGAGAGACAAGTTAGGGGTATCTACCCCTCCGGCAGAAACTTAATTGATGGAGCAAACCATTAGTGTGGTATGCATCATCAGCTTTATCCTTTGCTTTGGGTTGATGTAGTGGTGCTACAACTCAAGGGGAGTAGTTAGCTTTGAGATTCACAAAATTTTGATATCTATGTCATATCTTTGGCATTGATATCAAAGGGGGAGAGCTATATGTGAAAAATTCAAATCAGTTTTAGATTAGACTGCACTCCTCAGGGAAAGTTGCTGGGATTTTTAATTTTTCATTATTATGTCTTCTATGAGAAATGTTTGGCACTTCTTGGCACTTAGATGTTTTCTTTTTCACATCTAGTGTTGCCATCAATGCCAAAGAGGGAGATTGTTGGCAATATGGAGGAATTGATTATGTGTTGCATTGATGTTTTGTCATTGATGTCAACACTAGCTGTTATAGTTGGTTACCAGTAGACAGGTTTTGGTTATCGATAGAAGATCTTATGTTACCAGCAAGGGTTTAAGGTTTTACCGATAGAGCTTTCACTGAGAATCTTTGGTAGGATGCACAAGTGGTGTTGGTGTGGCTTCTAGATGAAATTTAGGATGTAGAAGGTGATCCTTGATCGTGCCTCGACTGATTGGAGACATCGCTCTAGTGTGGTGGACCTAGATTAGGTCTGATACCTATCTAGGTTAAGGACCGGTATCATGTTAACATGTTCTCTACATGTTACCGAGATGTTTTATGGATTGGTTAATGTTGTTTTGGTCTTAAGCCGACATGGCATATCATTGTAATATGGATATATGTAATGACCTTATTGTAATATCTTTTAGGTGGCCGACCTAATTAGTTTAGGCCTTAGGGTTTGTATAAATTGATGTGAGATCTCATTGTAGATCGTGTGTTGTGGTCGTGGAATGAAATATCATATGTGAAGGAGATTTGGTCAATCGTAGGTGATCGAATTGGGTTTAAGTAAGAGTCAAAGGCCTCCGGTAATGATCCACTAGTATATTCGGAGCTGATTTCCGATGACCGTTTGTCGGATTTGCGATGAATTTTCGTTGGAGTGTCGACAAAATCAACTATCAAAAACTCGATGTCGGATTGGTCGATGATGCCATGCCCATCGAAAATATGACAATCCAATGGACTCTGTCGACGGTCAAAGAAGTCATCGGAATCAGTACATTTCATCGCAAAGCCGATGGCGATTTGGAACTTCGCACCGACGGTGATGCTATCTATCCAACGCTTGTGTCGTCAGTCAAAAGCTTGGTATTCATCGTAATTCTGACGATGATAATTTTTATCAAAAAATAATAATTATTATCAATGAGACCCAGCAATGTCTCATCGATATAAAAGAGCCATCGAAGGAAGGAAATGCCGATGAATTCCAGAAAGGACTCACCGAAGATAATAACCTCATCGACAAAAGATATGGAAGAAAGTAGAGAGGGTCTTCATCGATGGGAAAAGTTCTCAAGGAAATAATACTATCGGTGCAACATTAAAAGGACCCACCGAAAGGAGCGTTTTCATCGAAAGAATAATATCGATCAGAATTCAAAAGGTCGATGAGACCCAGCAATGTCTCATTGATATAAAAGAGCCATCGAAGGAAGGAAACGTCGATGAATTCTAGAAAGGACTCACCGAAGATAATAACTTCATCCACAAAAGATATCGAAGAAAGAAGAGAGGGTCTTCATCGACGGGAAAAGTTCTCGAGGAAATAATACTATCGGTGCAACATAAAAAGGACCCGCCGAAAGGAGTGTTTTCATCGAAAGAATAATATCGATCCGAATTCAAAAGGTATTGATGAGACCCAGCGATGTCTCATTGATATAAAAGAGCCATCAAAGGAAGGAAACACCGATGAATTCCAGAAAGGACTCACCAAAGATAATAACTTCATCGACAAAAGATATCAAAGAAAGCAGAGAGGGTCTTCATCAATGGGAAAAGTTCTTGAGGAAATAATACTATCAGTGCAATATAAAAAGGACCCACTGAAAGGAGCGTTTTCATCGAAAGAATAATATCGATCAGACAAAAGGAAGCTACATCGATAAAAGATGTCGATGAGGATATAGTTTTCAAGGAGATTAAAAGGCATGTTCTTGATATGCGTGGTTTTGTCGATGTAACTTTATCGGTGAAGAACGATAAGGGAAAATAAAGAAAAGCTTCGGTGAGATAATAGATTCATTCATCGAAGGGGCATAGTGATATCGATGAAAGAAGTATTTCGATGGAAAAATAAAGGAGGACACTGAAGCCCAAGGTTTCTTCGACATAAGACCCGAGGGATATCAAATATCTTTCAATGAGGAGACAACCATACTGACTGAATACAGTATTTCGATGAAGGGAAAAAATACTTGATCGAAGTAATATTCGAAACGAAAGTATTATCGATAGAAACAAAGAGATTGATGGACTAAAGAAACAAATGATCGAAAGACATATCCTCATCGAAATGATTATTGATTGCCGCAAAAATCAAAAACAAATCCCAGGGAAGGTCACATCGCCATTAAATTCAAAACGTGTGCTCGAGTGACCATTGTCCAAACCGCCATTACTAACTGATTAAATATGCCATAAGTAGTGGATCAACATCAAAGGACGCAGCATTAAGGAATTCACAGGTGATGAAATGAAAGTAGGAATTGGGCGAATTCACAGATAAAGCTCAGTAATTCCAAGTAAGTTGTTTGCACATAGACCTCTTTTTTAAAATTCAAATGGAATCATCATCTAAAACTAATAAGACCAGAAAGGGAAAAGAACCTATCGCTGCAAAAGAAAAACCTAAAAGACAGAAAAGGGAAGGGTGTTCTTTGGCCCAAGACCTGATTGACCAGTGACCATCATCCAGTTTGAGGTCCAAGAAGATTAGAGCTGATGAGGAAGGTCTGGAGGACCGGTTTGAGGATCTTGGAGACATATGGACAAAATTGAGAGGGTATGAATTATTCATATATGGGTACAACAAAAGAGTTGCCCCTCAACCTATCAACAATTTATGGTGATTGAACTTAGGAAGGTTAGATGTGGCTAATGTATTCTTGAATGTGGAGCTCATGAAGGCATTGGCAAACAATTATGACCCTAAAACCAGGACCATATATAACTACATGGGTGAGCCAATTCTTGCAATCACAAAGGAGGTTATTGACATCGTGTTTGAGTTGGATTGGCGATTTGAAGAGTTGTTTGACCTCAAAAAGTTAACAAGTGAATATTTTAACCTAGAGCACATTTACAAAACGTGGAGACTCCCTATACATAGACCTAGGAATGCAGGGTCCTTAGTGCCACTAGGTCAGGATGACAAAGCTCCCTATGATGTCAACTCTTTCCATCCATATTTCAAGTATACCTATTACTGTGTTGCCCAAGTGCTAGGGATAAAAGCCCATCCTTTGATGGATATTGCAGCCATGGTCATTTGTGTCGATTTGCAATCTAAGGACCCCCGCTTCTTTGATTTTTCTGCATATTTGGTTGAGGTTTTGAATCATGGGTTAGAAAAGTTAAAGGGGGATGTCATCAATGTTCATTTCAAGCATTATTCCTTACTTATGCATATTCTATTGTATTTGGGCCAAGATGAAGGGTTATGGCCAGAAGAGTTATGTGTCAGGACATATGACAATGCTGGGATGAGAAAACCAATGCAACTATGGGTTTCTTCATGGGACCAGAGGTATGTGAATAATCAATATTGGAATTTTGAGGAGTTCTTTGTCAAGCCATTATATAGATTGTTGTGATGCCTGTGCGATCATGCCCTTGCACCAGAGGTTTAAAGATTCCTAAGACCAAAAGATTTCGCTGAAGATCCCTCAATTGAACACAATTCGGGAGATTGGTATTGTTTTTCAAACTGTACACAAGTCAGAGTATATGGGTTCGAAGGGAGACCATGCTTACTACCACTTACAGTCCCTAACAGAGTGGCTTGTCTGGAAATTGTGAGGCAACTGTCAATAGTGAGTACAGAATATTTGACAAGCCATGGGAAACAATCAATTGTACCTGGGTTGTTAGTATTTTCAGATTTTATTATGAAAAGTTCAAAGAGTTATGGCCTGTTGCAGACAAAATTGGATTATTATGGCATGGCTATGGGGGATCCAAGGCCCAATTTCAATCCTGAAGGATACATAAGGATAGCCCGATCATCACAAAAGCTGAAGGCTAGAGAGCATAAATATTACCTACGGGATGACCTCATTAAGAACATTGGCAGAGAAGAGGCCAGAGTGAAGCGAATAAAGTTTGAGAAAGCAATGCAGGCTTATAAATGGAAGCTTTTTAGAAGGAAAATGGATGACAACGTGCTACAAAAGATTGAAGACCCCTTGGAGTTGGCCAACAAACTTATGGAGCATGAATTGGAAATACTTGAGGGAGTCTCGCCTCATGTTTTTAGGGATTACATTGATACTATTAGGAATACAAAGCCTTTGGCTCATATGTCTCCTACTTCCACATCTGGCATCATTCCATTCACTCCTTGAGAGGATTACCCCCATGGTTATGCAGAGGATACACCGATAGACTTGGCAATAGGACAACTAAATGTCCAAGAAGTGGCGGACATCAGATTCCTGGAGCATGAGTATTTCATTGCTAATAGTGACTTCATTGCTTCCAAGGAGTTCACCGCATTCCTCTATCAACATAAAGGATCTCAAATTAGGAATAACATCAGAAATAGTGAAGAAGAGAGCAGCTTCAAAAATTACAAGAGGAGATGGATCTTGTGATGAGAGAAATGACACCTAAGAAGGGAAGATAATTGCTTAAGGAAGTTGGTGTGCTATTATACTTTGGATGGGACATGAACTCTACCTTGTTGTTTGATGGATTCCTCAAGAAACAGGACCCAAGTAAGCAAATGATGCCAAAAGAGATTGATAAACTCTTTAGAGAAATAGGATATGATCCAGATCAGAAGGCTCTTCTACAGTGGGCTATCTATCCCAAAGATAAAAGACCTATATTGGTTGATACAGAAGAAGCTTTTGGACATTTGATGGTGCAGCAGGTTGGAAAGACTGGCCCTAGAACAACTGCCAAACTAAATTTGGATGTCGCTAAACTGAACCAAGATTAGATAGAGTTTTTGGTCCAAGAAAATTCTACATACAAAAGCCTATATGAGAAAACCGATGAAGAAAAATAGAGGCTGCAAGCAAGATTGCTTCAGATTGATACAGGTACTTGTCAAATCGGGATGACATATGATGTTGACAAAGATGCCATGGATTCCTTGACATACGCTATGTATTGGAGGAACAAGGCCAAAAAGACATCTCGGGAAGTAAAAAAGGAACAACAAAAGATGGATAAGTTAGTTCTCAAGGTTGTTGAGCATAGATTCAAAAGTATGGTGCAGGTTGCAAAAATCTATTGGAAGACATACACTGGAACAGTCAAATATTTGAAAGGGAATGAAAGGCTCAGGTCTCAGTTGGAAGGCATAATGAATGACAACAGTCTGATGAATCCAGGTGAGAAAATTGAAGCTGAGGCTTACTTGAAGTCCCATGATGAATTGACAAATCAATTAAGGAAAGAGCTTCAGAGGCTGGACAATGGGAATACCCCTAGGGTGCCCTCTTTTTATAGTAATGGTGAGTTAGTATCATTGGAACAATGGAAACAAGAGTTCAATGATGAGAAGAATCGAGCAGTAGCAGAGTTGGATCAGGACAAAGAATTGTCACTTTGTGTTGACCATACTCTATCCAATCATTTCTAGATAGAAAGTGACATGAGGACACTAAACAATGATGTTCTAATGTATAAAGATGATAAGTACATTGAACACATAGGAATGTTGAACTTGTTTATCTTCCAGTTTGTTAACAAAAGTGCTAATTAATAGTTATGTGCTAAAAAGCCACGATGCTTGGTGACAATGTATACCCTCATATAAATGAGGGAACTTATGTAACAATGAGGATCATTAGAGAAGAAGTAGAATATAGCCTCGGGCTTACTATTGTACCATTTTGCGAACATACATAATATAATCAATCGTCTTTCCTTTGTGTATATGTTGTGGATTACTGCATCTTTCTGTAGGCAATTTCTTGTGATATTATCTAGAGGAGATAAGGTTACTTATGTTCTTCCAGTAAAACTCTGTGTTTCATATTGTGGATTTGAATAAAAGATTTACTTGCGAATATAGTTTTGTATATAGTGCAGCTGCATATTATCTCAACCATGGTGCGCCTGCATATGTATATAGTTTTGTTTATAGGTGGAAAGCCTAAGGTTCAATGTTGAACTTGGTTTCTCTGATACCATATGTAATATTCCATTAATTCTATACTTAAATAAAATAAATTGTGATCTATATTAAGATAAAAAATTGAGCATTTCAAAATAAAACATAACTACTTCAGTTGAAGGAGAAAACTAACTAAATGTTCTTCAACATAATAAGAATCTAACTAATTTATCTAAAAGGAAGGTAATCTTTTAATGATAAAAAACATTAAACAAATATTATTAAGCTAATCAATATGAGAAAGGAATTCAAATGGCAAGTTTCATTTTTGAGGGAAGAGATAAAGGTTCAGAGGTTACAATTCAATTAACTTTCCAACTGAAACTTTTTGTATCAAGCCTCGACATAGCTTGGAATAGGGAGAGAATAATCAAGGGCTTCTCCATTCAATCATAGACTTGCCAGTCTCCCATGCCCCTTCCAATTGGAAGAGACCCAACCCTTCATGAGGGTGCATTCTAAGGATTGGGTCTCTTTTACATCTGGCCATCTAATCTTGGTGTTCAAAACCTACATGCAACTAGTCAGTCACACACTATAGGTAACCCCTAACTACTATGACCATCTGACTAGTAGGTGTATCAAGTTCATGTGATCTAACAATCACTTAGATAAAGCACCACCATCTTGGCCAAGGTTTTAACATTGCAAGCACCAATGTGTTGTTAGTGTTCAGCTCGAGAGTCAAATTCAAAAGACAAAGACATCATATGATCATTGAGCAGTGATCTGAAATGAAAATTATAGCAAGGTATTGTGACTATAAGATAGAAACCATCCTAGGAGCCTCCAATATATCAAAAGCTGAGAAAGTAGCAAGCTTACTGTACAAAGACAGTGATCACTATAAAGTTGTAGTCAAGTTCAAAGCATTGATTTGTGGGAACAAAGGGTTTCATATGGGGATAGAGCGGTCTCATGAAATATCAAGATAGTCATAATCATAATCTAAAGAGTAGTCAAATATTCAAGATAGATTGGTGATAGTGCAGTCATTCATTAATTGTTTTGGACATTTCAAGCTATGTTTTTCTAATAGATGGTCAAGTATAGAACAACAACACTCAGAAAATACAATCTAGAGAGATTGCAGTCTACAGTAAAGCCAGTAGGCAGTCATACCTAGTACCAAATAAAATGATAGTAATCAAGTCTACTGAGTGAAAAAGAGAAGGGTATAAGTTTCTAAAAGGTCTTTTCAAACCTTAACAACAAATAACACGTTATTGTTGCAGCATTGTCAAAACTTGACAAGAACAACACCTTATAACCTTAAGAGGCATAGCAGTCATAGGGCAACTCATGTCAAATGTGCAACTCAATACAATAATTAATCTTAGTGTGTAGCCCTATAGCATCATAATGCAATCCTTGACCAAGTATGCATACAAGAAACATCTAATTCTATTAAGGCACAAGCATCAAAGTCAGAGGTTATGACAACTAGTCAAAAACATCAAGTACAAAAAGGTTAGTCTTAGTCACTAGAACACAATTTGCAACATGCATTAGGAGTTGTCCTCTTTACAAATAGTGCAACATTAAAAAGGTATTATCAAAGCTACAACCACAAATCAAAGAGGAAGCTTACAAAGATAGGACAAAGCTAGGTACAGTCATAAGTCAAGGCAAATATATAGTTGAAACTCAGTCCAAAATAGTGAAGAAGTGCAACAAATGACATGAGAAGTCTAAAGAAGTATTATATCAATCATGAGTCAAGGATTAATGAAGAGATTTTTTGCATCCATGATACAATCTCAAACACACTTTTTACCGTTCTCTTGGTGATTGTGCCCAATTGTGTATGTCTTGCTTATGTATGAAAATGGCATTTTGCAGCTTTCCATCGACGATGTATTTGAGATGTCTTTGATTTAGATATGGCATGAGCTTAGTCGTAGAGTGAGACTAGGGAGAAGGACCATCTCAACCATGGTGCGCCTGCATATGTATATAGTTTTGTGTATTCATTAAAGATTTTCATTTAATTTTAATCAACTAAAGAGCAATATTCATGACTTACAAGTAATAAAAAAGCTTACAAGGATGAGGTATATTCATTACTTACAAGTAATAAAAAAAACTTACAAGGATTAGGCATATTCATAACTTTTGTAGTCCTACCTTGGATATCAACACTAGAAGCAACTCATATTGTTTGTGTATAGACAAGACAATATGGGAGTTCATTATACCCAACAACTTGTGGTGTTGTTGTTCGTGTTGGCTTTGTTGGACCCTACAATTAAGATTCAATATTCATTATTCAATAAGATTAACTGTGCAACATAACGAAATATTGAAAAGTGTGTTATCTTACTGAGCTTCGCTTGGTTTTGAGAATAGTTTAATATTCTCTACTTAATAGGGCCAACCACGTGAAGGTGGAAGCTCATTTGGCCCCTCCCCCCCCCCCCCTAACATCACTCTAAATTCCTCGTTAACTGTTGGCATATGCACACTCCAATGAGACATTATAGGTGATTGAAGGTTTTGTCATTGATGGCAACCTTACAATCCTATGACACCGGCAAGGCATTCCACCAACACTAGCAAGATTAGACTCTACACCAGCACTCACATCATAGGCACCAGCAGTGAAAGGAAGCATACCAGTACAGAAGCCGACAGGATTTTTGTTGTTTATATATTTTGTTTATTATTTGTAAAAACATTGTAAGCCGACTTGGAAAGTTGTAAAATGACTCTTATATAAGAGAGATCATTGTAGAACATTTGTAATGAAGTAAGAGGAAAGTAACTAGGTGAAATAAGGTAGACCTATTATGCGAATTATAGGTTAAGGGTTTATGTAAGAAGCAAAGAAGAAACCGATACTGGATCTGGCATTATAGATGCTATTTTGAAGTAGTACAAGACACTGGATTTATATAATCCATTTTGTAAGTCAGTGAGACTTCCTATTTTGTATTTGAGCAATGAGTTCTAGGCAGTTGGCCTTCCTGCATGTGCAAGTCCCTCTTGTAGTAGTAATATTCTCTTAGTGGCCAGTAAGTGAATATTGTGGGTCACAAATCCCACCGAGGTTTTTCCCACACCGGGTTTCCTCGTTAAATCCTTGTATTATGGTGTGATTTTTATGTGGTTGTTTTTATCTCTGCTCATTGCATTACTTTCTGTTTACCAGTACATAGTATTAATATGCTCTACATGTTTTAAGTTAAGAAAATCTATTCACCGATTCGATATTGATTCACCCCCCCCCTCTCAGTATCTGTGGGAATCCTAACAATTGGTATCAGAGCTTGGTCCTCTATTTTCAGAAGCCTAACAGCTTGAGGAAGATCTTGACACTGGTTGAGATGGAAAATCTGATGAAGCAACTTGAAGGATCTCTCTCAGACTATGATGCAGAAAAATTGAAAAATATCAAACTTGAAGATGATCTAAAGGTTGCTCAGGATATTATTCAAGCACTTCAAGAAAATCTTACTATTTTAAGAAAGAAGAGAAGAGAACTTTGTGAAAAGATGCAAAATGAGAATGATGAAAAAGAAACTCTTAATGATATGATAAACAAGCTGAAGCAAGAGAACATGACAAGAAAGAATGAGATGCAGGATATGACTATGAGATTTTGTAAAAAAATTGAAGATAGAAAGAAGAATGAAGAAGATTTGACCAGAAGACTAAGTGATGCTGCAAATGAGAACACAAGACTTAGCTATGAAAATGATTTGTTGAAGATAGATCTGATGCACACTAAGAATGACTCAAATAAACTGATGAGGCAGAAAGAAGTCTTAGAAAGAGAACTAGATACTGCAAATCAACATAAAGAAAAATTCAAGAAAAGCTCAGAGGAACTTGGTAACTTGCTGAAGATTCAAAAACCTAAAGGTGACACTTCTAGAATTGGCTTTGAAGTTGGTGAAAGCTCTGGTATTGCAAACACACAGGATCATAGCAAATCGGTAAGACAACCTAGTGCTTATAAATTCAATGGCAAATGCTTTAACTGTAATAAGTATGGTTTTAGAGAAAATGAATGTAGATCTAGAAACTATCAGATTACCAATGCACCCACTGGTCAATGTTCAAAATGCAACAAATTTGGTCATAACTATGAGAATTGCAGAATGAATGTGAGATGTTATGTTTGTGGAAGATTTGGACACTTATCTAATCAATGTAGAACACAAACCAGCATAGGTTATGGAAAGGTTGTTCAGAAAAATAATGTGACTTGTTATGCATGTAACAAAATTGGGAATATTGCTAAATTTTGTAGAAGCAAGTCCTCACCAGCAGACAACAAAGGTCCTAGTTTGAAAGGTAAAGAAAAAGTTGAAGAGGTTAAGCAATAATTTTCAAAACAATGGATCAGGAAATTAGAACTGAATGTGGATAGGAATACTCCTCCACCGGTAGAACCAAGCAACACTCCACCGGCAGGAAAAAGTAGCACTCCACCGGTAGAAGTCTCTTCATCAAATTGAAGAAATTTCTTTGAGGGTTTGGCAATCAATGAGACATATGCTATTATTCCCTCGGTTGATGGTAAGAAGTTGAAATTACTTCTATACTGGCAGTTATGTTAAGTGATTACTTAACCGGCATGCATTAAATGTGGTAGTGGGCAGATTGACATTATAAATTAATGTTTTTGGCTCCATTTCACTTCACCAAGCATTCAAACATTCAAAGAGTGCGAAATTTCTAGAGCTAAGGCATTTCGAGCAAAGAGGCAAAGCATTTCAGCGATCAATCCTTCCAAAGGCAGAAAAAGGTATTTATAATCATGGCATCCTCTTTTGTACCTGAATTCATAGCAAACCCTACTATGGTCGAGGTAATCAAACACCTTAGGCCCGTATTTCAGTTAGTTCCTGAGATAGATAAAAAGGATGACAATGTAGGTGCTTTTTCCCAAATTCCCAAAGGAGTTGTTTATGCAGAAGACCCTAGAATTTATATCCATTGTCATATAGAAGAATTAGGAGATGAAGAAGTCAAGAACACGTATAAATCTGTCATATGTGATGACTCTAGAAATTTAAAACTTGAATACAAAATTGTTGAAACCCTAGGATTCACTGAGATTCTCTGCATTCTGAAATTCCCCAAGGAAGTAATAAGGATAGTATTGAGAAGGGTACATGGAGAATTCTTTTGGCTAGATTCAATTCATAAAATTACCAAGGAAGCTGTGAAAGCTGTAACAAGGTTACCTTCCATCAGTAATAGACCAGACAAGACAAAGAAGGTCTCAAATGACCTGGTAATAAACCTAACTAGTGCAACATCCAACAGAAGGTCTCTAAGGGTTAATGATGTGACCGACATAAATGTGAGATTTTTTAGCATGATTTTAGGTTACAAAGCAACACATGCAAACCGACTTAACTCAGTTTCCAATTTATGTATAAAAAGTGCACATGATATGGTTAAGGATAATGTAAAAATTGATGTATGTGAATGGTTAAAGGATGAATTGATTGACAATTTAGGGAAGATCAAGAAGGATAAGAAAGGAACATTTAGATTTGGTAACTTACTTGTATGCTTAATGATACACATAACCAAACAGGTGCCCGGTATAGGTATCAAGAACCTTGGATTTGACATACCGGTAGGGAAACAATTATCAGACTTATTCAACAACATGGGTGAAAGCAAACAAAAGAATATTGATGAGTATTTTCAAGAACTAAAGGCCAGAATGAACAAAAGAGTCAGTCTGTCACAGAAAATTGTAAACAAATACAAAGATGATATATGTTTTGTGATTAAAAAGGATGAGATCTGGATGGAAGCAATTATCCCAAGAACAATTTGGGTTACTGAGATGTGTTATGAGACTGATGACCACATCATTGAAAAAAATGCTAAAGCACTTCTAGAAGCACCAAATGAACCTAAGGAAGAAATATTTGGTAGTGCTGAGACCATTGAAAGCCAAATTCAATCTAAGAAGAGAGTAAAGAAAGTAGAAGTAACAGTGAGGAGAGGTTCAAGACAGGCTAAGGCTATAAAAGAAGATGTATTGAAACAAACCGGTATTATTGAAGATGAGTTACAGGCACAACAACCTAAAACTCACCTTTCACTGGTAGCAACTTCTTCAGAGAGTGACATGCCAGCTGAATTCAAAAGAGTTGTAAGGAAAAGACAACCTTCACCGATATCCACACCCTCGCCTAGAAGAACTAGACAAAAACAACAGGCTGTAAGGTCTCCGGTAAAGAATACAACCCCAAAGAAAAAGCTAACACCTAAGAAGAAAAGGACTCAACAAAATATTTCTCTGATTGATAGACTGTTGGATGAAATCACAGAAGAAGGAAAACTCAAGAACATAGAAAAATTATATGATACACTATTTGCAGATGAGAAAGAGCAAGTTGAAAACAATGTTATTTTACACCTGGATATCTATAAGAAGTTTTTGATGGAAGTTGTAGATGAACTACCAAATGAATTATTCAAGAGACTAGAAGCAAGAAGACAATCTGTTGTAGAACTTGACAATAAAATCAAAATTGAAAAATTACTTGTTGTCTACCCAGTCAACTCTCCAAAAGAAATAGATAATCTAATTGCAAAAGCCAACCGGTCAGTATTCTCTACTGCACACCGGCATATTGCACTAATGGTAGGAAGAGTAAAAGAGATAACAAAAAATGGATGGGATATATTCCTTGTGGAGAAGGAAAAGCAGGAAGAGTACAGGAACCCCAAGCCTATCAAAGTCTATCAAAAGGACAAAGATAAGGGTAAAGGAAAGGTTGGTGGACCTCCTAGTATCAAAATAAAAGATAACTTATCCCCACCGCCTCTGATTACTATAGCGGTAGCAACAACAGAAGACCAACTGGAAAATGACAATATGGATGTATCACAAGAGGACAAAGATACTATACATAGTTGATGTTGATACTCAAAAGGTCAACATTGTGGTAGATAAAGACACAACTGATAAGACTGACATGGCTAGTGAGAAACCAACAACTGACAACATTGATAACACTGAAGGAAAAGTTGAAGATGATAGCACAGGGAAATGGACAAAGACTAGAACAGATCAACAAACAGAGAGACAAGCAGAGCAACAGGCTCCGAGACAAGAACACGTTCATGTGGAAACAGTGCCACCGGAAACAAGAGAGAAACAAAAACCCTTGTTTAAGGAAATGGAAACACAGACTGACCTATCAGAGGTCACTACAAGCATGGTTACTTCCTCCACCGGTGGAATTTAGAATGTTGGTTCCTCAACAGATTACAAATCAACCAATGTAACTAAAGTTCTTTTAGATCCTTTGAATAAAATAACTGATTGTAGCTCACAAGCTTATAAAGCTATAGATGACACAATCCCAATTTTGAGGATGATAGCTCCTAAATGCAACATAGATAATAAGGATTATTTGAGTCAACTTGACACTTTGTCGAAGTATATTACTGACAACACAGTGACAGTTGAGCAAATAAAGGAACAGGCATTCAAAGACAGGTTGGAAATTAAAAAACAAAAATTCTTTGAGGATCAAATAAAGAATTGTACTAAGGAATTTGACACACTTCTACCGGAACTATGTAACATATTGAAGGAATGTAAAACTCTCTACAAAGATACGTGCAAGACAAACTTTTTGATAGTGGACATAGATAAGAAAATGAGCAAGGTACAAGAAGAAATAAATAAACTTGCTGACAATTTTGTTAATTCACCTGATACATTATCAGTTTTTGAACAAAAGATAACAGGTTTTGAGGAAGAGTTACTGAAGCCAGAGAGAGAAAAGGAGAGAATAATAAACAAGGCTAAGAATCTGAGACTAAGACTAAGTCCTAGACTGGACTATCTAGCATTCTTGAGGAAGGAAACATCTGAGGCATTAGTACAAGGACAGAAAACACCGGCAGGGCATATGCAGCAACTCACCGATACAGTTCATAGAATAGAGGCAGCAATAAAAGACAGTAAGAAGTTTATGGAAAGCATAAATTTGGTTTTGGTGGATCTTTTTCAAATTGTAACCACCCAGTTACAAGGTTGAGACAGAAACACTACAACTCTATTGACACCTTGGCAACCTTTGTCATTGATGCCAAAGGGGGAGTAGTAGTATGAGAAAATAATCAGAAAAAGACTTATTTGCTCAGGGGGAGCTCACATAATTTTGGTAATATTTTTTGTACATAATTTTTCGATTACAAGTTTTGGAATTTTCTCATGAGTGTTGCCATCAATGCCAAAGGGGGAGATTGTTGGCATATGCACACTCCAATGAGACATTGTAGGTGATTGAAGGTTTTGTCATTGATGGCAACCTTACAATCCTATGACACCGGCAAGGCATTCCACCGGCACTAGCAAGATCAGACTCTACACCGGCACTCACATCACCGGTACCGGCAGTGAAAGGAAGCATACCGGCACAGAAGCCGACATAATTTTTGTTTTTTATATATTTTGTTTATTATTTGTAAAATCATTGTAAGTCGACTTGGCAAGTTGTAAAATGACTCTTATATAAGAGAGATTATTGTAGAACATTTGGAATGAAGTAAGAGGAATGTAATTAGGCGAAATAAGGTAGACCTATTATGCAAATTATAGGTTAAGGGTTTATGTAAGAAGCAGAGCAGAAATCGGTACTGGATCTGGCATTATAGATGCTATTTTGAAGCAGTACAAGACACTGGATTTATATAATCCATTTTGTAAGTCAGTGAGCCTTCCTATTCTGTATTTGAGTAGTGAGCTCTAGGCAGTTGGCCTTCCTACATGTGTAGCCCCCTCTTGTAGCAGTAATATTCTCTCATTGGCCAGTAAGTGAATATTGTGGGTCACAAATCCCACCGAGTTTTTTCCCACACCGGGTTTCCTCGTTAAATCCTTGTGTTATGGTGTGATTTTTATGTGGTTTTTTTTATCTCTGCTCATTGCATTACTTTCTATTTACCGGTACATAGTATTAATATGCTCTACATGTTTTAAGTTAAGAAAATCTATTCACCGGTTAGATACTGATTCACCCCCCCCTCTCAGTATCTGTGGGAATCCTAATGAGCTTCAATATTCATTATTCAATAAGATTAACTGAGAGGGGGGGGTGAACAATTGTTAGGTCCCAGAGACAACTGAGAGGGGGGGGGGGGGGTGAATCAGTTGTCAAATAAATTCAAACCAAAAACAACTTAACCAACTTAATGCTTAATATCGGTAAACCAGTTTAATAAGTCGATAGACAGTTTTAACAGTTAATTGCTATATCGGTAAGGATTAGTGCATGAAACATAAAGACAAAGTCATCCACAACACATAACACCAATATTTGTATGTGGAAACCCTGTAAGGGAAAAACCATGGTGGGAAACCTTACCCACAATCAGATGATACTACTGCAGATAGTAAATGTACATAAATGGGGTTTGCGCATGCAGAAAGGCCAAGTGCCTAGAGCTCATTGCTCAATCACAAAATGGGAGTCACACTGACTATAGTTGGATGGTTAAATCCAATAAGAATGTACTGCACAAAATAGCATCTTCATATGTTGGATTCAGTACCAGTGTAGTTCTGATTGACTTCACAAAAACCCTCCTTCAATTGTTGTTCGTGTTGGCTCTATTGGACCCTACAATTAAGATTCAATATTCATTATTCAATAAGATTAACTGTGCAACATAATGAAATATTGAAAAGTGTGTTATATTATTGAGCTTCGCTTGGTTTTGAGAATAGTTTAATATTCTCTACTTAACAGGGCCAACCACGTGAAGGTGGAAGCTCATTTGGCCCCTCCCCCCCCCCCCCCCTAACATCACTCTAAATTCCCTGTTAACATCTTACAAGGATGAGGCATATTCATTACTTACAAGTAATAAAAAAACTTACAAGGATGAGGCATATTCATAACTTTTGCAGTCCTACCTTGGATATCAACATTAGAAGCAACTCATATTGTTCATGTACAGACAAGACAATATGGGAGTTCATTATACCCAACAACTTGTGGTGTTGTTGTTCATGTTGGCTCTGTTGGACCCTGCAATTAAGATTCAATATTCATTATTCAATAAGATTAATTGTGCAACATAATGAAATATTGAAAAGTGTGTTATCTTATTGAGCTTCGCTTGGTTTCGAGAATAGTTTAATATTCTCTACTTAACAGGGCCAACCACGTGAAGGTGGAATCTCATTTGGCCCCTCCCCCCCCAACATCACTCTAAATTCCCCATTAACATCTTATAACATTCATTCATTCATTCATTCTACGATTAATAAAATATAGCATTCATTCATTAATATCACATAACGTTCATTAACACATAACATTGATTAACATTAATTAACACGCAACATTCATCAATATTAATTAATACATATCATCCATAACCATGAATTAGCACACAATTACATTCACTAACACATAAAAATCAGTCATTATCAAATAAGTTAGATTACAATCATTTTTTTCTTTGTTTTTTCTTTGAAGCTATGAAAAGACTAAGTGGAACATCGGTTTCTTCATCATTTCCCTCCTCTGCAGATGTTCCACCAACTGCTCATGATCTCGATGTATGCCTAGTCCTATACTGAGGACGAGGACGCTGAAGTGAAGGGGGGTCCTCTGCAATAACAAAGAAATGGGTTAAATTCAAAAAAAAAAATTATTATCGTTACAAGTATTTCATTAATCTAGAGAACATAATTGTTGTGCTCTTTACCTGATGGGGCCACATCATTTTGTGTAGCCTCAACCTCAACATGCTGAACACCCTCTAGATCATCTGGAGTTGAAATACTAAAGGTTACATTAATGCTGAACACCAATTGCAATTATATTTGTTTAAATCAATAACAGTGGTCCTCTTTACCTGAGTGGGGAACATCATGTTCTTGATGTTGTGTACCCAGATCATGCTCCACTTGCTCACCATCGACTACATGCTCTAAAATATTAACAAAAAAGGTTACATTAATTACTACTCCAATTACAAATTAAGATGTTTAATTGTATTAATAGCTAAATAAATAAATTTGAATAGCAAATGAATACCTCCACTACTGGGATGCACATCCGGACCTTCATGTGCAGGTGGTGTTTCACAATTAGCAGGTTGCATTCCAATGACATGCACATTGTTATCATTGCTTTCTTATTTAAAACAAATATAGTCACTTTATGTTGGAACTCAACATCAATTAGATTATTGGTAAAGTATTCAATTTGAAACAACTTCCATTTAGCATATTTACCTATGTGACGGATGCACTCGAATGTTGTGTATGCCCACTCTGAGTCTGATGTATCAGAATCTGATGAACCTGATGAACTAGAAGAATCATCATTAGAGGTAGATTCATCTGACTCAGGAATAGACTTTTGTTGTTGCGTTACAAGCCTTGGCATATTCTTCAAATACTCACGTAAACTCTCAGTGATACCACCAAGACAAATAGAAGTAAAGAAATTGATAGCAAACCGTGAATTTTTGGGATTGTCCTTTGGAGAAATTGAATCAAAAGACTCCTGCATTGTTGGATCGTTCAACCTTTCATCAAGCAACAATATACCAAGGTGCTCTGCCAGCTCTTGCAAGAGAATCTTTATAAAAATATGGGAAGAGGAAGTAGTATCTTCCTCTATCAGACATATATAAGCAAGACAATGCCATGGAAGAGCATTTGTGCCAAGTAAGTGGGCCAAAAACTTTACAACATTATGCAGTTTATTTGTTTCCAGTCTGTGTATCATAGAATACTATTGTACAAAACACTTATCAAAAAATTCCTCATAAATTTTATTGATCATACAGAATCTTTGCCCAAGAAGACCATAATAACGAAGGTATGTTCTCTCTTGACTAGGATCAAACTTGATCTTTAGTAGCTTATGACCAGCTTCCTCAAAATCAACACTTGACATGATTGTCAAATAAATTGAACGTCTTAAATTGACCAAGTTTGTCTCTGTCTCATCTTGTATTCTCAGTGCTTCCTCACCTTCCTCTTCATCATCATCATCATCATCATCATCATCATCATCATCATCATCATCATCTGAATCATCACCTAAATCATTCTCCCCTTCTGCTTCATCTGAAGAAGCATCTCCAAGGATATATATCTTCAGTTTTTCATAGGTTGCCTCATGCTCTAAGAAATCAGGATCTGGCTTGAAAACATCCAAACAAGCTTCTTGATCAAGTTCATCTTCTAGGAAAATTTCATGTGTTAACTAATCCGGATGCACAGCTGGATGACCCTTGAACTTAGCTTTGCGAATTGCAAAAAGGCCTTCAATTAAAAACTGTACTCGTTTGTCAATTTCCCCCTCATGGAGAATACCTCTAAATCTTTCAAAAATCCCATAGAGACCTTTGGATGATAGGTCTTGCAACAAAGCACCACATTCTTTCACGAACCCAATAGCAACCTCTACACTGTCATCTATGGGGTTCTCTAGTAAAAGGGTGAGAATTTCCAAGGCAATGATCTCATGTGCAACTTGTTGATTCACTAAATGAGATATGAATTTGGTTGTTGCTATCAACATGTGCTTGTCATTGCATTTGTATGCCCTCTTAAGCTGCAAAATAATTCTTCACAAAAGCATATTGCCAACTTTAGGAAATTTTGTATTTACCACAACAACCAACACAGCAAAAACATCTATAAATCCAAGGGATGCCATTCTCCTACAAAATAGACCCCTCCCATGGATGAGATTCTCTGCAAACAACTCTGGAATGATGTTCTTGATGTTAGATGCATTTACCAATATCCTTTAAGCAACAAGAGGGATACTACAATACCTTGGAGTATTAACAAGACCATCAACATCACATCATTTCATCATCAAGCTTCTAATATTCATTTTAATACTTGTAATCCTCAACTCAAAGTGATATCATCATGATACCATCTCTGCTATCTAATCATGAGCTTCAACACCATTATTGATCTTCAACACCACACATCATCATCACAATCACCATTACAAGATACTAAGTGTAGGCATCAAACACCAAGAAGGTTGACATCCACAACAAATAACATGTTCAACCATCACCAATTTGCACTTTGTATCAATAACACCTATGCATCAATGAAAATGATTTAATAATCATAACACAAAAGTGAATATATCATCAAGGACAATAGATAAACTGAGGGTTGACATCAATGACAACACCTAACCATCAATGAAAATAATTACCAACACTCAAAGTACCTGTAGAATAATAAAGACCCATGTGAGAGAGAGAGAGAGAGAGAGAGAGAGAGAGAGAGAGAGCAATCTTAGATCTAGAGTGATCTTATATAGAGAGACTTTAAGATTCTACGTTGCATGATACAATAAATTTAAACAGAAAGGTAAATATGCATACTTATTGTTTGTTTATAATATATTTGCATTTTTTCTTCACATAACATGTGTTCCTCTGCAAGTGAGTTATTTCATGCACTCTTATTTTGTCTTGTCCATTTTCTTTCCATTTCCTTTTCTTAAAAATTGTTCCTTACAAATTACACTTCGAAAAATTTCTTCTCTATTTGTCTTGTAGAAGAAAAATGCAAATTAATCTTACTATTTTGTTCTAAAAAAATGAAAACATAAACTTCTATTTATATGTGATTTTGAATTAAAAAAAATTAATTTTAAGTCGTCCACAAGTTCGAATGAACCCCCACAATTAAATTTTATTGGGTTTGAATGAACATGGTTGTTATAAAAAAAATTGTGCATGTTAAAGAGATTCATTCGAACCACATGTTCATTTGAACCCCCTCCTAATATGTTCATTCAAACCCCCTTCACTCAAAGGGGGGTGTTTTATCGAAACCCCTAATTTCCTCTCCCTCCCTCTCTTCTTCCGACTTTCTATAGTTTTTTGGCCTTCAAAGCTTAGATTGAAGGTTCAAATGAAATCAACTTGACAAACCAAATTGCAGGATGGTAGTCATTGAAACAATCTTTTTAACAACTATAATTTTAATATATTTTGATTTTATTATGATTTTTTTAGTTATACTCAATATAGGTTTTTCACCAAACATCAACTTCTTTGTTCTACATAAGAGGAAAAATAATGGATTAATTTTTATTTTTTTTAATATGTATGTACTAGGTATTGATGTCCTTGTTCCAACAAAAAAATAAATTGAATTCTGATACATACGGAACAAGTTATGTGCAATGACATACACCTATGTCTAAATTAAAATTACTTTGAGTTCGGAACTTAATTAAAAAAAATTAACAAAAAATTATGAAACCAAATACAAACAATACATATCAGCGTTACAAATCTAAATTCAAAAGAATCATAATTTTATCCCTTTTAGAAAAATATTATACGTAACGATATGCAACTCATTGTTTAAAAATGGTGTCTTTTGTCAAAAATAGTTTTTGAAGGAGATGGAAAAAGAAATGTAATTTGATTCCAATATTTAAAATATATATATATTTGGAATCTACATTCAAAAAGTCACAAATTACTAGATTTCATCATCTTCAAAATCCTTATGGTTTAGCAACTATAGGTGTTAGAAAGTGAATATTTAGTTTAAAATGTTAAATTCAATGTCAAGTTTGGATAAAAAGTGTAACACACTATTGTGGGATCACCCACTTTACCTTATTTTCATGAAGCATTGACTATGATAAATGATGACTAATAAGCATTTGTATGTTGAAATAATTAATACTAAATAATGGTAATTTATTATGATTAATGGTGGTAAATAAATGTTAAGAATTTTTGAAAGGATTGACTCATTCCTTGTGGCTGAATTGACTCGTTCATGGAGCTAAAAAGAGGGAGAAGTAGTTGATAGTTGTCAACACGTAGCCACTACTCGAAGTTAAAGAAAATGTCAAAACCCAGTTCCAATAAGATAGGAATAGCTCCCTTGTTTATTAATGAAAATTAGATTTTTAAAATTATTTAGAAAGCTAAAAAGGGAGGAGCACAAAAAGAGAGAGGATAAAATCACAATATTAAATGAGTTGTACATGATAAAAGTTGATTGAGTAAAAAGTGGTGACTAAAAAGTCAACACTTTAGTTCAACCTCAATCATTTATTATATTTTGAGATTCAAGTTGAAAATAAGTTGGATATGAATAGCCATCTATTTATGTACACCAACAAATTTCCAACAAATCAGTTTTGTCATTAAAGCGTTCGAACAAACTCTTTTCCAACCAGTGAGATGAACAATTGTAATAGGACTATACTTCCTAGTCATTGTTCACTTGTCATTTGGAATAATAATCCTCTTCCTTGTTTCAAGGAATGAAGGGACACATATTATATGTTTGTTAAAGATTCAATTAGGTTATAAATATGATTTTTTAATAAAGCAAAGAGTAGTAGATACCAGATAGTTAGATAGTTGGATCATCATTATGTAGTAGTTGTGATTTTAATAGAAAATAATAGATTGTTTATTTAATTGATCAAATTAATTGTGAATGAAGTTTTGAGAACTTATTTGATTAATCTATCTATGGGAGAGTAAAACATACCTAAGTAAGGGCCACATAATGTTTGATGCATATTTGATAGTTTTTTATTAGGATAAATAGGTTTTGAAGGGGCCTTGAAGCCCTTTATAGTCAAAGTTGTCACCGATAAAAAGATTGTACTACCTAGCAGCAAACCATAGGTTTTAAAAAGGACTTGATACCTTTTGGACTTATGGGCATCCAGATCTCAAAACAAAGGCTACAAAAGATACAATCAAAAAGATATAGTAGCCATAAAATATTAAAACCCCAGCCACACATCAAAATAAGAACATCAAACCAGGCTGGCCGAAACCGATGGTCTAAAATAGAAAATAATAGACATTAGGAAACATAGATCAAGGGGTAATCAGGCACCTTCAGCCAACAACAAGGGTTTTTCCATGCTCCCATAACTTGTAACAACATCACTGGGCCACAACAATCCAAACCTGGACCTAACCAAAAATCACAGCTAGCCAAACTGAGCGCTTGAAAAATACCAACATCGAGTCTATCCTTGACAATTACAAGAGACATAGGGTTTTTCCAGGCTCCCTCAACCATGATAGTGGGTTTTACAAGGCTCCCACAACTTGAAGTAGGGTTTTTCCAGGCTCCCTCAACCATGAGCATGGGTCCACAACCTGAAATAATGCATTTTAGAAAGGCTTCCCTAACCTTGGTCTTGAGACTGAATAGAGTTAAGCACGTAATTTCCTCCAAAATCCCTGTAGTACCCCTACCGTAATCGATCTCTAACCTTGGTTTAATCTTGATTAGTTTATCGTGATATTATGATTATAATCAGATGTTGATTTTACGCATCGCTGTTGATGTGATTTTCACACTAGTTGTATGCAGGTTATTCCGTGTCCCTATTTCGTGATTTTAGTATCGGACTGACGCTTTCATTAGATTTTATAAATGTATGCATGTATGATCTTTTGGTTGCAGGAGATTTCAGGTACGAAGTCGCATGAGTGCGAGGTTCGTCGTCACCTGGTTTTGCAGGTTTGAGTGTACCCCTTTTAAGCCTTAGAGTTGGTTTAGGTGGTCGTCGGACCCTAGTCGACCTTAGTCGTGCTCAAGTGAGCATCGCCAGTCGTCGTCGGTAATCCCTTCTTGTTTGGGTTTGCGAGTCGTCTGTTTGGTTGACCTTCTCGGTTTGCGTGCCTGGTGTGTTTGGTTAATTGATTAATTAGTCCTTAGCATTATTTTGAGTATTTATGCGTTTGTGCAGTGAAGATTAATGGATTAAATTGATTGAGAATTCATTATGCGTTTTTCGTTGTTAATGAACTGCTCGTTTTAGATTGGAAGTAAATTTGAATTTAATGGCTGATTTTGATTATTAAATGCATTATTTATTTATGCTGATGAAAAAGAAGGATTTGTATTTAATTGCAAGAGGTTTAATTGCTTTTTGTTGGATTCTGGTATTTGAAAGGTTAAATTGAATTGATTGTGAAAGAAATCAATTTTTAATTGATTAAGCAAGTTATTTTGTTGATAGTTAAAAAGAAATAAATTTTGAGGAATTAATTGTAAATAAAGTTTTTATTCCAAAAATGGAATTCTTGGGGGTCAACTCTTCCATATTACCCAAATTTGGGAAAATTTGGGGAGGATGGACAAATATGGACAATTTTGGAGGATTTTGGATGGAGAAGGAAGAATTTGAGCAGCTGGAGATTGGGATTCCCCGTCAGATCTTGCCAGGAATGCGAGATCAGGTAGGAATCGTTTTTCCATTTGGATTTAAAAAAAAAAATATATAGGATACCCAAACACGTTCTTGTTGAATTTTTTCATTCTGTATATTGAATTCTGGAAATCTCAGTGGGTGTGGCGTTTTGGGGATTTCAAACTGTATTTTTGAAAAAAAATATATGTTTATTTGATATCGAGCTGGGCGTTTAAATCAAGTCTGTTTTTTTTAATCAAATCTCATTCTGGGATTGTAAACCAACTATGTGTATTAATTTAATATTTAAACGTACTACTTTATGAATCTGGGCGTGCGTTTTTCGCCGTAGGTTGGGGTTTGGGAGAGCGGGGAGTGGAGCTCCACCCGCTCCCCTCCCCTTCCCCCGCGCGTCCTCCCTTCTTTCCCCGCTCGTGGCTTTGTTTTCGCCTCCCCCGGGCTTGGCCGTGCGCGGCTCTCCCCTCTGCTCGCTGTGTGGGTTACGGTGGCTGCAGCCCACGGCGGTGGCCGCAGGGGCCACGGTGGCCGTAGGGCGCCGTGGCACCTGCGGGCACCACCGCGAGCGCCGCCCACGCCCTTGCCCTGCGGCTAGGGTTAGGGCACGGCCCTCGCCGTGTTCCATGCGTGTTTTTTTTTAAATGCTTTTCCTTTTTATAAAAGAGCTTAGTTTTAATTAAATGCATTTCTTTGTTTAAATGTAGTTGTTTTAAACGAAGTTTTAAATGCGTATTCAATGTAATGTTTAGTATAAAAAAAAAAAGGGAAGAAAAACATATGATATTTATATCATTTAAAGGAGAGTAATTTTAATGTTGAGTTTAATTAGTTTTAAATTGGATTAGGGTGGCATATAGTGGTAAATGATAATTAGATATGGATTTATCTTATAATGGGTTTATAAGTGAATTAAATATTCAATCCCATTTCTCGACCTATGCTCCTTTCCTGATTAAGTTTTAAAACTGTTGATTTTCGCAATTGAAAATTGTTGATGATGTTAAATTTTATCATGGAACAGATCATTTGAGTAATTGTATAGTAGTGAAATACTTATCGTTGGGTATTGAAATTAAACGATGTGCTTTTGGAAATGATTAGCTTCTTTAGTTTCTCTTTCTACATTTTTATTTCCGTTATTCGCATAATGCATCTGGAAGTGAAATTATGAATCTGTAGAGATTGATTTTTAGTCCAGTATGTTTATGACGTTTGGGATGGAGATTAAATATCTTATTTTAATCATTTAAACGGTTGTCTGAATTTTAATAATATGAATTGGATAAAACTCTTTATGGCTTAAATTGCCTGTTCAATGCTTTGAACCTTAGGAGTTAGAAACCCAGGAATGACTTATCCCTTGACAAGGTAGATAACTGTAATATGTTTTTAGATCATGTAGAAAACTTGATCGTTTTTAATGTTTAAATCAACTTGAGGGAATAATGTCTTTTCTGATTATTGCATTGCGAGTTTAATTACTGTATTCGCTTTAATTATGAAATGGCATGTTTTGCTTTGTAAGTAGGACCCTGTCGTATGGATGATTTGGTGTTCCTGTATCAGTCCTTGAATTTCGAGTTGATTGTTGTATTGTGATGTTGTCATAATTGGTCATATCCTCTTTGAGTGAGTCAAATAATGATTCGTGGTTAACCTTAGTTGTCAGGTCTCTAGTTAGAGTACCGTCAGTAAGTGATTACCGTTGGGTCGTGTTTGACCAGATGATTGTTCTCCTTCTTGAACTCCGTTCGTCTTACCATGTGTATTCCGTGGTTTGAGTCCGTCTGAGTTAGTCTAGTGTCGTATGGGAAAGTGGATTTCGATTGGGGGCCGCGCCCAAAGTGGCTGCTAGATAACCCGTCGAAAGTGAGTCTAATAAGTGATAACCTAAGTAGATTAGAAAATAATCTCTAAATAACATAATGTGCCTCACACATGGGACGAATGCTATCATAGATTCGACATGCTGTGAGAAGGCCTGAAATGGCAAACTACCTTC
Organism: Cryptomeria japonica; assembly: GCF_030272615.1. Taxonomy (NCBI): domain Eukaryota; kingdom Viridiplantae; phylum Streptophyta; class Pinopsida; order Cupressales; family Cupressaceae; genus Cryptomeria; species Cryptomeria japonica. The sequence continues at coordinate 291,263,916 of NC_081405.1, forward strand.
CTTGTCTTCACGAGAGGATGTGTGGATCCACATGAGGCTTGGATGGGCCGGAAGTTCGGATTAGGTTGCCAGGGTTACCAGTGTATGGGTCGGGACCTATGAAGACTTGCCATGGTATCCATACCAGGTTGTGTGATGACACTTGTCCCTACGTTCGCTAGTGTGTTGTCGTCTTGTCCTGTTTTGAGTACTTTTGTGAGTCGTCCTTTGTCGCTGCCCTTGTGAGTGTCGGTTTCATGCTAGACCTTGGGTGGTGATGGTTCAGTTTTATGGATGCTCTCTTGGTCCTCTTGTATTAGCTTGGATTATGTTCAGCTGGATCCTGTTCCTTGTAAGGATCGTTTATGTAATTGTGGACCGATGTGGTCGTCTGTATATTATTTATGTATCGCCTTGATGGCTGGATTGTATGGTGTAACCTTTTGTACTCTTAACCTTATTATTTATCCGAGGGGGTCTTGCAGTTGAGCAGACCCGGAGATGTAGCCCTTTAGGGGTGAACTCCGAGATCATTATGGTGTTATGTGGTGTATTCTCTTATGTTTCCTTTATTCAGCTTTATCATGTACGATTAATTTACGTTAGAATGGTTAAGTGGATAATGGAATTAACTCTAAATGCTTATATTCAATTCTATCTTGAATGCCATGTAGTTCGAATGCATAATTGGTTGAGATGCGATTTATCATAATGCATGTGTGAAATCATCTTTTGAAATGCTATGAATTGGAATATGAATGAATGTAACTTAGAGTAATGAATCTTACTCAGTTGATGTTAAGTAATTTAGATATGCTTGGAAAGATCTCTTATGCTTTGATGAAATCCTAGTGTATTAGAATGTTATATGTATGGTTTGTAATTTTAAATGAAAAGATTGAATGAAGTTTATGAATGGATCTTAAATGATGAATCTTGCTTGTGATTTATATTTCCATCCTTTGAAAGAAATTATCCTGATTGTGAATTATTTCGTCATTAAGATATTCAGCTATTGGATTAATTGTGTGAGTTAGTGAATCGTGAAATTCAAGTAATCTCGTTGGGAAACTCTTTAGGAGATTGTTGTTAATGTCTTCCGCTATGTAATCTGAATCTTTGATATCTCGTTGCATCTTATGTGTTGTAACTTTAAAAAAAAAATTATTGCTCTCTATTCTTGTTATTTTAGCTTATCCCTTCGGGGTTTCCTGGCGGGGCATTACAATCCCCACCTCAATAGGGGATAAAGAAGGAGAAACAAGTAGAAGACTATCCTGTATTCTCCAATAGGAAAAAAATAGAGCATCAACAACCCCCCACCAGTACATCCCAGCATCAACAACAACACCCAACTCCACGTCAATAAGAGAAGGGTTTACTCCAGTACCATCCCCAACCATAAAATCCATCTTGGAAGGAAAAACTTTCATAACTAGAAAAATGGGGATAGACATGGCACCCAAAACCATATCCATGAGACTGAGCTTTATCTTACCAAATAGGACCTCCACCTCAATAGGAGATGCATGAAAAAATAGCACAAAAGCTGGCATCAGCTCCCTTAAAATCAAAAGTCAGGACCATCATTGGTCCCCCAACAAAAACACAAGCAGATCTAATAGCATCCAACTCCACCTCAAAAGGAGTAGGGCCAACTCTAGCCACATCCATCTCCCCATCAATAGAAGACAAAACCACCTCCATAGGAAAGACAAGAGGCCCAAAGATGCATAACATGAAGCACAAAAAACACCGCCAAGAATGCAAGTTGAGAGGGGACAACAAAACCCTCATCATAGGGGAAGGGAGAAGCCAAGAGATAAAACCAATAGACTACCAAATCCTTCTAAAAAATAGAGGGCACTAGAAAACATAAAAAAATGTACCCCCAAGCACCACCATGGACAAAGAAGAGGGGATCTTAGCAAGAAGACTCCAGGAGAAAAGGAAAGAACCGCCAAAGGCACACCACCAAGCCAAAACCCAAGATGACAAAAGAGCAGAATCTATACCATTCAAGACATCAACAAGGGAAAGCCTTTCCCCAAATCAACACCCACTCACCCAACTTGACCCCTTAAAACGCCCATCAAGTGACCCCAAACAGGCTCTCAGGCCATTGCAGAAGCCACACACAACACACATACCAGCATTCACACCTGAGTCCAAGGCAAAACAGAACCAGAAAACAAAACCAGAGACGACCCCGCCTGCCAAACACCATACACAGTAGCTACCACCTCTCCAAGCAAAAACCAAGTTACCCCCATTCTTAGGAGAAAACACACAGACCGCAAAGGAAGCAACAACAACACCCACAAGACCAAAACTTAAGCAAAACAGAACCAGCAACGCCGAGAATAGCAGCACAGAAACAACTAGGACCTCCTCTCCATCATCACCATTCGGATTTGACTCCCATAAATCATCCTCGTCACCAACAACCCTAACCCGTCCACTCCCACTCTCACCCATTTCAAAAGTTATCGATGCATATTTGATAGTTAGCATAATTTGTAGCTCAAGTTCAAGTTTCTTGCAATAACTGATGTACACTTAGATTTACTTTAACATAATTATGTTCTCAATTTTATTTATTTCTTTTAATTTATTTCCTATACACATTGATAGAATATCTTAGAGTCTTTCATAGTGCATATATAGTAGAGACCTATTTTTTGAGTATGTGTCCTGTCATGGGTAAGATTAAATGTAACTTATAGTCCATTAGTGATTTCTCAACATTGTATGCTTGATAGTCAAGTCATAGAAGTTTACTTGGTTGGCATTAATCATAAGTGGATATAAGAACCCTCTACAATTTTTGTGTTGTTTGACGAGGATGGTCTCAAACTATAAGAGTCTCTAGGTTTCTTAGAAGCTCTTTCTTGTTTTTCTAGAGTTGTAATTTGCATTCAAAGGACTTAGGATTATTAAGAATTTTGCAAAGTACCATGTGAGGATCTAGAAAAAGAAAAACAATTGGATTTTATAGGTATGGAGCATGATAACATAAGCTAATATTAGTATCAACAATTTTGGGACAACAAGAAGAAGCCAATAACTTTGATAGAGTGTTGGTCTACCATATTTTGAAGGATATTGACATGCTTGAAGATAATAAGATGGATATTGATGAATAAATTTTCTCAAGCATCATAAAAGACTTTTGTTCAAGTATTCGTGATACGTTATATTACTTTTGCATTATTTAAAGTGAAAATAATATTAATAAAAATAGAAAATACTAAATGATGGCTTTCATTGAAGTAAAATTTAAAGTTACACGCACAAGCAAAATAACATTTCAAGTGAAAATAAAGTAAACACTATATATAAGGTAAATAGTTTTCAAATAAAATAAAAAATTTATGTGTCCATATATACTAAAAAATAGCTCTGATATAATTCTAAAGTAATTTTTAAATAAGTAAAATATCTTTAAATTATACTTTTTAAATATATATTTAAGATATCTATAACAATTTAATATTCAATTCTACTTCTAATAATTAACTCTCCAAAATTTAAATATTAACATATACTTTTGTTCTACTCCACTAAAGAATTAACTTTCATCAATTTTCTTAATTCAAGAATCTAAATTTAAAAGTTTACAAAATGTAAAATAAAGAATAAACAACATACAAAGTTTGATTTATCAATTTAATTTATTTTTATAATTAAAATAATGTCTATTTAATTTTAGAGCAAAGTTTCTTTATTATAGATAACATTAGATTATATAATTATCTTAATTCATAATTTATTATTAAAAATAATTCTAGAGAAATGATTATGTAAATGAACACAAATACCAAAATATATATGATAAAATATTTTAATTTCTCATTATATATCAATGTAAGTTGTGTTAGCACCCGATTTTTAGGTGTCTTATGCTTGTTTTGTTTTTCTTCCATATTGTACAAATTTGAACCTATTGGCCTCCATTTATACTTGATATGTGACATCCTAAGCGAGTCTCCTAAGTTTCAAAGATTTAAAAATCCATGGAACTGAGTTAGGGTGATTTTTAGTGTTTTCCTTGGTGTTTTGTGTGTTTTTTGACCTTTCAAATATTGAGGTCGTCCATACTTTCATACCTTCCCTATCAATCCCGACAACCTATTGAATCATTACCATTTTTTTGTCTAATTGTTATTTTATTAAAATTTCAATGTTTCTCATCCCTCAATACTATTTCTTTGGATTTCTTGATCCTTGAAGCTTGAAAGTATAGTAAAATTTTAATTTTATTCAACTCCACAAAATTTTAGACTTCCTTATATATCCCATCCTATGGTACCTATTCCACTTTATCTTCACTTACTCTGCTTTGGTACCTTGCATTACAAAAAAACTCTATGTTATGGGGTTTGAACTTTATCCTTGTCCTTAATTGAGTACCTATTTCCACCAACCCCAAAAAGTTTGAGACTCTACAAATAGCTCTATATAATGTATGTGAGAGAATTATAGCCATTTTCTTAGCTCCATACCATCTTAAGGCCCATCTATAATCCTCAATCCTAACATCTTGACACCTTGTTCTTATTGAACGTCCCCTTTTAGTTGTCCCCCATCTTACATCTCATATATCATGACTTCCCTACAACCTTTGATTCACCAATTCTTGAATACTTTGGTCCTTGTTATGTGGTATATATTACCCCTCATCCATAAATGTTTTCAACCTCCTAAAATTATCAAAGTGGTTGTTAAAAAATAACAAGGAAGTGTTTCTAAAGTTTAGATGGTTCATGAAACATAAAAAATTATTGAAATGATTTGTAATGTGCCAAAATTATTGATGGCATTGTTTTGTCAATGTGTCAAATTTTTAATTTTTGTAACTTCTTAGGTTTATAAAAATGATGAAATCCAAAAGGGGATCGCAATCAAATCAAGTATTCTATAATATAATATTTATAAACAAAGTATTTAAGATGTGATAAATAAATTATTTAAAATGTATAACTTTGTGGTGGATGTTAAACATAAGCTCAAATCTATTTAAAATGCTATAAATACTCGGTTCCAATTGAAATAGCATGTTTATTCTCTATTCACTCCCATCTACTCACAATTATTCTAGATCAATCTTTTGGCTATCTCATTAATTCATATAATCTCCTCAATAGCTTGGGCTTCATTTTGGATGTAATAAAACTATACCTTTGATCTTTAAATAGCTACCATGTCATTTTTTTAGGGCAAGCATTCAACTAGATTAAGACTAGCTTTAGGTTTTATTTTGAAGTAGTGGTTAGGAATAGTTTTAGAACCAGAAAGAAATTAATATTCAAAAGAAGCCCCAAGATTTTAATTTTCAATTATGTGTAAAGGTAGTATGGTATTATGATGATATAGGATTGTCCTGAATTATGTAAAAAAATTGTGACCTTTATGGATCAAATTATGAAACTTGTAATTTACTTTAGTCGATCATTTTCTTGTGTATGGTATATGTGTCTAGATCAATGTGTTGTTTATTTGTCTAGTTCTAAGACAACTGAAAAATTCATCGCAAATCTTTTGTAAGGTATCTTTTTAGCGTAAAAAAGAAAATGTATGAGTATGCTCATGGGTTACTAAATAGACTCATTTAATGTTCTACAACCACTAATTATTTTTTCAATGAATGTGGGTAACTTAACTTGCCTTTTCATTTTGAAATGCATAATCTTTTGTAATATTTTGATAAAGGTATCGCTTTTGATTTTAGTTATTACATATTTATTCATGAACCTAGAGACTATGTTGCCAAATAAGAGATGGGCACCTCCCCATCATCCCAACATACTCAATATAAACATCTTTTCAATTTTATTTATTCTAGTATATTTTCATTGCCATATCTAAATGTTTATAATATCATAAGAGATAACTATGAAATATATTCTCAACAAATGACATGATCTTTTTAATGGCAAAGTCTATTCTACTCTATGCATGAACACAATTGAAAATTTTATCAAAAGATAGAAAAAAGAAATTGTTTGGAAGATATATTTTATTTAAAAATATGATTGAAAGTGATAAAAAGACCATGATTAAAAGTGACAGAAAGATAGAGGTGATATTCAACTACTAGATCCTCTCTTATTCTACCAAAATTCTATAAAAAAATAAAAGAAAGAAATTGCGTGGAAGATGGAAATTGACTGGAAGATGTATATTTTAATATTGAAATTCTGATGGTACTGATGCTATCTTTGTTTACGTGAGTGGACGTTTCTTTGTTTCACATTGAATTCTGATGGTACTAATGCTATCTTTTATTGCTATATCAAGCTGAGTCCACACACAAAGCCCTCCTTTGACAGTTTCTAAATTTGACTGATTCAAATAACTAGGCGTTTTCCGGGTTATGTATTCTATTCAATGGAATATAAAGCTCATTTTTTATCAAATATCTTAATGAGTTTATTTTTCCATGATACTACTATTGTTTATTATGAGACATATTAGATTCACATATACAGATGTAAAAATTTTGTAAATAAAAACAAACATTATTTAATTTTAGGTACATTTGATCATTATTAATTTATCAATTAAATTTATTTTTTATTATTATTAGATTTTTTTATTTTTAAATGTAAAGTTTTTTTTGTTTTTTTCAGTTTTTAATTTTCTTTATTATTATTAAATTATATAAGTTTTTTTTCCCATAGAAAAAAGCATTTCTTTCATTATTATCAAATTTTATAAGTTGTAAGTGTAAAGTTTTTTTTTTCAAAAATATTAAAAAAAGTATAAGAATGATATTAATAAATATATCCTTCCAAAAATAGATTTTTAAAAATATTAAATTGTCTTCATCATCATATCTTTTCTAATAATCGACTTCATTAAAGAAAGTTTCTAAATTCATATTTAAAATATTTATGACAATTTTCTTAAAAACAAATTAAAATAAAATAAATTACTCTTATATTTAAAAAAATAAATACTTTTTAATACTTAATATTACAAAATGTTGTATATTAATATTATAAATTATGATATGGTTAATAACAATGGATATATAATTGTGTAAAAAATGGCTCAGGAGTGAGTGAAGGGCAGATCCATCCTTCTGTGAATTAAATTTCAATCACTTTTTGGCAATTTTATTGTTTGCCACGAGGGCAAACAAGCTCCCACTAAGTTAGAATTTAGGTGATGAGTTCACAAGTAGATCGAGTAACAACTGGTAAGGGTGTAGAATAACAAAGGTTTAAGGGATAAGTAGGATGACATGACGAGGTCAAAAAAGTGATGGGCTAGCAAAAAACCAAAGGGAAAAATGTTGTGTGGCAGAAATATATGCACCTGAATGGAAACATTGCATCCTCAGCCAAAAGCATTGCTAGGGTTGTATTCAACAGAAGTACAAAAGGGACATACAAGTCGTAGGGGAAAGGAGTAAAAAGACAATCAGGGAAAGGAGTTAACCCTAATCTACCAATATATCCTAACCCACAAAATTGGAATGAAAGGCATGGAAGGAAAGGAAAAGATGAATTAAAGGAGAATGGTATGTGAAACCAGGAAATAGGAGCAAGGCAATGGTCATCTCCTCAAAATCCCTAAAACCAATATGGGAACACTTCAAGAACTATGAATTCTTTGTGAAATGGATGGCCATGAGCAACCTAGTGGAGAAGATTATCAACTAGTGGGCAAACAAAATCAAAGGCCAATTAAGTGCCACAACCCTTCTTGAAGGTTTTTTTCTCACAGATTGCATAGATCAATAACTTAAAGAAGAGATCTTGTTCGAAAAACCTTAATTCTTTGAAGGGTTTTATTTTTATCGGGTAGAATGGGAGCCAAATTCTGACCTTGTTAATCACAAACCTAAGCAATTTTCTAAATGAGTGACAAAGAAAAAATTTCCAACTGAATATTAGAACTTAGTAGCCCTAGAGAAGATTGGAGAGGCACTAGGATATTTTATCAAAATCTAGAAGACATTTTATTTAGGTCCTAGATGCAAAGGCAAAAATACTGGTAGATTTAGACATGGATCTTTGCTTTCTAAATAACCTAGAAATTATCACTGAGAAAAGTAAATGGACACAAACGGTGGAGGGGGTAGATTTCATTTGAGGTCTAGGATATATGACAAGTTTCTCTAAGACTTTAGAATGAAACAACAAAAATCGACCAACATCCCCTATTCCAACAATCCATACCATAAGTGCGGAGAGAAATAAAACAACACAGACAGATCTCCATATAGAAATCAAATTAGAAGGAGAAATAATGGATCTCAGAACCAACATTTGGGGATTAAAAGAAGGGGAGATGACAATGCCAATAGGAGAAGAAAAAATGAAATGAAAGGTGCCCTCCAATACTGAAGCAATTAGAATAGAGAGTCAAGATAAGCTGAGAATTCTAATGATTGAAATAGAGGGTTTACACAAAGAAATCGACAAGAAATTAATATTATGAGCCTCAAACACTTTAACAGTAGGAAATAACAATAAAGAGGAGTTGAGAAATGAAAGGGATCAATTAGATCTGATAGTGAACAATGCTAAACATCCTTAATTAGAACTCCAAAAATAGGATAGATGACAAAGAAGAAAAAGTTTCCACATAATGGGAAAACCTCAGATACACATAAGGGAATAAGTGTAGTACCCCTACTTGTTTGAACTCATTAGACTCACATTTTATTATTGGTTGTTTTCAGTGGATACATTACCATGATATATTATTCAAATTTTTATGACATTATGCTTTATCTAAAGATGAGATGTATAATTTATTTGCAGTATTTCAATACTTGTGATTTATGGCATTTTATGGATTATTGCTATGTACTAACATTTTACTTTAACTATGCAATGTGAAATTATATGTTGTGTGTTTGCAAGTATATTGGATGCAAGGAGATGATTTTCCTTCACTCATTTCGGTGAGACAGGGAACGTCACGATTCTTCTTCATCGGTGTGTATGCCATGTTTTCTATATTGTATATATATGCATGTGTGGTTCGGTGATGGAGGATATTGTAGGTACAAGTATCGGGTAGGTACGGGGTATTGTCTCCACTTGGCTTCACAGGTCTGAGCGTGCCTTAGATTTTCCAATGGAAGTGGAGGAGATAGTAGTTGACCCTATTTTACTCAGTTACACTCGTATGAGTGTCGTCAGTTGGTCGTCTTATTAGTTTGTTCGGCCTTCATATTTTGTCGTTTGATCTTTTTATGAGTATTTGCTTGAGTTTTGTTTAAATTGAGTGTTTTAATGGATTAAATTGATTAATTAATTAAGTTTATGGAATTATCTCATAGTTGTATTGTTTATGCATTGAGATTATAAATTTAGTTAATTAAAAGAAATTATTAAATTAAGTTGCAAAGCTGCATGATATTAGAAATATATTTTTATTTAAATAAAATAAATAAATTAATTAATTATTTTTATTATTTCCAAAAATTTTAATTAAATAAATGAATAAAAGGATTAATAAGAATTAAAATATTGTTTTAATTCTTTATTTAGAAAATTAATTAATGTGCATAATAAAAGAAAAGAAAGAATAATGATTTTTAATTATTGCATGCTAGCTTATCTTTTGTGATAAATTTAGAAAAGAAAATAAAATTATTATTATTCTAAATTTAGGTTTTTTTGTGAAAAAGCTATTAAACCTAGAATTTTAGTTTAAATAGTGGTATAGGTCTTTATTTTAGTTACACAAGAACAAGTCAGGAATTTTAGGTGAAGGAATTTATTGGAAGCTTATTGAAAAAGTTAGGGCGCTTCTACAAATTTCTTCCGAGAAAGCTGTATCAGGTTGGATGAATTCTTAGTTGTGGGTTTTTAGTAAATATATCTATTTTTCTCTGATTGTTGTGTGTGTGTAAAATTATTGTCGAACACAAACCCTCTTCTGGTGAATTCAAGTTTTGTTTTAAATCCATGCCTGGCATGTTTTTTTTAGTTTATGGAAAAAATGTAATTTTGAGAACATTGAGAAAATTATTATGGAAAAAGTATTCTCTCTGGTTTGATTTGTTATGATGGTCCTTTAAATAAATCTTTGTGGTTTCTTAGAAATAAATTTAATTATGATTTAAATTTATTGGATTATCTAAATTTTTTTTTAAAAAATGTTTGAAATAAATTCTGTGAAGGAGTTTCATTGTATAGGAAAAATTTTAAATTCTATGGAAATTCTATAAAATGATTTTTTTTTGGTATTTGGAAATTAATTTTAAAAAAAATAAAATATATAAAAAAAAAATGGTAGTGGCAAACTACCTATGGTAGCATCCGCTACCGGCGGTAGTACATAGTACAACCAACGGTAGCAGTGCTACCAGTGGTAGCATTGCTACCGAATGGTAGTACTAGCTACCGATGGTAGCAGTGCTATCGGACGGTAGCATCCGCTACCGGCGGTAGTACATAGTACAACCAACGGTAGCAGTGCTACCGGTGGTAGCATTGCTACCGAACGGTAGTACTAGCTACCGATGGTAGCAGTGCTATCGGACAGTAGTACTAGCTACCAACGATAGCTTAGGCTACCATGCCAAGGGCCAAAAAAAAATTATAATATTTTTTTTTTTAATTTTAATTATTTCCTTATCCCCCTGTGCGTACTGCGATATGGTTGTTTCGGGTTTTGTACCCAGGGGTTGGGTAAATAGAATAAATTATGTGATATATATATATATATATATATATATATATATATATATAGATATATGTATTATATATATATATATATATATATATATATATATATATATATATATATATATATATATATATATATATATAAGATGTGTTTCTTTATGGGTATAATATTATTTTAAATGTTATTTAATTATTGGTTATGAGTTGATATATATATAATTATAAGTATATTATATATATATATACAATGTATATATATAAATATGCATAAAATTATATCATAGTCATAAAATCAGTTTACAGCTTTGAATGTTCAGAAAAAGCTTATAATTTTTATAATTGATAAATATGTTGAAAATACATTAGGAGAATTATTTCTATTTTAAATCTTTTTGGACAAATGACAAAATGGATGTTTTCTATTAAATAGTTGTATTTTCTTATTATTTGGAAAATCTTTATTTGTAAGTAATTTATGCTTTGGTTGTTTTAAGAAAAGATTGCCTATGTTAGGATCTTGTGTAAATGGTGTTTTCAATCAAGCTTAAATTTCATTAGTATTCTAGTTGAATTGTCATTGTGTCCTATGTTATTATTTCTCCTCGACCAGGTGTTGTTGTATAACCTTTTCATATGAACCATTGTGTGTTTTTGTCCAAATGGTCAATATTGGGTTAGTGATTGTGTATCCTTCACATGTGCTTTGTCAGGATTGGTTATGGTTGTCTGTTTTGCCATAGAGTTCTCGTAGAGAGACATTTCCTATTAGTGTCCTATGAGAGAGAGTGGCTTTCGAGCGGGGGCCGTGCCCGAAGTGGATGATAGGATAACCTGTCGAAAGTTAGTTAAAAAGTGATAACATAATAATATATTGGGGGGGAGTGAGATAAATATTAATTAAGATAAGTGTACCTCGTGCATAGGTGAGTGCTTGTACAGCGCTCATAATGTTACGAGAAGGCCTGGAATGGAAAACTTACCACCTTGTCTTCACGAAAGGATTGGTAGGGTCCGCATGAGACTTAGTTGGAACCGAAGGCTCGGGAGAGGTTACCGGGAGAAACCCAGGATGGGGGCCAGGACCTATGGAGGCTGTACCATGGTAACCATCAAGCTATGCGATGACACTCTCTTCTTAGAGTCACTTGTGTTTTGTGAGTTGAGTTACATGGATGTTTGCGGAGTCTTGTAGTCCTTTCGTACTTGTCTTACTTTGCTTGCTTGAGGGTTTTTCTACTATCTCCTAGCATGGTGGGGTGGTTCCATTTCAGGATCACATGGTTGGGTGGTAGTGCCACTTCCCATTGGATGTTCTGGATTGTATCTTAAGGTGAGGAAAGGCTTCGCTGATGTTTCTTGGTTTGTGGTTCATGTACCAACTCTTGTTCGAGATCATTGTTCATTTGAGACCTTGTGGTCATTGTATCAGACTTTTATGTAACCTTGATATTGTAACCTTATAATTGGTGGCATTTTTGGAAGCCATGTATTTGTGGATATTATAATATTATGTTAGTGAAATGAATGTTATTACTTTGATCTTATGTTTAAATGGTTTATGGAAATTGGATACATTGGAATACTTTTATTTTCTTTATTATGAAATTGGGATGTATGTGTAGTTTTAAACTAAAGCATTCAATTTTATCTAATTAAATGGATTAACTGTGGTGTTAATATAATCTATGAAATTAATCTTTGTTGGTTACCCTTAGGAAAACATATGGTAGAATTCTGCTGTGTTATTAAATGTGCAATGGTTTTAGATAGTGAACTTAGTCTTTAGAAAAATAAATTATTTCACCCTTTAGTTGCCTAGTTGTGTTGTTTTCCTTTAGGGTTCCTAGCGGGGCATTACACTTGGTATCAGAGCCCAAGTTTCAACAGTGGGTACTTTGGATTTGTAGTGTGCCTTTCAGTTGACCATCTTGGTTAGGTCATAAATGTTTGTATCTCTCTTGTATTATCCTTGCTATGGATTTGAACCATTTTCTCTTTTATGGTACTAGGTCATGGCTAGGAAAGCTAGAGGAGTTGGTCGTACGGGTGGTCACAAAGGAGGCAGAGGTGGAGGATGTGGCCGTGGTTCTAACCATCACAGTCCTTCACCACCACCCACTCATGTGAGTGTTGAGCCGGAACAGTCAGTTCATTAGGAGCAAGAACAATCTGTTCATCAGAACTCTTAGCATGTAGGAGAACATGTTCTCGAAAGGGAAGAGCTGAGACAGATGTTTCAGGAGGTTCTGGCTAGGTTAGGCCAAAGGCCTGAGTTTGAACAACCTATTCATGCTCTAGTTGAGGAGCTGCTTCAACAAGTTCTAGAGGAGAGAGAGAGAGAGAGAGAGAGAGAGAGAGAGAGAGATCACCAAGGAGAGGGGAGATTCAACCTGTCCGAGATCCACCTTCCTTGGGTCACATAAAGGACTTGATGAGGTCCAATCCTCCTTTCTTTGATGGTATGGGTACTGGTCTTGAGGCAGAGACCTGGCTTATCGGCTTGGACCAGTGTTTCGCTATGTTTCCATACAGCAGCAACACCAAGGCAAGATGTGCTATTATGCGTCTCAATAAATTTGCTTCAATTTGGTGGAGACTAGAAGAGGAGAAGATCAGTGTATGCATTAACACCATTACATGGGAACTATTTTTGGAGAGATTCAGGGCACGGTTTCTCTCACCCCAATGGAGGTAGACTCGAGCAGATGAGTTTTATGCCTTGCGTCAGTATGGGATGATCGTAGACCAGTATGAACATAGGTTCTATGAGCTCAACCAATACGCCAAAATCGGTAATGATGAAGCTATGCTTGTCCAACATTTCCTAAGAGGTTTGAATGACCGTATCAGTGGAGGTGTGAGGGTATTCGAGCCAGCTTCAATGGAGATAGCCATGGCAAAGGCCGGATTAGTTGAGCTGAACCTTAGTCGTGGAATTGGTGGTCAGACAGGTGTGCAAATAGGAAGTGCACCTACCTATGGAAATAAAGCTCGGGGAAATTAGTCCCAGTCAGCTGCACCATTTAGAACTCCTCAAGCACCCGCTAAGAGTGGGCAACAACAGCAGCAACAATCAAAACCAAAATAGTTCCAGGGCCAACAAGGTGGCAATTCTCAGTATAAGAAGGGTAGGAACTGGAAGAGGGGCAAACAAGGCCCTACAGGGTAGGCCTCGCAGAGTGCATCTCACGCCCCTAGCCAGGGAAGTTTCCAGCAAACTAGTGGACCGATAGGTAATAGAGGAGCTTGCTTCTCTTGTGGACAGTTTGGTCACAGAGCTGCGCAGTGCCCTCAAAATTTCCACAACACAGGTAGTCAAGGGCCAACAACATCTGAACCTATAGTAGGAGATGCAGGGAGATCCCATAGAGCATTTGCAGTGGTAGATGACCACCAAGTTGATCATCAGGGTACAGTCATTGAGGCAGCAGGTATGTTGCATGGAACCCCTATCTCTGTACTTTTCGATTCTGGAGCTTCTTATTCTTTTATTTCTTCATCCATTATGGAGCAGTGCGGACTTACGTTTGCTAAGCAGGCGAATAGGTGGCAAGTAGAGTTGGCTACAGGTCTCTGTGTTTCTATAGATGCCTTTGTTCCCAGTTGTGAGTAGAGACTAGGAACCATAGTTACTTCAGTTGACCTTCAAGTTATTCCTTTGGGTTCTTATGGAGTTATATTGGGGATGGATTGGCTATCATCTCATAGTGCTCGAGTAGATTATCGCAAGAAGATAGTAGAGTGTTTAGATGACCTTGGCAGAGAAGTGGAGATTGTTGGAGTACAAAGGTCGATATCCCTGCATATGATTTCCACTATGCAACTTAAGCGATGCATGTGTAGAGGATGCCAGCTTTTTGCAGCCACTCTTGAGGAATTGGATGAGTCAGAGAGGTGAGAAATCACTCTTGATAGTCACCCTATTCTTAGAGAGTATGTTGACGTGTTTCCATTGGATATTCCTGGTATGCCTCCAAAGCGAGACATAGACTTTCATGTCGATTTGGTTCCTAGTGCAGAACCTATTTCGAGAGCTCCATATCGGATGACTACTCAAGAGTTGAGTGAATTGAAATTGCAGATAGAAGAATTATTAGCAAAGGGATTCATTCGTCCTAGTGTTTCCCCTTGGGGTGCGCCTGTTATCTTCATTAAGAAGAAAGATGGTTCTCTTCGGTTATACATTGATTATCGATAGCTAAATAAGGTAACCATCTGGAATAGATATCCATTGCCTTAAATAGATGACCTTTTTGATCAGGTTAAGGGAGCCAAGGTGTTCTCTAAGATTGACTTGAAGTCTGGATACCATCAGTTGTGCATTCAAGATGTAGACATTCATAAGACAACGTTTCATACTCGTTATGGTCACTATGAGTTCACAGTGGTGCCATTCGAGTTGTCGAACGCACCTTCAGTTTTCATGAGCTTAATGAATGGGGGTTTTCGCACCTACCTTGATCATTTCGTCATTGTATTCTTGGATGACATTCTGATTTATTCTAGATCTATGGAGGAGCATGAGGGTCACTTGCGTCAAGTTTTGCAGTGCTTGAGGGAGAATAAACTCTATGCCAATTTGGAAAAGTGTGACTTCTTCTAGACTGAGGTGAACTATCTTGGTCATGTGGTTTTGGGAGAAGGTATATCTGTGGATCTTGCAAAGATCCAAGCCATTGTTGATTGGCCAATGCCGACCAATGTTTCAGAAGTTAGGATTTTTATGGGTCTGGCCAGATATTACCATCGCTTTGTTGAAGGCTTTTCTCGGATAGGACACCTGATTACTTCTCTTCAGAGAAAAGGGAAGAAGTTTGTTTGGTCAGAACAGTGTGAAGCAGCTTTTAAGACCTTGAAGGAACTCCTTGTCAGTGCTCCGATTTTGGTAGTTCCTGATCCATCTGGAGATTTTATAGTATGTACAGATGCCTCTTTGGAAGGTATAGGTGCAGTACTTATGCAGGATGGACATGTGGTTGCTTATGAGTCTCACAAACTCAAGAACCATGAGTTGAAATATCTAGTTCATGATTTAGAGTTGGCAGTTATAGTTCATGCTTTGGTTAGATGGCGACATTTCCTATTAGGGCATCGGTTTGAGCTGCATAGTGATCACCGTAGTTTGTAGTATATATTCACACAGCCAAATTTGAATGCTCGACAACAGAGATGGATGGATTTATTTTGCGAACATGATTTTGAGGTTCATTATACTCAGGGGAAAGAGAACGTAGTGGCAGATGCTTTGAGTTGTAGGCGGCATGAAGTTTTAGCAATGTCCCTTGGAGTAGACTTGAGAGAGAGGATTCTTGGAGTTCTTCCTTAGGATACTTGGTATCAGGATGTTAGAGCAGTAATAGATTCCGGAAGGCCTTTAGAGGGTAGATTCTCTGGATAAAACCCTGAGGTAGATGGACTTCTTCGTCACCATGGATAGATCTATGTACCTCCTTTGGAGGGTCTTCATGTTTTGATCATGAATAAGGCCCTTCGTGCACCTTATTCGGCATCCAGGTGTCAAGAAGATGCACGTAGATCTTAGACAAATTTATCATTGGGTGGGTATGAAATGAGACATTGCTGATTTTGTGTCGAAGTGTCTAGAGTGTTAGCAAATGAAGGCAGAGCATCAGCACCCAGCAGGGCTTTTACAGCCTAATCTAGTATCGGATTGGAAATGGGATATCATTTCCATGGATTTCATTGTTGGTTTGCCCGTCTCTTCACATCATCATGATGCCATTATGGTCATAGTTCACAGATTGACTAAGGTTGCTAATTTTGTTCCTATTCGAGCTTCCTATACGGTAGCAGTGGTGGCACAAGTCTTCTTAGAAGAAGTAGTGAGATTGCATGGAATTTTGAGGTGGATCATATCTGATAGAGCTCTTGTCTTTACTTCAGCATTGTGGACCTCACTTCAGCATGCTTTGGGGACTTAGTTGAACTTCAGTTCAACTTATCACCCAAAGATAGACGATCAAACAAAGAGAGTGAATCAGGTATTAGAGGACATGCTTCGCATGTATGTGATGGACCAACAGTCATGCTGGGAGGATTATATCTATCTAGTGGAGTTTGCTTATAACAATAGATATCATAGCTCCATAGGTATGTCCCCCTTTTAGGCATTGTATGGTCATCCTTGCCGCACTCCTCTGAGTTGGGATCAGCTAGAGGACTGGGTACTTATAGGACTGGATATTTTTCAGGAGATGGAGCAGTAGGTAGATCGGATCCGTGAGCATTTAGTAGCAGCACAGGATAGACAGAAGAAGTATGTAGATGCTCATAGGGTAGATTGTCAATTTTCTGTTGGTGATCGTGTGTTCTTGAGAGTGTGTCCGCAGAAGAGTCTGATCCATTATGGAAAGGGTTCTAAGTTGGTGCCTTGGTTTGTTGGACCTTTTGAGATCCTTGAGAGGATAGGACATGTTGCCTACCGTCTTGCCTTGCCATCGAGTCTATCCCGCATCCACGATGTCTTTCATGTTTCAGTTCTTCGACCTTATCATCCTGATGTGACACATGTTCTCGATTGGAACTCTTTGTAGGTCGAGGATGGGCAGCTTTCCATGGAGCCCATGTGCATTCTTCAGCATCAAGATTTGATCCTCAGGGGTCGTACCATCGACCAGGTAAGGGTCCTATGGGAGCCAAATGATGAGACCTCGGCGACTTGGGAGGATACAGTGAAGATGAGAGAGCTGTATTCTTATTTATTTTAGGCTTCCAGGAGTAAGTGTAGTTTTGGGGGGGAGAATGTAGTACCCCTACTTCTTTGAACTCATTAGACTCACATTTTATTATTGGTTGTTTCCAATGGATACATTACCATGATATATTATTCATATTTTTATGACATTATGCTTTATCTGGAGATGAGATGTATAATTTATTTGTAGTATTTCAATACTTGTGATTTATGGCATTTTATGGATTATTGCTATGTACTGACATTTTACTTTACCTATACAATGTGAAATTATATGTTGTGTGTTTGCGAGTGTATTGGATGCAAGGAGACAATTTTCCTTCACTCATTTCGGTGAGACAAGGAATGTCGCGATTCTTCTTCATCGGTGTGTATGTCATGTTTTCTATATTGTATATATATGCATGTGTGGTTCGGTGATGCAGGATATTGCAAGTACAAGTACCGGGTAGCTACGGGGTATCGTCTCCACCTGGCTTCATAGGTCTGAGTGTGCCTTATATTTTCTTATGGAAGTGGAGGAGATAGTAGTTGACCCTATTTTACTCAGTTACACTCGTATGAGTGTCGTCAGTTGGTCATCTTGTTAGTTTGTTCGGCCTTCATATTTTGTCGTTTGATCTTTTTATGAGTATTTGCTTGAGTTTTGTTTAAATTGAGTGTTTTAGTGGATTAAATTAATTAATTAATTGAGTTTATGGAATTATCTCATAGTTGTATTATTTATGCATTAAGATTATAATTTTAGTTAATTAAAAGAAATTATTAAATTAAGTTGCAAAGTTGCATGATATTAGAAATATATTTTTATTTAAATAAAAAAAAACATACTCAATATAAACATCTTTTCAATTTTATTTATTCTAGTATATTTTCATTCCCGTGTCTAAATGTTTATAATATAATAAGGGATAATTATGTCACATATTCTCAACAAATGACATGATCTTTTTAATGGCAACGTCTATTCTACTGTATGCATGAACACAACTGAAAATTTTATCAAAAGATAGAAAAAAAAATTGTTTGGAAGATATATTTTATTTAAAAATATGATTGAAAGTGATTAAAAGACCATGATTAAAAGTGATAGAAAGATAGAGGTGATATTCAACTACTAGATCCTCTTTTATTCTACCAAAATTCTATAAAAAAATAAAAGACAGAAATTGCATGGAAGATGGAATTTGACTGGAAGATGTATATTTTAATATGGAAATTCTTATGGTACTGATGCTATCTTTTTTTACGTGAGTGGACGTTTCTTTGTTTCACATTGAATTCTGATGGTACTAATGCTATCTTTTATTGCTATATCAAACTGAGTCCACACGCAAAGCCCTACTTTGAAAGTTTCTAAATTTGACTGATTCAAATAACTCGGTGTTTTTTGGGTTATGTATTTTATTCAATGGAATATAAAGCTCATTTTTTTATCAAATATCTTAATGAGTTTATTTTTCCATGATACTACTATTGTTTATTATGAGACATATTACATTCACATATACAGATGTAAAAATTTTGTAAATAAAAACAAACATCATTATATAAGTTTTTTTTCCCATAGAAAAAAGTATTTCTTTCATTATTAGCAAATTTTATAAGTTGTAAGTGTAAAGGTTTTTTTTGCAAAAATATTAAAAAAAGTATAAGAATGATATTAATAAATATATCCTTCCAAAACTAGATTTTAAAAAATATTAAATATTAAATTGTCTTCATCATCATCTCTTTTCTAAAAATCGACTTAATTAAAGAAAGTTTCTAAATTCATATTTAAAATATTTATGACAATTTTCTTAAAAACAAATTAAAATAAAATAAATTATTCTTATATTTAAAAAAATAAATATTTTTTAATACTTAATATTACAAAATGGTGTATATTAATATTATAAATTATAATATGGTTAATAACAATGCATATATAATTGTGTAAAAAATGGCTCAGGAGCGAGTGAAGGGCAGATCCTTCTGTGAATTAAATTTCAATCACTTTTTGGCAATTTTATTGTTTACCACGAGGGCAAACAAGCTCCCACTAAGTTAGAATTTAGGTGATGAGTTCACAAGTAGATCGAGTAACAACTGATAAGGGTGGAGAATAACAAAGGTTTAAGGGATAAGTAGGATGACATGACGGGGTCAAAAAAGTGATGGGCTAGCAAAAAACCAAAGGGAAAAATGTTGTGTGCCAGAAATATATGCACCTGAATGGAAACATGGCATCCTCAGCCAAAAGCATTGCTAGGGTTGTATTCAACAGAAGTACAAAAGGGACATATAGGTCGTAGGGGAAAGGAGTAAAAAGATGATCAGGGAAAGGAGTAGAAAAGGGACATATAGGTCGTAGGGGAAAGGAGTAAAAAGATGATCAGGGAAAGGAGTTAACCCTAATCTACCAATATATCCTAACCCACAAAATTGGAATGAAAGGCATGGAAGGAAAGGAGAAGATGAATTAAAGGAGAATGGTATGTGAAACCAGGAAATAGGAGCAAGGCAATGGTCATCTCCTCAAAATCCCTAAAATGAATATGGGAACACTTCAAGAACTGTGTATTCTTTGTGAAATGGATGGGCATGAGCAACCTGGTAGAGAAGATTATCAACTAGTGGGCAAACAAAATCAAAGGCCAAGTAAGTGCCACAACCCTTCTTGAAGGTTTTTTTCTCATAGATTGCATAGATCAATAACTTAAAGAAGAGATCTTGTTTGAAAAACCTTAATTCTTTGAAGGGTTTTTTTTTTATCGGGTAGAATGGGAGCCAAATTTTGACCTTGTTAGTCACAAACCTAAGCAATTTTCTAAATGAGTGACAAAGAAAAAAATTTCCAACTGAATATTAGAACTTAGTAGCCCTAGAGAAGATTGGAGAGGCACTAGGATATTTTATCAAAATCTAGAAGACATTTTATTTGGGTCATAGATGCAGAGGCAAAAATACTGGTAGATTTAGACATGGATCTTTGCTTTCTAGATAACCTAGAAATTATCACTAAGAAAAGTAAATGGACACAAAAGGTGGAGGGGGTAGATTTCATTTGAGGTCTAGGATATACGGCAAGTTTCTCTAAGACTTTAGAATGAAACAACAAAAATTGACCAACATCCCCTATTCCAACAATCCATACCGCGGAGAGAAATAAAGCAACACAGACAGATCTCCATATAGAAATCAAATTAGAAGGAGAAATAATGGATCTCAGAACCAACATTTGGGGATTAAAAGAAGGGGAGATGAAAATGCCAATAGGAGAAGGAAAAATGAAATGAAAGGTGCCCTCCAATACTAAAGCAATTAGAGTAGAGAGTCAAGATAAGCTGAGAATTCTAATGATTGAAATAGAGGATTTACACAAAGAAATTGACAAGAAATTAATATTATTAGCCTCAAACACTTTAACAGTAGGAAATAACAATAAAGAGGAGTTGAGAAATGAAAGGGATCAATTAGATCTGATAGTGAACAATGCTAAACATCCTTAATTAGAACTCCAAAAACAAGATAGATGACAAAGAAGAAAAAGTTTCCACATAATGGGAAAACCTCAGATACACATAAGGGAATAAGTGTAGCACCCCTACTTGTTTGAACTCATTAGACTCACATTTTATTATTGGTTGTATTCAGTGGATACATTACCATGATATATTATTTAGATTTTTATGACATTATGCTTTATCTGGAGATGAGATGTATAATTTATTTGCAATATTTCAATACTTGTGATTTATGGCATTTTATGGATTATTGCTATGTACTGACATTTTACTTTACCTATGCAATGTGAAATTATATGTTGTCTGTTTGCGAGAGTATTGGATGCAAGGAGACGATTTTCCTTCAATCATTTCGGTGAGACAGGGAATGTCGCGATTCCTCTTCATCGGTGTGTATGCCATGTTTTCTATATTGTATATATATGCATGTGTGGTTTGGCGATGCAGGATATTGCAGGTACAAGTACCGGTTAGGTACGGGGTATCGTCTCCATCTGGCTTCACAGGTCTGAGTGTGCCTTATATTTTCCAATGGAAGTGGAGGAGATAGTAGTTGACCCTATTTTACTCAGTTACACTCGTATGAGTGTCGTTAGTTGGTCGTCTTGTTAGTTTGTTCGGCCTTCGTATTTTTTCATTTGATATTTTTATGAGTATTTGCTTGAGTTTTGTTTAAATTGAGTGTTTTAGTGGATTAAATTAATTAATTAATTAAGTTTATGGAATTATCTCATAGTTGTATTGTTTATGCATTGAGATTATAAATTTAGTTAATTAAAAGAAATTATTAAATTAAGTTGCAAAGCTGCATGTTATTAGAAATATATTTTTATTTAAATAAAATAAATAAATAAATAAATTGTTTTTATTATTTCCTAAAATTTTAATTAAATAAATGAATAAAAGGATTAATAAGAATTAAAATATTGTTTTAATTCTTTATTTAGAAAATTAATTAATGTGCATAAGAAAAGAAAAGAAAGAATATAGATTTTTAATTATTGCATGCTAGCTTATCTTTTGTGATAAATTTAGAAAAGAAAAGAAAATTACTATTATTCTAAATTTAGGTTTTTTGTGAAAAAGCTATTAAACCTAGAATTTTAGTTTAAATAGGGGTATAGGTCTTTATTTTAGTTACATAGGAACATGTCAGGAATTTTAGGTGAAGGAATTTATTGGAAGCTTCTTGAAAAAGTTAGGGCGCTTCTACAAATTTCTTCCAGGAGAGCTATACCAGGTTGGATGAATTCTTAGTTGTGGGTTTCTAGTAAATATTTCTATTTTTCTCTGATTGTTGTGTGGGTGTAAAATTATTGTCGAATACAAACCCTCTTCTGGTGAATTCAAGTTTTGTTTTAAATCCATGCCTGGCGTGTTTTTTCTAGTTTATGGAAAAAATGTAATTTTGAGAATATTGAGAAAATAATTATGGAAAAAGTATTCTCTCTGGTTTGATTTGTTATGATGGTCTTTTAAATAAATCTTTGTGGTTTCTTAGAAATAAATTTAGTTATGATTTAAATTTATTGGATTATCTAAATTTTTTTTTAAAAAATGTTTGAAATAAATTATGTTAAGGAGTTTCATTGTATAGGAAAAAAATTTAATTCTATGGAAATTCTGTAAAATGATTTTTTTTAGGTATTTGGAAATTAATTTTTAAAAAAGCAAAATATAAAAAAAATATATATTAAAAAATAAATAAAATAAAAATAGTAGTGGCAAACTACCTACGGTAGCATACGCTACCGGTGGTAGTACACTGTACAACTGGCGATAGCAGTGCTACCAGCGGTAGCAATGCTACCAGACGGTAGTACTAGCTACCGACGGTAGCTTAGGCTACCGTGCCAAGGGTCACACCTAGTTTAGCACCCGCCTTGGCGCATTTTACATTTTGCATTGCATTTCCCCTTTAGCAGTTAATTAATGAAATTAATTAGGTCTAAGATGCTATTTCATCATCTTCAACATCATAAAGTTGGGCCCTTTCATTAAAGTGTGCCCTTTTCATTTTATTCCTCCAATACATCATTCAATCAAAAACCCTAATTAAGTCCTATTTTGAACTTGGGGGCTTGATTTCGGGGGTCAAAACGTCTCAAAATCACCTGTAACTTCGGGAGTCTCTCTAAAATCATCATATCCGACAGCCCTAAAAATTTGGTGAAAAGTTGTCGGGACCGTGGTGCTCGGAGTGCACATGGTCCCGGACATTTTTCCCGAAATTTTAGGAGCGTGATCCAATCATAAAATAAAGCTTAACCCCAAGAAATTGGTGGGAGATTCAATCTCTAGGTCGGCCAAAAGTTGAAATTATGACCTAGGGTTTCATATATAAGAACTCTCTTTCTTCATTTGAAGGGATCCAGATTTTTGATTTCAGGACCTTATATGCAGTGAAAGAGCAGATCTTTGAAGACTTCAACAACATTCAACATCCATCCATCAAGCATTCATCAATTTCATTCATCCATTTAGGGCTTTGAAGACATTGAAGAGCAATAGGAGATTACCGACTGAAGATTGGCTTGTACCTCTCCCTTGGGGTTGGGTATGATTTCATGTTGTTTTCATGTCTTATGCATAAGCCTTATTATATCATTTGTATTCATGCTTTAGATCACTTTGCATCTTGATTTGGAGCATTTACATTATCATTTACAAGCAATTAGGGTTTACTTTCTAGGTTGCTCTAGTTTGCTTACTTGCATTTTAGGATCTTGCACACACACAAGGTCTGCACACACAATACTTTTACAATACAACTTGGCTATTCGTGGAGGTGGAAATCACCAAAGTGGGGGTTTGACTAAGGCAAAACCCTATATAGCTGCCCACCATACCTTTTCAGATATAAGTGCAGGTTTCGGGATTCGGACGACACCGCAGGTTGCAGATCCGAGAGAAGTAGGCCGAGACAGCACTCCACACCAAGTTTCAGAGCAGGAGATCAGGACAGGGGCATGGGGCACCCTGGTCCTGCCAGGACAGGGGTGCTGGGTGCCCTGGTCCCTGGGATAGAGGCGCTGGGCGCCCTGGTCCTTCTGACAGATAGCAACTTTCATCAGTTCCGATAGCTTCCCAGGTTGCAAAACAACATTTTTAGGAGCAGTTTCCGGGGCAGTATTAGGACAGTGGCGCCCGCGCCCCTGTCTCGAACATTTTCACTCAGATTTTGACTCCGGGTACGCATCTGCATTCTTGTTTTTTCCTTGTGTTTACAGCTTTTCATTGTTTAATCTCGATTCTGCAATCTTGTTATTAGTTCATACTTGCATTTTGGGGTTAGGACTTGAACTCGCATCATTTTATCTTTCAATTACAACAAAGGAATAGAAATCCTAATAGGTAGCCCGTGGCTCTCTCTTCCACAAAAAGAAGTAGCCAATTGTGTGATACCTCTAGGCTCTTTCATATTCCACAATGTGTGTCAAAAGGTAGGATTAGGGCATGTTAACCTAGTCTCGCTTTTTCCCCTACACATTTTGGTGAACCCAACATGAACCTATCATTGCTTCCTCTTGCATTGCATTTGTTAGATCTAGATCTAGATTTAGTGTGTTTCATTTAAGTTTCATTTTTCATTAAAAAGAAAAAAAAAAAAAAAGAGAAAAAGAAAAAAATATAGGGAAAAGAAAGAGTGTGTTCTTTGTTTCTTTGCATTGTGTGTTCAAGTTTTATGCAATTTTTATTTCAAAATGTCAGATCTCTATTTGCAAAATGTTCATGTTTATGATGATGTATGCAATTATGTCGATTATGAGTATAGCCAAGATGAATTAGATGAAGCTTTAGATGAGTTTTTGAACCCTAAAGATACCAAACCTTCATTTTACCAAAAACTCATAAACCTTGTTACTACCCCATTTAGGTGTGATGAGAAAGATAAGTCGAATGATTCCTCTCAAGGGTACATTCCTATCAATTCTTCCACTAAATCTAGTAACATGGTTGTTTTCAATAATCCCCTCTATGAAGAGATGTCTCCTTTTGAATCAAAAGATAAACCTTTTAATAGCTATGATCATGCTTTGTTGGATGATGCTCTTGATGACTTTGTGGCTTTATCAAAATCTTTAAACAAGAACAAGACTCCTAAATTAGTTAACATGATAAACCTGAATGAGCATAATAAGCCTCTCTTTGAAGTCCAAGGTGTTGATCCTTCTCCCACCTTTCAAGTTCCTAAATCACCCCTCCTTACTGTCCAAGGAGGGTATGGTCATGATTCTTTTCTTACTCCGAATACACCTATCATCATTTTGCAAGGAAGAAAACCTATAAGTCCTTACAGTTATGCCAAGCAATTAACTAGAGAGAGTTATCATGCGGTTGCCCTTACTTATCATACTAGGAATAATAGGTAGCCCAATCCTCCTCCTGTTATTCCGGTTTCTCTTCCTAATCCTCAACCAATTCTTCCGCAAGCTCCACGTATTTCACAAGTTATGGGTAAGGAATATGATCTCATAGAACAACTTAAAATTACCCCTGCTAAGATATCCCTTTGGCATTTAATCCAAACTTCATCCACTCATCATGGAATGTTACAAGATGCCTTGAAAGATTTGAATGTTCCTCCATCTAATACATCTAGTAATATAGTGTCTTTGGTTAACTCTGTGATGAATCCTAAAGCTCAAATTGTGTTTACTCAAGATGAATTTCCTACTAGTGAAATTCAACATCAATATGATCCCTTGATGATTGTGGTTATCATAAATGACACTGCTATAAGACGAACACTAGTAGATAATGGCTCTGGCCTTAATGTGTGTAGCATTAATCTATTGCATAAGATGAGTGTAGATACATCTCTTATTGAGCTTGATTCTCATCCCATTCGAGGCTTTGACAATGTGGCTAAGTCTTCATTAGGTACTATTACCTTACCCATCACAGTGGGACCTGTTACTTTGCCTACTCCTATCCATGTTATGTTGGGAAATCTAACATATAACTTGTTATTAGGGAGACCTTGGATTCACAGCATGTAAGCTGTCCCCTCTACATTGCATAGACAAGTTAAATTCATTTATAACAATAAGACATATACCTTGATAGGCGATACTAATTTTCGAGCTTGTATGCAAACATCTACTTCCAAAGGGAGTTCTTCTGAACCTTCCTCTTCTGGTGATGACTCTTTACCTATGGATGAGTCATCCCCCTCCAATGATCAAAATTCTTTGGATGGGTCTGAAGTTCTTGAAGAAGACTCTCCTCAACTTGAATCTACACATGAAAAGGCTTTCAATCCTGAGAAGGTTCTCGTAGAAGACGATTGGGGATCTCTTGACTTTAATCCCACCTTTGTAGGTGAGTATAGGGTTCCTCCTAGAGAGCTTAAAGTTAAGAAGAAGGAAGAAACTAAAGATCAGTCAACCTTACCTGGACCTATGAACAACAATTTTGTGGCCGCTTCTCAAACTTCTTCTCCTCACACCTCTAATTCTGAAGGATTTGATTCTTTGTCCTATGAAAAACCACCTTCTATTTTTGAAATGGCTGATCGTTATGGTCATGGTTTTCATATTTTAGCTAAGCATGGGTATAATGGAAATGGTTGTGGCACTCACGAACAAGGGATAAAAGTTCCTCTAGGGAATAATCTTTGTGATGAGACCTTTGGACTTGGTTATAATCCCTACAAGCGCACTAAAGATTCTAAGAGACCCTGTATTAGTGTAAATGTTATTTCTATATCTCTACCAATGAGACACCCTGAGTATATTGATGGGGATCCTTCGTGTGCCTATGCTTTGGATGTCTTCCCTACCGATGATGCTTTGGCTGAGTTCTTGGGAGCATATGACACTCTTCCTCGTGATCATCACAATAGGGGATTTCCTTATTGTTTGAACATTGAAGCTTATTTTGGAAAAGAGATTGATAATGATAAGATTGTGGAAGAATTCCCTCAGTTAAAGGATACTCCTCAACAAAGTAATCTTCTCATAAGTGACACCACTGATGTTAAGATGGATCCTTGCAATGAAGAAAAAGTTATTAAAATTGGAAAGTGTTTGGATGAAGAAGAACAAAAACAATAAGTAGATTTATTGCATGAATTCCCTGAGATCTTTGCTTGGACATACTCTGACATGCCTGGTATAGATCCTAAGATTGTTACTCATAATATTGTCTTAGTTCTCGATGCTAAGCCCGTGAAACAAAAGATTCAAAAAATGAATCCTAAGGTAGCTCTGCTTGTTAAGGCTGAGATTGAAAAACTATTGGAGGCTGGATTTATCCGCCCTATTGATTATTCCCCGTGGATCTCAAATATTGTCGCTGTGGCTAAACCGGATAATAAAATAAGAATGTGTACCGATTTTCAAGATTTAAACAAGGCTTCTTTAAAAGATGATTTTCCTCTCCCAAACATTGACATGATAGTTGATTCTACAGCAGGACATGCTTTGTTATCCTTCATGGATGGTTTTTCAGGATACAATCAAATTTTCATTAATCCTCAAGATCAATTCAAAACTGCTTTCACCACTCCTTGGGGTACGTTTTGTTGGGTGATGATGCCTTTTGGACTTAAAAACGCCGATGCAACTTATCAACCAGCGATGACCCTTATCTTTCATGATTATATACGTAAGATTTTAGAAGATTATGTTGATGATATTTTAGCCAAATCCATTCTTCGCATAGATCATATTAAAATCCTTTGTCAAATCTTTGAAAGAATTCATAAATATCACATGCGCTTGAATCCCCGGAAATGTGTTTTTGGTGTGGATAGTGGAAAACTATTAGGATTCATAGTTTCGCATCATGGGATTGAGGTGGACACTAAGAAAATAGATGCTATTGTCAACATGCCACCTCCTAGAAATGTGTCTCAACTTAAAAGCTTACAAGGAAAGATTCAAGCTATTCGTAGGTTCATATCTCAACTTGTGGATCGTACCTTTCCTTTTACTCAACTTCTCAAAAAGAATATCACTTTTCAATGGAACGAAGATTGTTAGCAAGAATTCGAAGATTTAAAAGTATATCTGGCTAGTCCTCCTATTCTTCAACCTGCCAAACCTTCTAAACCCTTCCTTCTTTATACAGCTGCTTCCTCTCATGCTCTCGCAGCATTGTTGGCACAACATGATAAAGATGGTAAGGAATGTCCAGTTTATTATATAAGTCGTACCTTACTCGATTATGAAAACCAATATTCTGCGATAGAAAGACAATGCTTGGCCTTGGTGTTTGTGACTCAGAAATTGAGACATTATCTTTTAAATTCAGAAGTCCATGTCATGGTAAAGTTTGATCCTTTGAAGCATCTTTTTTCTAAAACTGATTTATCAGGATGCCTAGCTAAGTGGGTTATGATGTTAACTGAATTTGACCTTAAATTTGTTTCACAAAGAGCAATTAAAGGGCAAGCGTTGACCGATCACTTAGTTGAGGCCCCTTCACCTTTCTCCTTTCCTAACCCTGAGTCTTTTCCTGATGACTTCATTCTTTGTACAGAGAAAGATGAAGCTTAGGAGTTATACTTTGATGGTTCTAAGTGTTGTACGGGATCGGGGGCAGGTGTTGTTCTAATTTCTCCTACAAAGAAATCCATTCCCTTATCTTATCATCTCAATTTCCTATGTACCAATAACATTGCTGAGTATGAGGCCCTTATAGAAGGAATAAAAGCGGCCTTGGCTTTGAATATAAAGCACATACATATTTATGGAGATTCTCAATTAATTATAAGACAAGTAACAGGACTGTATCAAGCAAAACAAGACAAATTATCACAATATAAAGACCTTGCTATCTCTTTGTTACAAAAATTTGATTCTTATACCATGGAACCTGTTCCTCGAAAAGATAATCGACATGCAGACGCAATGGCATGTGTGGCTTCTCTTGTATCTTTAGAGGACCCTGTGGTTGATCTTAAATTTGTTATTCATAACCTCATTTCTCCAGCTATTGTAGATGATTCTAGCTTGGTGACATGTTGTGATTTTATAGACTTAGATGAATGGTATTTGCATATCGTAAGATACTTGACTGATGGTACCTTTCCTAATTCCACCAATAGGAACACTAGGGCTAGAATCCGCAAGTTGTCTGCTAGATATATCATTCTTTCTAATGTTCTTTACTGAAGGGGTTATAATGGTCTTCTCCTTCGCTGTCTTAACAAATCGGAAATCCCTATTGCTCTTGAAGAGGCACATTCAGGTGCCTGTGGGGGGCATTTTGGAGGCAAATCCTTGGTTCAAAGATTGCTTCATATGAGATACTATTGGCAAACTATGCAGAAGGATTCTTTTTCATTTGTTAAGAAATGTCATCAATGTCAACAACACAATAATCTGATTCATGCTCCTACCCAAGAACTTTGTTCTCATGTAGCTTCTTGGCCTTTCTCTGCATGGGGGCTAGATCTCATCGATAAAATCTCTCCTCCTTCATCTCAAGGACACACTTTCAATATAACCGCAACAGATTACTTTACAAAATGGGTAGAAGTTGTTCCCCTTCGCTCTACTACTGCTGAAGTGATTTGTCAATTTTTTCTAGAAAACATTATTTCTCGATTCGGGATACCTTCCACTATAATCTCAGATAATGGGACATCATTTAAGAACAAGGATGTGAAGAAATTCCTCGAGAAATATCATGTCAAACATCAATTTTGTACACCATACTATCCTCAATCAAATGGTCAAGCCGAATCATCCAATAAGATAGTTGAACAAATTCTTCGCAAAACTGTGAATAAGCATGGTAAGGATTGGAGTACTCAGCTAATCTATGCTTTTTGGGCCTACTGAACGAGTGTACGAATTGCTACAGGAACTACCCCTTATAATCTTGTTTATGGTGTTGATGCTATTATGCCTTTAGAGTTAGAGATTCCATCACTTAGGGTTTCTCTCAAAGGTATAGTAGACGATGACTCTTATAGAGAACAACAACTTCAACAGCTTGAGATGCTTGATGAATAGCGTATAAAGGCTCTTGAGCATATTCAAGCGTATCACAAAACTCTACAACGAAGCTATAATGATAAGGTTATTCAACGTTCCTTCTCAGTAGGTGACTTAGTTCTCTATGAGAATCAGCACAATGTGAATGCCTTACCTGCAGAAAAGGGAAAATTTAGTCCTATTGGCTTGGACCGTATATCGTTATTGAAGATTACGGATCAGGTGCTTACAAAATAGCGGATGTAGACGGTACGCCTCTTAAAGAACCTATAAATGCTATGCACTTGCGTAGATACTATGCTTAATTCCTCATTCCTTATCTTTCATTTCATCTATCTTCTTTTCAAAATTGGGTAATATGTTAGCATATCTTGGTTAGACCTAATAGAATTAAATGATATTGTGTTTAATCTATATTGCTTTGTTCTTGACAAGCGTGTTCTTTAATTTATAGTTTTTCTTGAATTCATTTATGTAAATTGTAAAAGATTTACATTTCCATTATGCTAGCATATTATACAATGTCTTTATGTGCTAAGTAGAATCGTATCATGTTGTGTTTAAGTTTAAAATTAAAATCACATTAGTTATATGATTCTTAGGCTTAACGCATATTTATTCTCTATCATCAATGTAGTACTTGATTAAATGTTTTAATTAAGTCACACATGTATTAATTTAATCATGGAGCATTGAGAAATCAATCACATGGAAATTTAATTCAGAACATACATGTACACCTACCAAATGTATTAACTTTAATCAAAGCAAAATATACATGGTTTTAGGTATTAAAGATAACACATTTGAGACAATGAAAAGAATATATATATATGTGGATCATGTTTTCATACACAAAAGTAGGTCACTATACATCCAAAATGTGACCTACCTACATCATGAGATCATCTCCTATCCCTAGGGCTGGTGGCTGGAGAGTGACGACTAGACGCTCCCTCCTGATCTGGCCGTGAAGGTAGACCCATAGGTGTATAGTGTGATATAGACCGTGAATGACTCCGAGAGGAACTCCTACGATCCCTATCCATAAGGATCGCGTGATACGAGGTAGCCTCGACCTGAGCTGCTACTAGATCACGTTGTGTACGCTGAAGGTTCTCTGATAGAACTCTCTCTCTCTCCCTCCATATGTCCACTTGTACTCGAAATGGGGAAAAAAAGTCCTCATGCCGACCTGCGTTCCCCTGAGGCCTATAAGCAATCTGTGAGGAACTAGGGATCTATGCCATCGTGGAAATATCTGTCACTACTTGTTGAATCAAGGAATGCCACTCCTGCACATTAGCTGTAGCAGTAGAATAGATTTTTGTATTAGTACCATCCTATATCATCAAAACATTAATCAATCAATATAAAACCTACTATACCTGGATCTCCCTCACGCCAGTAGGGATCGTGATATGGGAGCATCTGTGACTGGGAACTACTAGGCTCCCCGCGCTCAAATAATCTATGCACGATGGGTGTAGGCTGGCCCGTACTAGAAATAGGTCTCCGTATCACCTCGGGTTCCCCCTTTTGGGGAACAAGAGGAGGATCCAGGGCTATGGTATCATCGCCTGAATGGTGGGGAGCTGCATCTAACTCCTCCTCATCATCTCTATCCTCCTCCTCCTCCTCCTCCTCATCATCCTCATATACATCCTCATCTACATCCTCATCTGCATCCTCACCTGCATCCTCATTCTCCTATCATCACCTCCATCCATGTCATCCCCCTCTCCCTCCTCCTCCTCCTCGGCACTAGGCTGATCTCCTATGGGTGGATCAGGATCTCCTGCCTCCTCCGATCTAGATCCCTAATCCTCATCTCGGTCTCCATGTCTCCATGGACCTGGCTGGCCTGTCGGGTAATCTGGTGGAAAGATAGGCCCTGGATATGACCTCACAAACCATGAGAGATACCTGCGGTGTGCTCTGGGATCTGCAGAGTAATCAGTGACCACATCCTGATCGGAACCCTCTATATCTGTAATCTCGATATCATCTATCGTAGGTCTCGCCACTGCTCTGGGTCTGGGAAGGACTTGCGAGTGTCGAGTATAGATAGGGACATCGGCTGGAACACACTGCTCTAGCCCAAACTACCTCTGTACTCGGTCAAAGTAGAATGGAACTATGATATGTGGGTACCATCCTCTCAGTAGGTGGTTCTTCTGTAAGCATGCTAGCTGCCTCTCCATCCTATCCCATCTGTGCATCCGCAGATATGGTCTCCATACTGTCACCTCAGTTGTCAGTCTATCAAATGTCACTCTCCAATATAATAGATCCCCAAATCTCCACTTGCTGGTAAGTGGATAGGCAAACACCCTAGGTCGCTCGCTAGCCATACTCATCGGATAGCCGACAGGCCTAGTGCATGTGAAGTGCTCAAATATCCACACCTGCAGAAGTGTGCATGTCATCAAACTACAACACTGTCCAAACACATACTCCTCGAGGTCATGATAGAGATGTGCAAGCATACTCCGACCCCAGGCATATACTCTCCTATGTCTCTCCATAGCTCTGATGCTCCATGTGAGACCCCCATGCATGTGCGTACCTCACCCATTAGGGCAGACAGCTAGTGCAATGATGGCAATCATAAGACATCTCACAAGGGGCACCTCTCCTATAGGATGTAAGAGCCAACTGACCATGATGCGACCTCTCGTCTCACTCGGCATGACTCTCCCTATGCAGTATACCTGCTCCCTCTGATGGTCCTCCACTGACTGATTAGTCGCGTATGTCACAGTGGCTCCTCTGATAGGTAGGCGAAGTATGCGGTACACATCCTCCAGTGTAACCGTCATCTCTCCTACTGGGAGATGGAATGTACATGTGTCTGGATCCCATCGCTCCATAAGTGCCATCAGCATTGTAGGATGGAATCGAATGGCTGGCATGAGGATCGCATACCATAAACCCACAATCGACAATGTATCCCTCTCTGCCTGAGTCAGCCGGGGAATCTGATCTCGCAAACTGCGAAGAATCTGCCCCACGGTGTGCTCTCTCATGTATGGGAGACTCTGCAATGCAAAAACATAAGTGTAATCAATACTCAATCATCAAAATCATCTACGCAAACTGTCAAACTTTGAATGCTAAACCCTGACATCCCTCGCCAAGTCCTG
The DNA here is from genome assembly GCF_030272615.1 of Cryptomeria japonica. NCBI lineage: Eukaryota > Viridiplantae > Streptophyta > Pinopsida > Cupressales > Cupressaceae > Cryptomeria > Cryptomeria japonica. The sequence goes on from NC_081405.1 coordinate 291,296,871, forward strand.
ATTGGGACCATGGCACCCTGAGAGGACCATGGCGCCCTTCAGGGACCATGGCGCCCTGAGAGGACCATGGCAACCCACAGGGACCATGGCACCCTGAAAGGACCATGGCGCCCCACAGGGACCATGGCGCCTTGATAGGACCATGGTGCCCTGGGTGGGACCCAGGGTCAGATTCCAGGGCCCGCAATCGATCACAAAAACTCAAAGTCAACAGAAATGTAGAAAGTCAAAGTCAAAGTTCAGTCAACTCACCTCGTCCAGTGGCTCGTCATCGATCACGGCCTCTCGCATGATCTCAATCCTCGTGGGATGCTCCGGTCATCGTGAAGGCATGATGATAGCTATGTGGGCTTCGCTGCAATGAACAGTGCTCAGAAATCAACAAAGTGACAAATGCAAATGTCACTTTCAAGGTATATATGTTCATTCCTTTATTTTCAAAACCCTAATTTTCCTCTATCACTCATTTCATCATAACTTGAGTTTGGGAGATGCGATTTTTGAACTGTTTGTTGCGTAGGAATCGTATTTTCATTCTCTTACTCTCGGGATGTTCCAAAATGTGCTCTGATGAAGCCTCTTTAGTGAACATCTCTCATCAATAACCTCTCACATAATTTGTAATAAGTAAACATGCTATCTTGTTTCACCTCCCTAATAAGCAAGCCGAAATAGGGGGGGCATATAGCTACTCACAAATTTCATCACTTTCCTTAGTTAGCATTAGGTGATTTTGTGATCTAACGTGTGTTTTGTAGGGTGTGGTTCCTAACTGTGTACTGCAGATACCATTGGGGGCTTCGTTCGACAGACTTATGGATATATCCTTTTTCAAAAAATGATTACTTTCCTGTACTTTAGCTTGCATATGCACGTAGTACTGATATGACCGCTAAAGTGGGGGCTAAATGTAGCATCGTAAATTGTACGCACTTGCTAGGGTGGTACAATTTCACACCTAGTTTAGCACCCACCTTGGCGCATTTTACATTTTGCATTGCATTTCCCCTTTAGCACTTAATTAATGAAATTAATTAGGTCTAAGATGCTATTTCATCATCTTCAACATCATAAAGTTGGGCCCTTTCATTAAAGTGTGCCCTTTTCATTTTATTCCTCCAATACATCATTCAATCAAAAACCCTAATTAAGTCCTATTTTGAACTTGGGGGCTTGATTTCAGGGGTCAAAACGTCTCGAAATCACCTGTAACTTCGGGATTCTCTCTAAAATCATCCTATCCGACGGCCCTGAAAATTTGGTGAAAAGTTGTCAGGACCGTGGCGCCCGGAGTGCACATGGTCCCGGACATTTTTCCCAAAATTTTAGGAGCGCGATCCAATCATAAAATAAAGCTTAACCCCAAGAAATTGGCAGGAGATTCAATCTCTAGGTTGGCCAAAAGTTGAAATTATGACCTAGGGTTTCATATATAAGAACTCTCTTTCTTCATTTGAAGGGATCCGGATTTTTGATTTCAGGACCTTATATGCAATGAAAGAGCAGATCTTTGAAGACTTCAACAACATTCAACATCCATCCATCAAGAATTCATCAATTTCATTCATCCATTTAGGGCTTTGAAGACATTGAAGAGCAATAGGAGATTACTGACTAAAGATTGGCTTGTACCTCTCCCTTGGGGTTTGGTATGATTTCATGTTGTTTTCATGTCTTATGCATAAGCCTCATTATATCATTTTTATTCATGCTTTAGATCACTTTGCATTTTGATTTGGAGCATTTACATTATCATTTACAAGCAATTAGGGTTTACTTTCTAGGTTGCTCTAGTTTGCTTACTTGCATTTTAGGATCTTGCACACACACAAGGTCTGCACACACAATACTTTTACAATACAACTTGGCTATTCATGGACATGCAAATCACCAAAGCGGGGGTTTGACTAAGGCAAAACCCTATATAGCCACCCACCATACCTTTTCAGATATAAGTGCAGGTTTCAGGATTCGGACGACGCCGCAGGTTGCAGATCCGGGAGAAGCAGGCCGAGACAACACTCCACACCAAGTCTTAGAGCAGGAGATCAGGATAGGGGCATGGGGTGCCCTGGTCCTGCCAGGACAGGGGCACTGGGCGCCCTGGTCCCTAGGACAGAGGCGCTGCGTGCCCTAGTCCTTCTGACAGACAGCAACTTTCATCAGTTCCGATAGCTTCCCAGGTTGCAAAACAGCATTTTTAGGAGCAGTTTCTGGGGCAGTATCAAGACAGTGGCACCTGCACCCCTATCTCAAACATTTTCACTCAGATTTTGACTCTGGGTACGCATCTGCATTCTTGTTTTGTCCTTGTGTTTATAGTTTTTCATTGTTTAATCTCAATTCTGCAATCTTGTTATTAGTTCATACTTGCATTTTGGGGTTAGGACTTGAACTTGCATCATTTTATCTTTCAATTACAACAAAGGAATAGAAATCCTAATAGGTAGCCCATGGCTCTCTCTTCCACAAAAAGAAGTAGCCAATTGTGTGATACCTCTAGGCTCTTTCATATTCCACAATGTGTGTCAAAAGGTAGGATTAGGGCATGTTAACCTAGTCTCGCTTTTTCCCCTACACAATTTGGTGCTCCGCAAGTTATCTTTCTAGTCTGAATTATTGGTGTTAAGTGTTCTTGAGTGTTAGCATGTTGATCAATGAATATTTGATTAAGTAGTGTTGGTGTAGCTATTGTGGATGGCTCTAACATGCTTATTGGTGTTTCTAGATCAAGTCGTATTTCTTTTTATGGTCCATGTTTATCCTTGTGCGAGTTATTGAAGATCTTATGGGTTCAGTAATATTCTTCGTGTTATGCGGTATTTTTGGTTGTGTAACATGTTGTGGTTGATCTTGGAGAGATTTTCGGTGGTGATGCATATTTGGAGATTTGGTTTAGGTCCATGATATGTCATTCATGGAATTGTATTGGTCTAGTGGTTGATTTATGTATCATGTGATGTAATTTTGTAATTGAGGGTTGAGGGTTTTGGCTGACCTTGTAGTCAAGGTTGATGAATTATATAAATAGGTGTTAGATTCATGTAATTTGGGTGTTGATATAGTGTCTATATTATCAGAGAGTGGTGTATGTGCACATAAGTGAATTATCTTTTGGTATGGTGTATTGAGTAGAGATTGTTGTAGGGAAGAAAAATGAGCTTAACCGGAACTATTATCAGGCATTAACAGATGTTATCTTTGTAGTTCATGTATTTTGGATTGTAGTCCAAATATTATTGTAAGGTAGTGAACCTTCCCTAAGGGTTGGAGCCTTCCAGGTTATCATATTTTGAGAAGTGAGCTATAGGCATTGTGCCTGAATGCATGTGCATTCATAATATTTACACATACTACTGCAGAGTATCATCTTATTATGGGTAGGTTCCCACTATGTTTTTTACCTTAACTAGGTTTTAGATATCAAAATATTGGTGTTATGTGTGTTGTTGTTATTTTCTTTATCTTTATTCTTTCTGTAGTTGATTAGATCTGAGATTGTGCTTAATTTGTCGAATCTGGTGAAAACTAATTCACCCCCCCTCTTAGTTTTCCTTCATTGTTGTTGCCAACACTCTATCCTTTTTTATTTTTATTTTCATTGACATTGTTGATAGCATAAAACAATAATGTCACATCTTAAGATAAATTAGTTTCCATATATTTGAAATTTGTATAGAGAGATCACTTTTGGTCATGTTCTATTTCATTGTAAATTAGTTTTGTTGTTTACTATTGAATGAAGGTATTGGGGTATGTGCACAAAGATGGTGGTCAGAAAAGTGGACACCATCCAAAAAAAACATGGAAAAACAAGCAACACATACGTGGTTATAAAATTTGAAATCACCGCGTACGTGCTTAGGTCCATTGTTCCTCAGCCTAGAAAAGGTAGCACACACATGTTGCTTTTAGGAAAGTGAGCATGTATGTGCTACCTTTAGGAAAATGAGCGTGTATGTGCTACTTTTAGGAAAATGAGTGCGTATGCACTAATAAGCCCTAAAGGACTGCGTACATGGTACCTGACAAATTTTTATTTTTTTTTAAAATGGGTCTTATTTTCCCATGACAGCCACATTTTTTCCTCATTTTCTCTGCCAAACCATGAATGGGGTGCCATGTTTCTCCTCCAAACACTATGGATCAAGGTTAGTTTTTGTTAATTTTTGTCTTTCTTTCCCGTTTGTTCAATTTTTTTTATGTTATGAATTTAATTTCATTAATTTTAATTAGGTTTTTTCATTTTTTTGTTTCAAAAATATATTTTGATAATCCACAAAAAGAACAACAAAATGCGCCTCCTGAAAACCCACAAGATACACCGCCAATTCCTCCTTTTGACCGCACACTTGAAACATAGGATCAATTAATTAATCAGTTAGGACAAAATATGTCTAATATCAATAGACTAATTGATAAATTGGAAACATCCAAACTTGAACATCATAAATCCCTTGCCACTAGCCTAGAAACATTAACTAGTAGTGTCATAGTTGTTTCCTGTAAAGACATAAATCATGCTAACTTCAATAATAGCCGAAATACTCTTTATTCTTAAATAAACTCATAAATCAATTAATAAATCTATTTCATTCCACTTTTCCATCCATAACTTCATTTGATCATTCCAATTAGATCATAATAAACACCAAATTTCTATAAAAGATAAAGATTCTTGATTCAATAAATTGATAAAAGTAGTATCTCAATCATACAATACTTAATCTTTTCAAGTTGCCATAAGTTCAATAATAAATAATACAAAGTAAAGGGTGAGATGTGTCCGTTGATCTGCAACCCAAGCTATCGCCAATGCAATCTTTAGCATGAAGATGAGAACAACATTCAGGCACTTTTTCTGCCCAACCTTGAAGCTTACGCTTCCCCGGAATTCTTAGTCAATCAAGAATACCCGAGCCTGCATGAATTTCTTAGCAAAATAATTCGAAAGGAAAGATGGAATCTGGTGCGTGCCTAAATTATACATGCAATTCATTTTTCTAATTCTATTAAGAAACATGCAAGATTAATCAAGGATATGGTGGAGAGCATAAATAAAAGAATTCCATCTATTTCAATTGTTTATTCAATTTGATTACTCGGCCGAGTATAATGCCATGCATAGCAAAAATAAATAGTTTGGAAAAAGCAACTTTTATCTCTAAGATTCCATATTCGGCACCCATCCCAGAAAGTAACTTTCCATACACAAGCCTATCTAGCTTTGTTCACATAAATCTAGAATAAATATATACAGAAGACAATCTTTTGCCTTTTCAATTCTAGCTTCCTATATCTCATAAGGTATTAATATAATGTTTAAGGAAGACAATCTTTTGTTGAATAGAAATAGAGAGAACCAATCTTTTGTTGAAACCAATCCTATCTGACAGGAAGCAATCTTTCATAGATAAACAAATATACATCTGGAAGAAAACAATCTTTCGCTTCTATCTTTCAAGCAATTTAAAGACAAGATTAAAATATTAAGAAGGTGTAACACATGTATGTATCTTACATATAAATTGAATAAAATGAGTACACATTCTTTTATTCAATTATCAAAACATTTAAATAGTGTAATCATTAACATGCATTCCATTTCTTATGGTTTAGAAATCTAAGTTTTATATCATCTAAGCTCTCTATCTTTCCATGTGTCTTGGTTCATTTACCTCTTTTCTCAAAACATCATATTTAGTTTAATACTAATATGTGACTTTTCATGATTTAAATACTCAACTCACTAATTTTACTAATTTACCATAACAACAATCTAACATGATGAAAATTCATAAAGCGCCTATCTATATGGCCTTTTTTAATGAGACACCTGATAACCATCTTTTCTCTTCATGCAAGGATCTAATTTGAAAGTGTAAGTTTTTTCTTATGATATCAAAATAAACTTCACTATTTAATAAGTCATAATCCTAATATTTCATCTTCTTCGTAGTTCAATTTCAGAGTTTCTCTCTCTATCCTCTTACTCTGTTTCTAGAGGATTGGCTGATCTAATTTCTAAGAGTTTCACTAAGTTTTATCAACAAACTTTCATAAAATATATAAGTATTGCATCTATATTTGCATGATCGTAATTTAAACAATTAAAAATGATTCATATTGCGACTCTAACTCTTCCATTAGAATATTTCATAAATCTAAAACTAGATCACTCTTTATCTCTCAATCTCTTCAACAAAACATACTAGATTTGAGCCTACCTCAAGAAACGTGATCCAGGTCTATTATGATCCTTGATAACTTCAAATTGTCGGTAATATGTCTAGATTCCAATGCTTTCCTTCTCAACGCTCTTCTATCTCACGAGCTCTCTATTCCTAGTTCTTATCCTTTCTATATTCTGAAAAAAAATTTGATAATAACAAAGCAACTAACACTCATTCAAGAGCCTAACCCCTAATTTCGACACTAAATCAGAGATGATGATCGTCGATCTTTTATGACTCAGTCATAAACACATCAAAATATCCTCTATTCCATTCTCTCTAATCTCTTGTCGCTCTTCTACATTCTTGCTCTCCTCTATCTTGCTTCCTCTAACTTGCTTCCTCTAACTTCCTACCCTCCCCTTTCTTCCAACGCAATGGTCTATATATATAGTGTTGTCATCTACCCTCTTTCCTACTTTCGGGCTATCTCTCCTAGTGGTGGATTGATTCTAAATCACACCACTCATGGTTTTATTGCAATGTAACAATTCTAATCAGATTCGATCACCTATGTGTTCACCATGCAAAATTATCCATCATCTATTTCATGACACCCAACTACTAAAGTTGTTAAATTCATAATAATCTCTTACTAAGTCGACTTTACTAAAAAATGACTTCCTTAAAACATGCAAAGTTAAATCAAATTAACTTCTAACTATGCATGTCGATCAATATATTGGTGGGTTTATGTGGGTTGGTAAACCATTTCTCTATTAATTCGTGCCACATTAAATAGTAGTACCAATGTGTGAGAAGGTGGAGATTTGGGTGGATAATTGGAAATGACATGGAATCCCTCCCTTCCATACGTTGAACAGTCAACATCGACTTCCATTCCTTTCTATTAGCAGCTACGTGGGTTTGGCTATGACCCCGACATTAAACCTTGCCACCACATGACTTGTTAGACGTGGCTGCAACGTGGTGTATTAATTTAATAGAATGGGGAGGAGGAGTGGTCGGTGGTAATATCAACCCCTCTCTTTAAATAAGGGGAGTGGTCGATATTACTATCAACCACCCTCATTATTGGCTTTTACTTAATATAAATTTCACCCACCACCTTAGCTTCTAATTAATCATTTTTTTTATAATTTGTTTTAATTTTAATTTTAAATTTTTACTTATATATATATATATATATAATGACTTCTCAATTTAAGTCACTTTCCAATTATATATATAAAACATTAAACTAATTAACATGTTTTTTTTTTACTAAACCTTTCCTATGATTATATAATATGATATTGATTTTCATAAAATAATTTAGTTATTCAAATTTATCTACATATTCGATATTCACATACGTACTTATAAGTCTATAATTGAATCATTATTATAACTCTAATACATATACATATTTAATCTCAAATGATTATGTATAGATAAAACAAAATTCATGACGTAATCAAATTTCACGATAATTGGATATATATATATATATAATATCTATATAGATATGTATCTATATGATTGATTTAATATCTTATATACATATATATATGTTATACTATTTTCAAAGTACCAAAGTAAACTCATTAGTACGATATTTCATACATTTATACATATTTGAACAAAAAGAACATATAAACATAGGGTCAATATTCATTTTTAAATCATTTACACGTTTCATCTCTTTTAACAATAAAGCATAATATTTCACAATCACTTATGCAACTTAGATTTACTCAATCACCACTCAAATCATGCAATCAATGCACATGTATAAACATTTAAATCAATCTACTACTCATTCCAAATTCATTATTCCAATTTAAACAAACATTCAAATAAGGTCATTTAAATCATCCATCATTACAAGATGCAAATTATAAGTCTTAATGTGGTGTGTGAGAGATTCCATATTTTCTAACGAAATACAAGAGCTAAGACAACTCTACCTAAACCATGTTCCCACCTTCATCTACGTTCACCAGTTCCTGCATTCACTTGTACTCAGTTGCTCATTAGCAATGATGATCCAAATTTTGCAATAAAAATTATTACTGATCATTCGATTGTATATAAATCATTTCAGTGCATTCGATCTCCTATCTTATTTCATTGATAATTCCAATTTCATTTCATTTCCAATTCATTTGCAAAAAATAAACATTAATTTCCTAATTAAATAATTATGGAAAAATAGGGTTCGTGACATTTCCACACAAATTACAAAATGGGGAAAATTTAGGGATAGGTGTCATCAATACTATGCTGATGGGTTATCATACGAGGGAGTGAAAAACAAAAATATTAGTAAACAACAAATATGTGCCCTTTTTGTTGATCTTATAACTGGTCAGTCGTTACCTCTTAATGCAAAGAGGTTTCCCATACATTGGTGTACCAATGTGCAGATGAATAATCTTTTTTGGCAGAGGTGGTGGATGGTCTTTGATGATCCACCTTGTAATAATTATGAGGTGCCATTGTATTTTTTGAGAAAAGTATACTATGAGTTTGTGCTCAATGTGCGGCCAAACTATTTTGACATAAGAGAGTTCCATGGTAGAGGTCGCTACTCTGCCCAAGATAGATCTAGAGCTCGTAGGCGATTAGTCCTGAAGAGTCATCGCCCCCTAGCACCCAAATCCAAGGTGCATCAAGATGTCCCATTAGACCTAAAAGAGTCGATGGAGCTACAAACTCTTCAGGTGACCACAACATTGAGTGGTGTCATTATCCAGCATGGGATGCCATTAGCACACCCTATTGTACTGGATGATGAGCCATTAGTTGCTCCAGGTAGCAACAGAGAGCCCATTCAGCATATGTGCGTTAGTTGCTCGGGGATATGCTTGAGGATAGATGATGCGGCTGATGCAGATGGATCCACATCTCATTTGTACATGATTTGTGGGAGTAGATGTCAAGCCCGCATCGCTGAGGATTTCATGCTGACAGATGAGTTGATGGACATGGTGTTTGCCCATCAACGACAGACACATGTGTGTTGATTTGAATTCATAGCATTTTATTTATCAGTCACTTTAAATTTGTAATTACATAAATTAATTTTGATTTATACATCAATTTAAATTGAGACAAATAATATGCATTTCACGATGCAACAGCGGTATCCCATACTCCTCCCCCAGTTACTATAGCTACAACTTCAATGCCTAAGGTATAAATTTTGTAACATGTTAAAATAAAATAGTACATTTTGAATTTTAAAATATTACAAGATATACTAACTATCTTTAATGCTTGGTCCAATTTTTGGTTTGTAGGTGTTGATAGGGGACCAAATGTCCCAAACTGATGACATCATGCTCTTAGCGATCGATTTTGGCCTACAAGGCTATACAGTATCATATTTTGTACAACCCTTTTTATGTATTGTTTTGATGGAATATGCAAGTCATTTCATTTTAGATTTGTTAAATTATGTTTAATATATTATCTGTACTAATATCTCATGTTAATTTTATTTTTTAAGGGTAACCCCCTCCACATCTAGGCCTCATCCTAAGAAAAAGAATTCCTCGAAGACGCTAAAACATGGGAAGAGGGTAATTGAACACATTTTTAGTTGTACAATTGTTTGAAAATGTTGAAATCAAGTATTAGTTGGGGTTTGTAGATTGATTAGTGTTTTTTTATCTATTTTACATCTACAACGATCATCGAGCTATGTGGATTTATTGAATGCACTTGATTCGCCCGTGGATCAAGAGAGGGCGGAGGTATGTACATCTACTTTATTTTCTTGATTTCATGATTATATATACATGTACTTGTGATATATTATAGTCTTATAATTTTTTCATATAGGAAAATATCCATAGTTGTTTCATCAATGGCGAGCCCTCCTCCGTGCACTATAGAAGCATCTTAGGATCGAGTACACTTTTGTTTGATGTATTACATTAATTGTTTTTAACCTACAATACTTATCATTATATTAATTGTATTTAATATTTGATCATTTTTTGTATAGGTAATAGTGACAGTTTCTCCATCAATAGTGAGCCATCCTTAGTCCATTAGAGAATCATCTCAGGAACGGGTATGTCATTGTTCTCTATATTATAGGTTTTAAGTGTTTTGGATATATTTATGTTAGTACATGTAGACACCCAAAAATGGTCAATGCTCGTGAAGTCATACTTTAACAATTGCGCATTGCCTCATTTTAGGTTTTTGCGTCGCATTAACATTTCTCCTATGTCACGCACTTGATTTTTATCATTTGTGAACATCGAGTAATTCTTCTACATTCTTCAATCATCTCGTCCTCAAATTTGGTCTTCTCGACAACATTATCCAGTCATGATTTTGATCAATTTTATCCTGTCCCATCAATGTGTGTATTCATTTGTCAACATTGGACATCGTCAATCCTAATTAGGGTTTTGTCCTCTTGTCAATCCTGTCAATCTTGCGATCGATTTGTCATCTATTGTTGTCCTCTTATTAATCTTGTCGATTTATCATCAATCCTTCAATCTTATCATCATGCGATCGATTTGTCATTGATCGTGGTCATGTCTAATCTTGTCATCTTGCGATCGATTTGTCATCGATCGTGGTCATTTCCAATCTTGTCATTTTGCAATCTATTTTGTCATCGATTCTTGTCTATTTTGTCAATTTTTTCATTTTGTCACCGATTTGTCATCGATCGTTGTCTGTCTCAATCATGTCAATTTGGATCAAATCATGTCAATTGGCGTATTTCTCAATCAAATCATTTATCGCATTGGTCATTTATCAAATCAAATCATGATCAAGTCAATTATAGACCTAATTATCATCCTCGCATTTCTAATTCGTCTTCTAGGGTTTCATGATTCAATCATTTAACCTAATTTGTCATTTCTTCCTTTAGGATTAAATAAATTACTTATTTATCCTAAGTTTCCTTATTACAATTAAATCTTCATTTAATTGTCTAATTATTCCTCTTTGTGAATTGATTAATAAATGAAAAATTATTAATTAATTCACTAAATCCTAATTTCTAATTTCTTTCAATTTCTAATTTCCTATTTTCATTATTCTCTAATTTCCTAATTTTCTAATTTATCCAAATTCAATTTTCTCCTATTTCTTTCCTAAATTTATGGCAATGACATAGAAATTTGTCATAAAATGTCATAAATTGTCATAAAATTCTTGACATAGAAATGTGTCATAGGATTTGTCATAAAATGTCATAAAATGTCATAAATTCTTGACATAGAAATTTGTCATGAATTGTCATAAGCCTTGCATAGCAATTTGTCATGGATATGTCATAATTTTGCTATTATTGATTTGAATTTCTATTCAAATCTCTTTCTTACTAATTTGCTCATTTATCCAATTTCTCTATAAATTGGATGTTTTCTTCAATCAATCCCTTCATGAATCTCGAATTTTTACTGAACTTTCGTTTCTAGTACTCTTGAGCCTTTTTGCTTTCAATTGTGTGAGCACTTGTAGGTGAGATCCACAAAACTATTGAAGAGGAAAGAACAACAATGGAGCCGCATGGAAGGAGTATTCAATCTTGAATCTGGTTTGCATAATGTTTTCTTTTGAATGCTTCATTTTCATACCTCTATTGAATGTGCTTAGGATTAGGTTCATTTCAATGAGTTTTCTTATGATTGAGCTATCATGTTTAATGTTTTGATTTGATCTACTTGTTTTGATGATTCCTAATTTTTACGCTACAGTACATTGTATTGATTATACATTTAATATACAATAGACCCCTTCGCGGTACAACCATAACATGGATCCTTTTAAGTATGTCTTCAAGAAAACTTCTAAGAGTGACAAGGAGAGGAGAGTGAAGACATTAGCTTCTAGATCAGTCGATGAGGTAATCTACATTTCAATTACAAAGAAATTATAGTTAAATGCATAGTTATGTTGTTAATTGTGAACTATTTTCTACAAAAGAATTCTAACTTGGCTTTTGTATTGTGGCTTTGCAGCCATCTACAAAGCTACCAACTGCATCAAAGGGGCTTGATTTTGATGATCCACCATAAGTTTAGGATCATATAGTGTTAGTTTTGGTCATAGAATGACCAATACATGTAGATATATTCTACATTTTTATTGTATATCAATTTGGACATGGCATATGCCACATTTTTGTAATACTTGTATTGAATTGGCAGACATGCCTTTTTTTTTAATATATAAATGTTGATATATCGATCCAATAAATGTGTACTGAGTTCATTATTTTGTATTCGTTATATTTCATGGTTGTCCTTTTATAAAGTTAATTAATCATTTGCCTATGTAATAAAAAATATGAATATAAACAACAAAAATATATGATATAAAACATTGCAATCATGGAATATGATTTGATAAAATTTCTAAAATGCTGAATTAACCCTACCAAACTCCTTGTATTCAGTTCATTATTGTGTATTTGTTGTATTTGGTGGCTGCCCTTTTATAAATTTAAATTAATATTTTCCTATGTAATCAGCAATATGAATATAAACAACAAAAATCGACAATATGAATATAAACAACAATATGTGTTTGGTGTGAGAGCACCCTCACACTCGCAATGGTCAAATTTTGGTGGTTGTGTGCACAAATTGACATTACAAGCACATTTGGGTGGGAAGGTTTACGTTAGGCATGCTCCTCTCATGCATCCCAAAGCATTGAAACGTCGAGTCATACCCTACCGGGGCGATCTCTTAAGTGCCTTGAGTCCAAACAATTGCCAAACTTTGATGAACTATTTCTTCCAATTCATGACACATATGATTGATCCGTTTGAGCCTGTGGAGTTGTGTGAGGCTCCTATACAATGTCCTATCTTGGTTTTCAATGAGTCAGAGCCATTTTCAATTGGTAGCATTTTTTTTCCTGCTATAAAAACCGTCTGTTGCATGCAATGCAAAGTTGTAGGATTGGCTAGAATTGATTCGGTTCATCGTGTACACAAACTGACATCATGAGCACATCTGGGTAGGAAATTTTATGCTAGGTAGGTTCCTATCATGCATCCCAAAGCATCGAAATGTCAAGAGTCATACCCTACGGATGCGATCTCTCAAGTGCCCTGACTCCAAAAAATGTCAAACTTTGACAAACTATTTCTTCCAATCCAGGACACATATGATCAATCCATTTGAGGGGGTTGCATGAGGCTCCTCTACAATGGCCTATCTCAGTTTTGATGAATCAGAGCCATTTTCAATTGGTAGCATTTTTCGCCTCCTACAAAAATTGTTAGTTGCATGCAATGCAAAGTTGCAGGATTGGTTAGAATTGATTTGGTTCATCATGTGCACAAACCAATGTCATGAGCACATCTAGGTGAGAAAGTTTACACTAGGCATGTTCCTCTCATGCATACCAAAGCCCTAGAATGTTGAGAGTCATACCCTACCGGTGCGATCTCTCAAGTGCCCTAAGTCCAAAAAATTGTCAAACTTTAACGTATTGTTTCTTCCAATCTAGGACACATATGATCAATCTATTTGAGTCTGTGGGGTTGCATACATGCTCATGGGCATTTATGCCCCTAAACATGTAAAAATAAGCTCATGGGAATTTATATATACAAAAAATGAATATAGAACAATTCGTTGATGATATATACAAAATTCTCAAAATCATTCTACTCTGAACCATAGAATCAATCAAGTGAGCCTTCAGGATTGGCTCTAATCTGTATTGTGTCAAGTATTGCCTTATGGTCAAATTCATGAACTTTCCATAAAATCTTGTTATGAGGTTTACCATGATACTTCATCAAATGAATATTTGATGCAAAAACAAGGTTAGAGAAATGAAGAATATGTATGTGTGTTTCAAAGTCATCGAACAACCAAACATCAGAATTATTGATAGGGTATCTCCTAAGCCATGTTCCTATCATGACAACAGACCCTATTGGGTACTCAATACCCTCTCCATCAATGATTGTGGTTGTCAATTTTCTTTTTGGCTCAACACAATGACACAAATAGTAATTCGTTCCTTCTTCATTGTTCTCTTTTGCAACAACAACTACATACACATGACCTGCATTTTATAAAGTGTTAATTAATACCAAAAATAAAATATGATGTACAACAAAATGAACCAAAAAGAATACTTGCAAAAAAATTAATTCAAAAAATCACTTGAATCCACTAGGTTGGATACATGGTCAAAATCCACTGATGTCTTCATCTGGCTCAATTGTAGTGCTTTGGGAATTTGATATGTATCAATGGGAACCAATGGTCTACAAGACCATTTGTCAACCCACTCTTGTGATTCACATTCTTCCCACAAACAATACATGCATGAAGAGCAAAAACATATCATCTATCTCGTATAAATTACTAGTGAACTTGAATTTGAACTCATAAATGAGTGCATGTCACTCGATCCTGCAAAGTTGTACAACAATCTAGATAGTTTTCAATGTTAGATTCAGTGATCAACCAAAAATATCTATGAACCATTGATGTACCTAGATTAGCTGGACCTATCATAGACTTACACCATCTCACAATTGTTTCTGCATCTATCAACTCAGCACCATCTTCGTACATTAATTCTTCTCTATCTAGGGCTCTTTTTACACATTCTCCTACACCATTGTACTTTCCCTTACCATGTCCAGCCTTAGTGAAATTCCAAAAATGTTGTACATTGCTTGTCATATGCATCCTTGTCAACCAATAAAATATCATTGCATTCTTGAATTGTGTGGTGCAATTATCTGACCATATTAAGTGTCGGTTGTATCGTATGTTCCTTTCCCTTAAACTATCATAGAAAACTTTAAAGCATTCTTGTACAAACTCCACTGAATAAGTACGATCATCACTTATGTAGAAGTGATACTCTCTTACAACCTTTCTATCCTCCTTTGTGCTATCATCTGCATGCATGAATGGTATGTGTACAAAAATAGAAACTTGTGTAGAATGATAATACATAGATTGCACTTCATTTTGACGTTTTAATCTATAATTTTCAGAAAAATCAATGATTGAGACAATGGTGCCAAGGGGAAATGTGTCCTTACATAACTTGAATTGCTCATCTAACCATCAAGCTCTATGTGTATACATTATGTACTCATAAACTAGTCTCTCTTGAAACATTTTCATAAATTTGACTACACATATATCATTTTTCAATAGCTCACATCTCTTCAAATCTTTTCCATCTTTAACTCCATATGTGACTGTCTTCTATTTTTCAAAAGAAACTAATTTCCTACCAATTTCATGTGTGCTCTCCAAATGTATGCATCTTGGTAAATGTTGAAAACCACCACATATAGCACAAAAACCGTCCAAACAAGGCATCTTATAATAAATGCAATCATCATGTATATTACATAGCACACTTGAAATAAATTCTCTTACTGACTTAGGAGGTGCTTGTATATTGCATTCTTGCAAAACATCGTTAGTGTGCAAAGTAGAACAAATATGACTAAAAATATCATAGTGCGTGAAAAATTCAATATGCATCCTACAAAAACATGTGGTGCATATATGATAATCTTAATATAAAAAGGTTTTTCCATTTCAAAAAATCTTTGAGAAATTTTTATTTGAGGAAACTTTTGAGGGAATATTTCATAAAATTTATTTTGTCATATCCAAAAAGTGTTTGGCATGTGGCTCATGATTTGTACACCCGATTCACCTTCTAACAACATCTCTTTGGTTGGGCAAAACTCTTGTGCTGTCATGCCAAAAAATTTCAATTAATGTTCTTATTGCATCAACAACAACCTTGTCTTTGCGTAGTAGTCTACTCGAGAATACCCAAAGAGAATTATTGTTAGGTTCCTCTATTTTTACTTGCCTCTTTAATTCTTTACTTAATGTTGTTCTACTAACATTTAATGATTTACTTGTTTTTCTTATCAAATGATCTTTTTTTATTTTCTTGCTCATTATGGTTGATGTAATGACACGTCAAGTAGCATTAGAATCTTTAGTACGTGATTTTGAATCAATAGCTTGATATGCATTAAATAGATTTCTCACAATAGTTCTTTCACTATTACTTTCAGATGATCTTAGGCCTAGAATTTTCATTGTCTCTCTAAAATTCAAATTTTTAATCATTTGAACAATTAATTGACATCTTGTGGTTTGATTTAAGTTTTCAAAATAGTATTTCCATATTCTTTTAACCATTCTCATACAAGTTTGTTCATTCATTTTATAGGGCATTGCCTTCAATATATTCTCATCAATGTCAATTAAATACTTTGGTTTTCCTACGAATGATTCTAGGAGGTGTTAACATTGGTGCATTATGTATATTCAATTCATCAATTAGAGAAGGTGTTGTTGTCACATGGATTTGCACCTGATGCAAGCTTGAAATTCCTGCAATCTAGTGACACATTGGACTTCTCTGAGGCTGTGGGTATCCTATTATGAGAGAAGACCTCGGGATTATAGGTCAGCTTCCTATTTGATCACCTAATACTAACTTGAAATTGACTTGGAAAAGGGATAGAAGGATATGCATAAAATGAAACTATTGTTAAAAAGGTGATCCACTAATGACTGAAATGATCTAAAATGCTTACAAACTCACAAAAGTGCTTAAGTAATGAATCTATTTCTGACACACAGCTTGAATAAACATGTTTGCAAAGATGGTTTTCATGAAAGATTAGTTTTCTGATGTTCACAAAAGGAGCAATGATATTCTCACAATTCTGATACAAAAGAAAACTTGCACAATCAGAAACCTGCACTATAACATGTACCTTTTACACTAAGCATCTGAAGAAACTGAGATAAAATAAAGGATTTAATGGAAGAATCACAATTTTTAAATCAAATATGCTTACAAACATAACACTTAGATAAAAGGTATCAAGGAGGAACTCAACTTCAATATTGAAAATAAGGAATTTTTTGCATTACAAATCTGGAAAAACTCATATGAAATGAGTCACAGGAGCATGAATATCTGATGCTACACAAGTACCAGAAACTCCACAACTAGAGAACTAAGTGACAAAAAGTCCCTTATATAAGTAAGCTTTTCAAAATTTTAAAAAATGAATTTTGGCTCCCAAAAATATGTGTTGTCATCTTTCCACCAAATCGGGACTCTAACTAAAAGAAAAAATCCTCCAAAACTGATGACTTCTTGTCATTTCGCCCTGAGTTCACCTAGACACTACCGGTTCATCTGCAGACAATTTACAACTCGTGCACCTTATCATCAGGTTATCGGTGTAGCATCAAAACACTCCCATCGATATTTGATGGCACGCTCCCAACAGTTTGATATCTGATGGTGCGCTCCCAATAGTATACTTTCCTATCGGGTTATCGGGTGACACAAAAACTAGTCTTGTTGATACCTGATGGTGTGCTCCGCCACATACTCCATCTTGCTCCAATCCACTGGGGACCTCATTGGGATATTAGGGTAGGTGGAAAACACTTTTGCCGATATCCAATAGCTCCTTTTCAGCCTTATGCAAACTCATCTTTTCCGCATGTGCTTTGTCGCCAAGTTGTGGTGACTATTCAGCGATCATCTTCCCATCACAACATAGCGACAGTCATCGGATAATCTTAGACCTGTGGTTGATCTTCCTTGATCTACTCAATCTTTAGTCTCTCTGAGTGGCTCTCTCTTGTGCCATGGTGTCACCATGTGTCAGCCACTGGTTCGCTCATGAGATCCACCTGTCTCACCACTTGGACTTGCCACTAGACTTGGGCCTGCCTTGGTTTGTTCAATATTACTCTTTCAGCCAAACTTCCTCCCTCAGTGAATTGCTTTCATGTTTCATCAAAATTGTAGTTTCATCGATACCTCTTATTTTGATGGAACCAATGCCTTCGGTGAATCTATTTAGAGATCCATCAATGTCAAGGTTTGCTTGATAAGTCACCCTTTGGTTTGTCTGCGCATCTAGCTGGCCATCACCTAGGCACCACTTGTCTGCCACCTATCGCAAGGGTATTCATTCCGGGCATATCACAACCACGGTACAATGATAGTCATGGATAGCCCTGAAATTTCACTCCACCATCCAATCTTCATTTATTTGCATGCCCTTATGCCGCATGTCACCATGTGTCAACCTCTATTTTGCCACATGATCCACCTGGGCGCTACCTCAACTTCCACCTAGATGCCACCTCACTAGTCGCTAAGTCACAGAGATTAACAGTCAAGCACTTTCACATAGCGGTATAGCGATGGCCATCAGATCTTTTGCAACCTGCTCACCTATTAATTTTCCCTTTCACTACAAAATTTGGCCACTTTGAGATGCGTGCGAACACGGGGGGCCCACCAACGCTAAACTGCTCCTTGTCAAAAGCCTGTAAGCTTTGACACTAAGGATATATGCAGCCTTGGATATAAATGCGATAAATTTCCTCTACACAACCAATGTGGGATAAATGGTCTACCCCTGAGCCTTTTCATCGGGTCATCGGGATAACATAAAATATCTCCTTTCGATAGCCGATGACAACATTCTGTGCTCTGCACTACTCATCGGGTCATCGGGGTAGCGTGCGATTATTCCTATTGATAAGGCAAAAATTCAAAAAAACTGCAAAGAAACACCCATCTCCATCAGCATGCTGGGCTCAACCCTCATGGGAGCCACATTTTACCCCACATGCTATAATTCAATGAACAAAAATTTATTTTCCCTATGTCTGTACATGAAGCAAACAAGTTAGACAAAACATGTATTCTTTTCATACTTAGCACTTGTTTCTCCTTGTGAGGCATATTAATCTGATATCTCCTACATCGTTCTGCCATGAATATGATATTGCAATCTTTTGTCTTTCTTTTCAAATAATCACGAATGCAATTTAGTAGAATAAAAAATGCACCTTCTTGCTCATGTGTAAAATATCATAGCTCTACTTGATTGAGCTAGTAGCAAAAATAGGTAACATTTTTGGCAACATCTACTATGTGTTTACCTGCTAAATATCTTGACCAGTTGCCTAACTCTATCTATTGGGCATAGAGTCACTAAAACTTGTAGAAAACTAAAAACACAACTGACATAGTAGGAACTTAAAAACTGCTCAAAACTTGTCCAACTTCATGTTTATAGGTATGTGGCTTGTGATAGTAAGCTGGAACAGCTTCCTGTTATGAATGATATGGCTGTAATCAATGAAATAATACAGGGTAACAACAAAAGAACTGTGAAAAACATTGTTGCAACAATGTGATGCAGCTATATGAGAGAGATGCCTTTTGTTTGTGAGAGGGGATAAACATACTCCTTGTTTCATATAATGGACACCTCTCTTCTATAGCTTCGATGGATTGCAGCAGTATGACTCTTATTACTCCTTCTAAACTATGCACTCGGCACTTAGGGAAAAAAAAACCACAAACTGACCTATTGTGTAAAGCACTTATTACCACTAGAAAAACTAAAATATGTACAAAATTTAGGCATACCTCAAAAGCAATGCTTGAGGTGAATCCCATTGACTGGGATTGGTTCAACTTCACCATCCAACTTAGACAGCTGGAAGGCATTGTGCTGCTTACACTTAGAAATCATATAAGGCCCACTCCAAAAAGCATCAAACTTTATATGCTTGCCTGACCTGCTCTTGAATTCATCCCATTTCAGGACAATTTCACCTTCCTTGAACACTCAAGTGGAAGCCCTCTTATCAAAAGATCTTTTCATTTGAGCTTGGTGATGCTCAATTTATCTCATTGCCTCATTTCTAACTTCCTCTAGCTCAATCAGCTAAGCCAATCTTGTTGTCATAGGCTCTTCTTCAATCATATCCAGCTGGTTAGATAGATCAAGGGCTAGAAACTCAAGTGAAATAAGCAACCTTGCTTCTTTCCCATACACAAGCATGTATGGAGACATTCCAGTGGACTTCTTTGGTGTGATTCTATCAACCCATAAGGCTGATTTGAGCTTGGTATGCCAAGCTCGCTGATTTCCTTCCATGGTCCTTTTGATGATTCTGAGCAGATTCTTATATGTGGACTCAGCTTGTCCATTGCCTTGAGGGTAATAGTTATATGAGGTGTTGAGATAAACACCATTCTTTACTGCCCAATTATATATGCGGCTCCATACAAAAGAAAGAGCATTATCTGAAACTATAGATTCAGTGACACCAAATCTAGTTATCAACTCATCATAAAAGTTCAAAATAGTTATTTCATTTGCTTCCTTTAGTGCTACAACCTTAGTCCACTTAGTAAAATAATCAGTGGTTGTGAGCACCCACTTGTTGCCAGCACTTGAAAGTGGATTTATGACTCCAATAAAATCCAAACCCCACTTCATAAAGGGTTGTTCTACCTGAATAGGCTGCAATGGCAGTGCTTCCAACCTCTCTTTTCTTACAAACATGGCACATTCTTTACACTTTCTAACCGAGGAATGTGCATCTCTAAACAAATTAGGCCAATAATAGCCTTCTTTCATAACTTTCAAAGCTGTAGCTCTTGCTAAAAAGTGTCCTCCTGTTGATCCTTTATGAAACTCATGCAATACCTTATCACCCTGATCAACATCTATGCACCTCAATAATACACCATGAAAATCATTTCTAAATAGAAAACCATTCAAGAGTACCTAGGGAATGGACTGAAGTCTATAATACCTTCTTCTTGACTTAATCCATGAGGACACTCACTGGTCAGTGAGAAGTGAGTCATTTCTTGTACCCAACTAGTAAGAGGAACATGAACAGCTACTTGTTCTTCATCTTGGAGGGCTAAAACAACCTTCTCCTCATCCTCTTTATTGTTGTTTGTGTGATCAGTAAGCTTCTCACACAGTCCCTTACCTCTGACTAGCTTGGTGACCTTAATTTAAACATCAAATTCCATCACCTTAGTCACCCAACCAGCCCTCTTATCATTTAAGTCTTTGCTGAGCAAAAAACTATTTAACTAAGGGGTGAGCAACCATCAACTTAATCCTACTTTTAGATAGCATATGCTCAAACTTTTTCAAACTCCTAACAAGAACAAGAACATGTTTTTCAACAAAAGAATATTTCTCCTCATAATCCTTAAGGCCTTGACTGAAAAAGGCCAAAGGCTGCTCCAAACCATGCTCATTCTTGAACCAAAATAGCTGAGATGTTGTCAATACTGCCATAAGCATACAAAATAAAGTCTTTTGAGAAATCTGGGTTTAGCAAAGTAGGAGTAGCTGCAAGTGCCTCTTTTATAAGCTCAAAACTCCTCCTCCCATCCTTAGACCAGCTAAAAGGAATATCCTTTTTCAACATAGAAGTTAGAGGTTTTAATAATTCTGCAATATCTAGAATTGACCTCCTAACAAAATTAATCCTACCCAAGAAGCTTTGCAAGCCCTTCTTGTGTGCTGGTAGAGGTAAGGAAAGAATAGCACTTACCCTCTTCGGATCAATAGTAATACCTTCTTTTGACACCACATAGCCCAGAAGCTTACCCTCATGAACAGAAAACACACACTTCTTTGGGTTAAGAGATATACCATACTCGCTGCACCTCTCAAAAAATTTCTTTAGGTGAGCTAGGTGTTCAATAGAATTTTTGGAATAAACGGTGATATCATCCAAATAAATAAGTAAAAATTTATACATCAAACCATGAAATACCATATCCATAGCATGCTGAAAAGTGGCACCAGCATTTGACAAACCAAATGGAATCATTTTATATGCCATAGTGCCCTATTTAGTTGTAAATGTTGTTTTAAATTGATCTTCCTCCTTCACTAAAACTTGGTTATAACCTGAAAAGCCATCTAGCAAGGAGAATCTCTTAGAACCTGCAACAACTTGCAGAATCTACTCCATAGAGGGCAACAAATATCTATCCTTCAATGAGGCTCTATTGAGATCTCGGAAATCAACACAAAGTCTGATTTCACCATTGTTTTTCCTAACTGGGACAGGGTTTGACACCCAAGAGGTGTGTTTAATAGGAAAAATGATGTCGCTCTCAAAGAGTTTATTAAGTTCTTTGACCATAAGGGGCACAAGCTTTGGATTAAGAGGCCTCTATTTTTGCCTCACAAGTTTAGCATTTAGCTCAAGCCTTATGGTATGTTGGGAAATACTAGGGTCAAAGCCTTTTAAATTAGAATATTTCCAAGAAAATATGTCACTAAACTCTTGCCATAGTAAAACAAATGTATGCCTTTCCTCTAAAGTACACACCTTGCCAAGCTTTAACAGCTTATCCTTGAAAATCTCAACATTTTCATAATGTTTCTCCTTGATTTGCAAGCTAGATTTTTCTTTTCTCACTTGATCATCCTCATTGAAAATTGACTCCAATGTGACTAAACCCTTAGGTAGCTTGTTTGTTTTCAGCTGTATGACCTAATCATCACACTGTTGCTTAAACTTCTCTTGGTTGGTATTTGAAAACTCTGCCTCTTCCCTCAAAAAGTTAATAATCTGTTGATCACTATCAAAAACTTGCCAATGATCAGCATTGTTAGGAATGGAAGACCTAACAATCACTTTTACATATTGATGTTTATTAATATTGCTGATATCACCTGGAATATCATAATGTGCTCCTATTGCAGCAAGTCTATCAGCATGCTTATTAAGATTTCTAGGAATAGACAACAGATTGAAAGCTTGGAAATCTTTAATAAGATCCCATACCCTATGTTTATAAGACTTTAAAAGATCATTCTTAGTGGTATGGAGACCTCTTACCTGGTTGACAACCAATTCACTGTCACCATAAACCTACAAACAACTGATTTCTCTCTTCTTTGCCCATTGTAGACCATGAATTAAGGCCTCATACTTAGTTGTATTATTGGTGCAGCTAAAAGAAAACCTAAAAGTTGCATAATACTTATCATCAATAGGGGAAATCAACATGCAACCACCACCACCAGCATTCTTACTTCTTGACCCATCAAAATAGAGCTTCCAAAGCTCATTTTGATGTTGATTATCTTGTTGTCTAGCATCCTTCATCAAGTTTGGTATAACAAAACCTTGTTCATGAAACATATAGACTCCAAGGTTTACCTCATCCATATTTTTGAAAGGATCTTGCTCAAGATTCCCAACTACCCATTCATCCAGAATAATGTTAGGAATGCCATCAATAGGGGTATTTGGATCACCCGGAATGGGTTGGTCATCTTGCTCATGAATGGTCAAATTGGCATTGACAACACTAGGGACATAGGGTTCTATGTGATCAATAGCTAAAGCTTCTTATTTAATAGTAACTTTAGTTCCATACCTAGTCCTAAAAAACATATGTGACCAGTCAGATGACAAATAACCCCCTAATTTGGCTGTAAAGTCTCTTGATAAGCAAATTGCAAAGTAGGGTGGTAGATCTATCACATATACATCTTGCAGAATAGAAAAATTGGGGAAAGCATGGAGTGTTAGACTCAAAATTTTAATGACTCCTACAGTATTTACAACAGTCCCATCTAACTGCACTACACCCTTATTCAATGGCTCATAAGTTAATCCTAACTAGTCAACCAACTACTTGGGCATGACTGAGCTACTTGCACCTGAATCTGTCATGCAGTTATGCACTAGGTGTTGGCCAATGATTAGAGTGACATAAAAGGGAGGTGGTTTGTTTACCTTGGACTGATGAGACTATTGTTCATTCTTCTGTTGAGGCTTATTGGTAAGAACAACCTTTGAAGCTTGCTGGTTAGATGATTGGGAAGTCAAGGAAAGGTTAGACAAAGCATCATGTAACAAATCTTTTTGCCCAGGTAGAGCTAGTGAATCCCACATTGACACGCTAACATGAGTTTTCTTCAATTGATCCAAAATATTAAAATCAGTCATATTAACCTTTTATTGTCCCTTAGTAACAACAATGTCCTTTTGCACTTGTGCTAGATGAGGTTGGCTTTTTGGCTGATCTTTGGTCACCACGGGCTATGATCTCTAAAGAATCTATGTATTTTTAGTGGAGAAAGGCCCTGCCTAAGCTTGGGTACTTGAGAAAGGTTGATTATTATTCTTATCAGTCTGATGCCCCATGTCAACAGCCCTTTTCTTGGATCTTGTGTTGGCTGCTATAGGGATATATGACTAATTTTGAGGCTGATTAACCCCACAGAACTCCTCACCTTGCCAATTCATCAAAGTAACATCAGGGCTACCTTGTTCCATCGGTGTAGATTGTTCTTTATTAGCTTTCTGAGACTAATTTATTGGAACAACAACACTATTTTGCACCATCAATGCCTGATTTAACATGCCATTGGAGCATGCAGATTGGTTATGTGGTTGGTTGCAAGGAAAATACCACTCATAGTTAGCTACCAAGTTTTTCTGGATTGGAACAATATCCCTTGAGGAACTGGGTGTATTAGGATTATACTGTTGAAAAGGCCATTGGTTAAAATTTCTTCTTTGACCTTGAGAGTTTGGCTAGTATGAGGCTTGGTAGGGAGCTTGGAAAGGAATTTAGTAAGGTGGTTGAATTAGGGCTTTCTTTATATTAACCAACTCATTACCAAAATTTTGCAAAGTCTTCTATAGCTTAGCATTTTGCTCCTTAATACTTATTATCTCCTACAAATGACTAGGGACAACATGCTCTTGAACTACAACTTGAGCATTATATGCTGAAAATGAAGGTACAACAACTATAATGGGTGGAACTATGGGGATAATGGGATTTATATCAACAAAAAATGGCATGGGAGGCCTAGGTTCTATCCTCTCTACTTGAATAAGACTATTCTCAACCCTAACAGCAACATCAAATGCTGCTGGTAAAGTATTTTCCCCCATAGACTATATCATGAGTACAATATCATTATTCAAAGCCTTTAGGTAAAACAAAAAAGTATAATCATTAGAAGGTTTTACTGATGTTGGAATCCAATTCCAAGTCCTTTGAAATCGGTAGTTGAAATCCATCATATGCTCATGTGGAGCTCTTTTGATGGTAGTGAGCTGCTCCACCAATGAAAGAGGATCTAACTTGTCTTCAAACTATCAATTTAAAAGTTGTCCCAGCTCATCCCACATAGCTATTGAGTTCATAGGCAAGCCTCTGAACCACTGAAGGGCTTTCCCTTTGAAAGAGGCTTCCAAAAGCCTCAAAGCAACATTTTTTGCAATAATGTGATTCACTCCACACAAGGAATCCACGTCCCTAATATGTTCAATAGCTATTGTTTGATCCTCTCCAGTGAAAAATGGCAAACTCTTAAGTGCTGCAACTGGTATGTCATCATGTTGAACCAAATTTAAAGGATTGCCCTAATTAAAAGGCACAAATGGATGAACCCTAGGGGGCTGATTAAGAGCCATTTTGTTGTTAGAATAAGTAGCACTATTAGAACTAGTGGTATTTGGTGTATTCTGATTGGAAGAACTTGAAAATAGTGGATTGTTATGAGTTGTAATAGTAGGGTAAGAATTAGAATTAACAGGCAGCACACAGCAGCTGGATTTGGAACTTTGCTAACTACCCTAGCTCTCCTTTTGGGGGGTGATAGTTGGGTATGATTAATTGAGGCTGCACTTTTCCTAGTCTTGTATTTTCTCATACACTAGGAAGGTTGGACTACTAAAATACCAAAGATTTGAGTCACTAGGTGTGAAAAATAATTTGTTGCTACACACACCAAGATAGCATACGATGGCCTTTTATGAACTATAGAGTCCAACGGTCCCATTAGGTGTGCCAAAAATTGTTGTCACATGGATTTGCACCCGATGCAAGCTTGAAATTCCTACAATCCAATGACACATTGGACTGCTTTGAGGGTGTGGGTATCCTAATATGAGAGCAGACCTCTGGACTATAGGTCGGCTTCCTATTTGATCACCTAATACTAACTTGAAATTGACTTGGAAAAGGGATCGAAGGATATGCATTAAATGAAACTATTGCTAAAAAGGTGATCCACCAATGACTGAAATGATCTAAAATGCTTACAAACTCACAAAAATGCTCAAGTAATGAAGCTATTTCTTACACAGCTTGAATCCACATGTTTGCAAAAATGATTTTCATGAAAGGTTAGTTTTCTGATGTTCACAAAAGGAGAAATTATATTCTCACAATTTTGATACAAAAGAAAACTCGCACAATCAGAAACTTGGACTATAACATGTACCTTTTACACTAAGCATCTGAAGAAACTGAGATAAAATAAAGGATTCAATGGAAGAATCACAATTTTTAAGTCAAATATGCTTGCAAACATAACACTTAGACAAAAGGTATCAAGGAGGAACTCAACTTCAATATTGAAAATAAGGAAATTTTTGCATTACAAATCTAGAAAAACTCATATGAAATGAGTCACAAGAGCATGAATATCTGATGCTACACAAGTACCAGAAACTCCAGAACTAGAGAACAAAGTGACAAAAAGTCCCTTATACAAGTAGGTTTTCAAAATTCTAAAAAATGAAATTTGGCTCCCAAAAATATGTATTGTCATCTTTCCACCAAATCAGGACTCTAACTGAAAGAAAGACTCCTCCAAAACTGATGACTTCTCATCATTTCGTGCTAAGTTCACCTAGACGCTACCAGTTTGTCTGCAGACAGTTTACAACTCGTGCACCTTCTTATCAGGTTATCGACATAGCATCAAAACACTCCCACCGATATCCGATGGTGCACTCCCAACAGTATACTTTCCTATCAGGTTATCGGGTGGCATGAAAACTAGTCTTGTCGATACTCGATGGCTTGCTCTGGCATGCACTCTGACTCGCTCTAATCTACTGGCAACCTCATCAGGATATCGGGGTAGGTGGAAAACACTTTTGCTGATATCCAATAGCTCCTTTTCGGCCTTATGCAAACTTATCTTTTCCACACGTGCTTTTTCGCCAATTCGCGGTGAGTATTCGTGATCATCTTCCCATTGCGACATAGCGATAGCCATCGGATCATCTCAAACCTGTCATTGATCTTCCTTGATCTACTTGATCTTTAGTCTCTCTGAAGCAACTCTCTTTTATGCCACGATGTCACCACATGTCAGCCATTGGTTTGCTCATGAGATCCGCTTGTCTCACCACTTGGACTTTCCACTAGACTTGGGCCCGCCTTGGTTCGTTCGATATTACTCTTTTGGCCAAACTTCCTCCCTCTGTGAACTACTTTCATGTCTCATCAAAACTGCAGTTTCATCAATACCTCTTATTTCGATGGAACTGATGCCTTCGATGAATCTGTTTAGAGATCCATCGATGCCAAGGTCTACGTAATAAGTCACCCTTTGGTTTGTCTGCGCATCCAGTTGGCCATCATCTAGGCACCACCTATTTGCCACCTATCGCAAGGGTATTAATTTCGGGCATATCACAACCACAGTATAGCGACAGTCATGGATAACCCCAAAATTTCACTCCACCGTCTGATCTTCATGGATCTGCATGCCCTTTTGCCTCGTGTCACCATGTGTTAGCCTTTGTTTTGCCACATGATCCACATGGGTGCTACCTCAACTTCCACCTAGACACCACCTAACTAGTTGCTAAGTCGCGAAGATTTACAGTCGAGCACTTTCGCATAGCGGTATAGTGATGGCCGTCAGATCTTTTGCAACCTACTCGCCTGTTAATTTTCCCTTTCACTACAAAATTTGGTCACTTTGAGACATGCACACATGTGGGGGGCCCACCAATGCTGAATTTCTCCTTGTCAAAAGCCCATAAGCATTGACACTAAGGATATATGTGGCCTTGCATATAAATGCGATAAATTTCATTTGTGCGGCCAATGTGGGATAAATGGTCTATGCCTAAGCCTTTCCATCGAGTCATCAGGATAACATAAAATAGGTCCTTCCGATAACCGATGACAACATTCCACGCTCCGCACTACTCATCGGGTCATCAGGGTAGCGTGTGACTAGTCCTGCCGATAAGACAAAAATTCAAAAAAAACTACAAAGAAACACCCATCTCCATCAACATGTTGGGCTCAATCCTCGTGGGAGCCACATTTTACCCCACATGCTATAATTCAATGAACAAAAAGTTATTTTCCCTATGTCTGTACATGAAGCAAACAAGTTAGACAAAACATGCATTCTTTTCATACTTATCACTTGTTTCTCCTTCTGAGGCATATTGATCTAATATCTCCTGCATCTATCTACCATAAAATATGATATTGCAATCTTTTGTCTTTCTTTTCAAATATTCACGAATGAAATTTAGTAGAATAAAAAATGCACCTTCTTGCTCATGTGTAAAATATCATAGGTCTACTTGATTGAGCTAGTAGCGAAAATAGGTAACAGGTGTATGTTCATCATTTAATTGATTATTCAATTTGGTATCTTCTTCAATTGCATTAGGTTCATACGGTAAATCAAATGTCTCTTCTTCAATTGCATTAGGTGCATTATGTTTGTTTGGTAAATCAAATTGATATGTTGAGGATGACATACCTTCTTCTCCCATTGTTCTTATGTCACGTAATTTCTTCATATGCGGCCTTTGTCTTTACTTTTTAGCCTCTCATTGTTCCATCGTTCCTCACTTATTCTTTCCCATGGTTGATATCAGTTGTCCTAAATAGAATCATATTACATATATATGTAAATAAAATCTCATAAACAAACAAATAACCATAAATATGCATCTTATCATTATATTTTTGAATCAAAACTATTAAACAATCACAATAATATTGACAAAACTAATAAGAACAACAATTCAATCATTTGAAATCATGCAAAAATAAAAAATTCACTTACTTCTATGTATAAAATAGTGATAGAAGAACAAACACAGTTGCAGTGGGGCCTTCAACGACCTCAAAAACTTCTTTTGAGGCCCTTGAGTCTCTTGGGCAAATAAAACTATATCTAAATACCACGTACATGCTATATTAATAACCGTGTGTGCGCTGTTAGTCCATAAAATGTTAGAAATCCCAATGGTGTTTTTTTTTCTACTCTCTACTAATAAGTAGTGCATACGCGATCCTATGCCTTAAAAATGATATGGCAAGGCAGCAAACTAATAGCCTCAGTACCTCGTATGCACTTACAAGTAATAAGTACTATGTACGTGCTCCTATGCCTAAAAAGTGTTATGGCAAGGAAGTGAACTAATAGGTTTAGTACCTTGTACATGCTATTTGTAGTAGATAAAATATGAAGGAAAAGGGAGGGAGGGAGAGAGAGAGAGAGGGGGGAGAGTAGGGGGGAGGGAGGGAGGGAGAGAGAGAAGAAGGGGTATGGAGGAAGGGAGAAGGGGAGAGAGGGAGAGGAAGAGAGAGAGAGAGAGAGAGAGAGAGAGAGAGAGAGAGAGAGAGAGAGAGAGAGAGAGAGAGAGAGAGAGAGAGAGAGAGTATGGGAGGGAGAGAGAAGGGGGAGGGAGGGAGGATGGGGGAGGGAGAAAGGGAGGGAGAGAGGGAGATAAGAGAGAGGAAAGAGAGAGGGAGAGAGAGAGAGAGAGGGAGAGAGAGAGAGGGGGAGAGTAGGGGGAGGGAGAGAGAAGGAGGGGGAGGGAAAGAGAAGGAGGGGGGAGGGAGAGAGGATGGGGGAGGGAGGGAGGGAGAGAAGAAGGGGTATGGAGGAAGGGAGAAGGGGGGAGAGGAGAGAGAGAGAGAGAGAGAGAGAGAGAGAGAGAGAGAGAGAGAGAGAGAGAGAGAGAGAGAGAGAGAGAGAGAGAGAGAGATAGAGAGAGAGAGTAGGGGGTAGAGAGAGAGAGAAGGGGGGATGGAGAGAGGAGGGGAAAGGGAGGGAGAGAGAGAGGGAGAGAAGAGAGAGGAAAGAGAGAGAGGGAGGGAGGGAGAGAGAGAGAGAGAGGGGGGGAAGAGAAGGAGGGGGAGAGAGAAGGAGGGGGGAGGGAGAGAGGATAGGGGAGGGAGGGAGAGAGGGAGAGAAGAAGGGGTATGGAGGAAGGGAGAAGGGGAGATAGAGAGAGAGAGACTAGAAGTCTCTTCCTCTAATCGTCTATCTCTAAAGTATCTTCCTCTTGTCCTCTAGCTTGATGAATAATGATGAACTACTAAGATCCTAACCGGTACTGAGAGGGTGGGGGGGTGAATCAGTACACACAAAAACTTGGTACAACACTTTTACAACTCACAACACAGATAATCGGTTGACTTTACCATTGTACTTAACCATAGCAATACCGGTTCAACAGAAATGCTTCAGACAGCTAAACTGGTTAAACAAAAGTACTTCAAACAACATTCAATAGATCTCAGATCTTGATAGCTACTTTACCAGTTTAATCATGTATGAGTTGTATCAATAATATCACAACCATTCTGACAATGCATGCATACCTAATCCAATCATCACATGAAAAACTCATAGCCCATAACACACATTTTTCACATGGAAACCGAAATAGAAAAAACCACAGTGGGGATGGATACCCACAAGCTTGTTTGTGAACTCTTTTGAAGTCTGCTATGTTAGGAGCCTAGTCCGGTTAAATACTTTACAATAAGGTTTCGTTAGGCACCGATTCGGTTAAGGATCACCTGGTTAAGGGATGGCTATATACCCTGTTAAAGGTTGAAACCCTATTAAAGGTTACCTCGCTAGAGGATTTGAAGAATTCAATAAACTCGAGTCACCTAGTTAGAGGATTTACAACAAAGCCTATTAAAGCTACCCGATCAAGGGATTCTCCTTCTATTGAAATGGTTAGAAGACAACAGGTAAAACTTTGATTTGATAACACTACTTGCTAAGGTAGATCCTTTTCAGTTCCTTTCTTCTACAATCACACTCTGCAAATTCCTCACTGTGGTTTGGAAAGAATCAAATCTCCAACACATGGACATAAACACAACTTTTTCCAACCACTACAATAACAAAAATCATCGACCTTATAGACACCAATTAGATCGGTAGCATAAACCCTAAACCCTAAACATTCAAGTTTATATTTACAAGCAGTCCAATCCTAACTATCAAATGCATTACATAGAATGAAATGATCTGAGATAGATCTCAAGTCATTCTGCATTGTCCAATCTTCACTGCATCTAGAAATCAGTAACCCATCATGCGTTCTTCACACACCGCTAAGAAAAATGCACATTCTCGAGGTAGACATTTAATGCATTCGATCTTCACACGCAAGATCCTCAAAGAAATTCTTCATGTGCACATAGCTGACATGGCATCTCGATCCTCATCCTTATCTCTTAACTAACTCATCATAGAATATCATTGGTTGCACCACACAAGCCAAATTGCCAAACCGGAAACCCTCGAGCTGAACTGAGACTACAAACTAGTAGTCACAATATGAACCCCAACACCGGTCCACTCCATCCCAATTGACTATAGCCACTTCCAGTCTTCACATTGGTTCATACCAGTTCACCTACTTAAGCACTTATACTAGTTCACCTATTGACATCAATGACAGTATACATTATCACCACTTCATCATATGCCAACATTATCACCATATGCCAGCAATCTCCCCCTTTGGCATTGATGTCAATACTTAGTGAATCATTGTTCATAAACATATTGGTTCAACTTAAAATATCACCACCACTTGGACTAGTCAGTGTGCACTCTACTCAATACCTTCTCTATCATATATCTTCTCCCCAAACAATATATCTTCTCCCCCTTTGACAGCATTGCCAAAGTGGAGGCATAAGCTTCCAAACTCCACTATGCTACTCCCCCTATGGAGTAGCATCCTTCAACACATCAATCCTGTAATATTTGACACTGTAGTACCTGACTGATGTGGAGCACACATCTTGAATTTATTTCATGAAGGGGCAGAACCCCTAATTCACCTTTCAAATAGGCAAATGTAGTCTTCGGTAAGGGCTTAGTGAATATGTCTGCTAACTGCTCCTTACTGGAAACATGTCTTAATACAACCTCTTTATTCTGAACCTTTTCTCTCAAGAAATGATACTTGAGCTCAAAATGCTTGGTCCTAGCATGAAATACCAAATTTTTGGAAATATTCATTTCACTACTATTATCACAGAAAATACTCATTGGTTCAGATATAGTCACTTTGAAGCCATTCAGTACATGCTTCATCCTGATTGTCTGAGTGTAGTTCATAAATGTTTCCACATACTCCACTTTAGTTGTAGGCTGGTAAATACAACTCTGCTTCTTACTCATCCACGAGACTAGTCTTCCACCAAGGAAGAATGCTCCACCGATTGTGCTCTTCCGGTCATCCACATTACTTGCTCAATCTGCATCAGTAAACACTTTAAGATCAAAGTCACCATTATATGGATACCACAATCCATAATCAACTATCCCTTTCAGATATCTAAGAATCCTCTTCACCGCTACTAAGTGGGATTCCCTTCGATTCTTTTGAAAATGGGCCACTATGCCACTACATGAGCAATATCCAATCTGTTGTGCACCACATAGTGCAACTTACCGATCATTGACCGATACTTCTTCTCATTCAGTGATGCTATAATATCCTCCTTTGTTAATTTGTAGTCGGTCACCATCGGTGTTGCTTTCCTCCATGCCAAAGGTCTTCAATACTTCTTTGATATACTTGGACTGGGTAATGAAGATACCCTCTTTAATCTATTGAATCTGCAGACTAATGAAGAACTTTATCTCTCCAATCAGAGACATCTCAAACTTCTTTTTCATCTCATCTGCAAATGCATGACTCATATCATCATCTCCACCGAAGATTATGTCATCTATAAATACTTCACAGATCAGAATCTGATCACCTTCAAATTTCAGGTAGATGTTCTTGTCCTCACTTGTTCTCTGAAATCCTATTTTCACAAGATGAGAGTGTAACTATTCATACCATGCCCTTGGTGCTTGTTTTAATCCATACAGGGCCTTGTGTAATCTACACACCATGTCACTATCTTCTGACAAAGAAAATCCATTTGGTTGCTCTATATATATTTCTTCTTCCAAGATTCCATTCAAGAATGCAGACTTCACATCCATCTGGTATACCTTAAATCCCTTGAATGCTGCAAATGCAAGTAGCATTCAGACACCTTCCAGTCTAGCCACTGGGGAAAAGGCTTCTCCATAGTCTTCTCCTTCTTCCTAAGCATATCCCTTGCATACAAGTCTTGCCTTGTTTCTTACCACTATGCTTTCTTCATTCAGCTTATTCCTGAAGACCCATTTGGTACCTATGACATTCTTGTATTCCGGTCTAGGTACCAAGGACCATGTTGCATTCTTCTCTATCTGGTCCAGCTCCTCTTCCATTGCCTTTATCCAGTCTTCATCAGTAAGTGCCTCTCTAGTGGTCTTAGGCTCAAATTCTGAAATCATGCAAGAGTTTTCTTTCACCTTTCTCCTTGTGAGTATTCCTGCATCTTTGTCTCCTATGATCTGCTTCGGATCATGATGTAGTTTTACATACCTAGGAATGATCGTAGCTGATTCTGCTTGCTTTTCCTCTTCTTCTTCTGCTTCATCTTCTTCTACTGCAGCTTCTACCGGTACATAAACACTAAGGTCTTTCTGATGTTTCTCACTTGTTTCCTTCTTAACTAGTTCCCAAAAGGCTACGCCCGGTTCATCTTTCATTTGCTTGTTGGTTTCCTCAGGCTCCTAAGGGGATTCATCAACCCTAACATTGATACTCTCAACAATTTTCTAAGTCCTGCTATTGTAACACTTGAGAGCTTTGCTTTTAGTGGAATATCCCAAAATTATTCCTTCATCACACTTAGCATCAAACTTGCTTAGATGCTCACCTCTCCTAATATAGCACTTACTGCCAAACACTTTGAAATAAAGCACATTGGGAGTTCTCTCATTCCAGTACTCATAGGGGGTTTTGTCTTTACCTTTCTTGATGAGTACCCAGTTCATGGTATAGACCTCAATGGTCACTGCTTCTCTCCAAAATGTGTGAGCTACAATTCCTTGGATCAACATAATTCTAGCCACTTCAACTACAGTCATGTTGTTTCTTTCTACTATGTCATTCTTCTTTGGTGTCTTTGGGGCAGACAACTACTTATTGATGTCATTCTCCTTGCAGTACTTGTTGAATTCATCAGAAGTGAATTCACCTCCCTAATCGATTCTTAAGCATTTTATCCTTCTACCACTCTCCGTCTCCACAAATTCTCTAAAGGATTTGAACTTTCCAAATGCCTCAGACTTGTCTTTCAAGAATGTGACCCACATCATTCTTGAGCAGTCATCGGTAAGAATCATGAAATATCGATCTCCCTAAATACTTATATTTTTCATCAGACCACATAGATCGATGTGCACTAGATCAAGTAAGTTCTCTATTTAAAAAGACTTACCTTTGAATGTTGAAGAAGACATCTTCCAAAGTTGACATTCTCTACACAAAGCATTCTTTGGTTTGTTCAGCAAAGGCAATCCTCTTACTAGCCTTTACAATGTTATCAAAGTTTATATGACAATGTCTCCTAGGCCATATCCAACTGTCATCAAATTTTACCATCAGGCACTGACTGATCTTAGCATTTAGCTGAAACAGGTTTCCTTTGGTTTGCTTACCAGTGGCAATAAGTTCACCACTCTTTCCAATTATTCTGCAAACTCCACTTTTGAACTCCAGAGTGAGTCCTTTGTCGTTCAACTGAGCAACACTCAAAAGGTTGTGCTTAAGGCCTTCCACCCAATAGACATCATTCGCACTTCTCTTTCCATTCAGTGAGATGGATCCTTTTCCTTTTACCATACAAGGTGCATCATTGCCAAACTGGACAACACCACCATCATATTCTTCAAGAGTCAGAAACTTTCTCCGATCATTGGTCATATGATGAGAACACCCGCTATCAATGATCCACTTGTTAGAGTTGTCAATGTGAGAGACAAGGGCTTTCTAGTCAGACAACTCTTCCTTGACAGCTACAAACACTATGTCCTCACTCTCTTCATCCTCAGATTCCTCATCGGTAACACCTTCATCCACTGCAACAAGACAATTTCTCCTACCTACTCCTTTATACTTCCTAAACCTTTCTGGTTTATCCTTATTGTCATTGTTAGGATAGTTAATAGCTATATGTCCTATCTTATTGCAGGAAAAACACTTCAAAGGAACCTTACCTCTGTATTTTTTGGTGCCTTTTGGAAGTCTCTTTGCAAGAAGAGCTTCAAACCATCAGAATCTCCTCATCATCCATATGTCTTCTTGGCCTAGATTCATAACTGGTACTGACCTCTTTTCCTCTCCTGGATGGTGCAGAGGAAGTAGACATTCTAAAGGCTGACTCGGTCTTCTGAACACTACCATCATAGCCATTCAATTCATATGTAGTCAATTTAGCAATAATAAAGTCTAAAGATACCTTTATTTTGTTGATAGACCTTAACTCCTGACCCTGATTGCGTAGACCGGTAACAATGATCTTATAATTTTACTGACAACGATGGTATCATCAATTGTTCCACTAGTGCTCTTTATTTCTCCAACCACTGTCTTGATTCTTATGCCATACTGGTGAATGGTATCTCCTTTAAACATCCTCATATCTTTAAACTTTCCTCTAAGGCTTTCTTCCTTAGCCTGCTTGACATGTTCATCACCACCATATATGGATTCCAGTGTGTCCCATACATCTTTTGGATTGTCCTTATCTTGTACATTAATGAACTCAACATCGGACAAGCTGCTAATAAGAGCTTCCATGACTTGCCCATTTTCTTGTATCTCTGTTTTCTAATCATCGGTTAGAGTTCCAGAATAGATTACATAGGAATTCTCAACATAGCTCCAGTGTTGAGCACCCAAACTCTTGATATATATCTTCATTTCGTCCTTCCATATTTTGAATTTATCCCTATTGAACTTAGGACCTTCCCTCTTCATCATTAAAGTAGGATCTTTTGCCTCAAGCGCTTGAGCTTATATCACTGAGGACCTAGAGTAGCTCTGATACCAATTGATGAATAATGATGAAATACTAAGATCCTAACCAGTATCAAGAGGGGGGGTGAATTAGTACACACAAAAACTTGCTACAACACTTTTAAAACTTAGAACATAGATAACCAGTTGACTTTACCACTGTACTTAACCATAGCAATACCAGTTCAACAGAAATGCTTCAGATAGCTAAACCGGTTAAACAAAAGCACTTCAAACAACATTCAACAGATCTCAGATCTTGATAGCTACTTTACCAGTTTAATCATGCATGACTTGTATCAATAATATTACAACCATTCTGACAATGCATGCATACCTAACTTAATCAAAATCACACAATCATCACATGAAAAACTCACAGCCCATAACACACAGATTTTTCATGTGGAAACCCAAATGGGAAAAACCATGGTGGGGATTAATACCCACAAGCTTGTTTGTGAACTCTTTTGAAGTCCGCTCCATTAGGAGCCTAGTCTAGTTAAAGACTTTACAATAAGGTTCTATTAGGAACCGATCCGGTTAAGGATCACCCGGTTAAGGGATCGCTATATACCTTGTTAAAGGTTACCTCGCTAGAGGATTTGAAGAACTCAATAAACTTGAGTCACCTGGTTAGAGGATTTACAACAAAGCCTATTAAAGCTACCCGGTCAAGGGATTTTCTTTCTATTGGAATGGTTAGAAGACAATAGGTAAAATTCTGATCTGATAACAACACTACTTGCTAAGGCAAATCCTTTTCAGTTCTTTTCTTTTGCAATCACACTCTACTGATTCCTCACTCTAGTTTGGCAAGAATCAAATCTCCAACACATGGACATAAACACAACTTTTTCCAACCACTACAATAACAAAAATCATCGACCTTATAGACAACAATTAGTTCGGTAGCATAAACCCTAAACCCTAAACATTTAGGTTTACAATTACAAGCGGTCCAATCCTGATCATCAAAGGAATTGCATAGAATGAAACTATCTGAAATAGATCTCAAGTCATTCGGCATCATCCAATCTTAATCACATCTGGAAATCAGTAACCCATCATTCATTCTTCACACACCACTAAGAAAAATGAACATTCCTGAGGTAGACATTTAATGCATTTGATCTTCATGTGCAAGATCCTCAAAGAAATTCTTCATGTGCACACAGCTGACATGGCATATCAATCCTCATCCTTATCTCTTAACTAACTCATCGTAGAACATCATCGGTTGCACCGCACAAGCCAAATTTCCAAATTGGAAACCCTCAAGCTGAACTGAGACTACAAATCGGTAGTCACACTGTGAACCCCGATACCGGTCCACTCCATCCCAGTTGACTATAGCCACTTCTAGTCTTCACACTGGTTCACCTACTTGAGCACTTATACCGTTTCAGCTATTGACATCAATGACAACATACATTATCACCACTTCATCATATGCCAACATTATCACCATATGCCAACATATCTCTCTATCTAGGAAGGGATAGAATGAGAGTACAAGAGACTAGAGAGAGAGAGGTGTGAAGAGAGGGAGAGAGGGAGAAAGTGAGAAAGAGAGGTAATGAGAAAGAGAGAGAGAGAGAGGGAGGGGGATGAGAGAGGGAGAGAATGAGAGAGAGATACACCTGAGAGAAGGGGAGAGTGAGATAGAGAGATAGAGGATGAGAGGAAGAGACTTTAGAGATAAAGAGATAGAGGATGAGAGGAAGAGACTTCAGAGATAAAGAATAAGAGAGAGAGAGAGAGAGTTTAGTGAAAAATAGAGACTTGATTCTCTCCCCTTCTCTCTTCCTCCATACCCCTTCTTCTCTCCCTCCTTCCCTCCCTCCCCCTCCTTATCTCTCCCTCTCCCCTTCTCTCTCTCTCTCTCTCTCTCTCTCTCTCTCTCTCTCTCTCTCTCTCTCTCTCTCTCTCTCTCTCTCTCTCTCTCTCTCTCTCTCTCTCTCTCTCTCTCTCTCTCTCTCTCTCTTTGAGTCCCCTTCTCTGTGTCGCTCTCTATCTCTATCTCTCCCTCTATTTCCCTATCTCTCTTCATCTCTCTCCCCTCTCCCTTTCCCTTTCTCTATCTCTCTCTCCTCCCCTCTCTCTCTCTCCATCTCTCTTTCTCTCATTTATCTCTTGTCTCTCCCTCTCAGTCTCTATCTATCTATCTCACTATCCTCCTCTCTTATGTGTATCTCTCTCCCATTTCATCCCTCTCCTCCCCCTCTTTCCCTCTCTAGGGTCATATGGTACTCTTAGAGGTCATAAGGTATCGTATGGATCCATGCATGTGTCCTAAGGGGTCATAGGACACCATATGACCCATAACAACACATAAGAGGTCATATGGAGTCCTAAGGGGTCATAGGACACCATACATGACCCCTTAGTACATACGATCCATAATGACACCAAATGATGTCCTAAGGGTCATAGAACACTAGATGACCTTTTAGGACACCATACGACCCATAACGACACCATATGGAGTCCTAAGGAGTCAAATGGTGTCCTAAGGGGTCGTTGAATACCATATGACCCCTTAGGACACCATATGACACCATATGGTGTCCTAAGGGTCATAGGACACCATAAGACACATAACGACACCATATGGTGTCATAAGGGGTCATAGGACACCATATGGTGTCATAAGGGGTCATAGGACACCATATGACCCTTAGAACACAATATGACCCTTTACAACATCTAAGGGGTCAAAGGGTGTCCTAAGGGGTCATAGGACACTATATGATCCCTTAGCACACCATAGGACCTATAACAATGCCAAATAGTATCCTAAGAGGTCATAGAACACCATATGACCCTTTAGGACACCATACGATGTTGTTATGGGTTGTATGGTGTCCTGAGGGGTCATATGGCATCCTATGACCCCTTGGGACACCATATGGTGTTTTTATGGGTTGTATGGTGTCTTAAGGGGTCAGATGGTATCCTAAGGGGTCACAAGACACCATATGACCTCTTAGGAAACAAGATGACCTCTAATGATACCTAAGGGGTCATATGGTGGGCTAATAAAATGATATATTATTTAAAGTTATGAATAGAACATGGGTAGTTTAGTTTTTATATAGCTAAGTTAGACCATTGTCAGCATAAGAGAGACTTCAAGTGAAAAAAAAATGAGGCATTGCTAAAAAACAAGTGTAAGAGCTTGACCTAACCCTAAGAGTACTACCTTTCTAAAACATATGATGTGATTAAATTTGCAAGGTTATAGGAATGATCTTGATTGTCACTATAGGAATTATGCACTTGATTTGTTTCATGGGTATGTACCCTTCCAGGCCTTTTGACAAGTGATGATCATCATATACTACCACTGCCATGCTTATAACAAACTTTAATTTCTTTAGGTGACAAGCATTGTGTAACAACATGGGAACCCTCACTTACCCACCACTATCATTCTTTGTGACATCATCTGTGTTACTCTCCCTCTTTCTCTTCCTACCAGTTGTTTCCTTCTGAAAAACATATTGCAAGTAGTCTGACTCATCATTTTGATTTGTTGACACTATTTTCCACATCTTCTATACTCATTAAAAACACATTCGAGAAGAATATTGCTATAGGTTTCCTTGTTTGTCACGGTAATTCACTCGTGGTTCAATTTCAGACCCTTCTTCCTCCTATTTAATGTACACACACAAATCCATTAGTCAATTTTATGAGGAGAGCATACATGATAAAAATCAAAGAGGAAGTTGCAGATAAGAAATAAATTCACTTACTTATATAGAAGTGCAGACACAATTGCAATGGGGTATGGAGGGAGGGAGGGAGAGAAGAAGAGAGAGAGAGAGGGATGGGGTATGGAGAGAGAGAGAGAGAGAGAGAGAGAGAGGCACCTTGTACGCGCTTGAGAAGGGGAGACAATACACTTATATGTGTGTATATATACTTAATATAATATATATTATATACATATATATATAAATATTATGTATTATATATAAAAAATATATATTATATGTATATACAATATCATATTATACACACACCCAAAATTTAAACAAATGTAGCGTATATGCGTTGTTTATAGTAAACATAGCATGTACGTGCTTCTTACACCATAAGTACCCGGTACGTGCTTTTTATACCATAAGTACCTCGTACGCGCTTTTGACTGTTTAGGCTTGGAAATAGGCCTAGATGACAAAGATACAGTTTAGAAGTTTGATTTCCCTCAATTTCCCTCCTTTTTGATGTGTTTTATTTTATTAACTTGGTTTCTCGAATTTGCCATCATCAGGTTTACACTTAATCAAGTGGATATTTCTAAAATTGACACCATATTTTCACCCATCTTTTGAGCTTTCTAACCATATAGTTTTTATAAAATTTGAACAACAATAACATATTATTATTGAATTTCATTTACCAGTGTCTCCATAGTTCTCATAGACATAGGTGCACCAATTTTTTAATAACTTTTGATATACTTGTCAAAATTTTAAAAATTTTATATATTATTGTAGTGCACTTGGTTCTTTACAATTAAAATAAAAATTGTATTTTCAATTTGTTTAGTGCAACTTATGTTTCTTGTAGGAACAGGTACCTAATTTTTAGGATGTGCTCGATTGGAAAAATCATAAAAAAAATACTCAACAAAAAATTACAAAAAAATACACATCTTCTAGTGCTCACTCGTAACTATCTTTCCACCAAAGGATTTGTAAAAATACTAAATCTAACTATGACTTTTTTGATGCGCACGTCAGACATTATGTTATGTTTTTCAAAAAAAATCAAGGTCTTTTTTTCGTGTGCGAAGGATTTGACCTCCTTAATCTTATCCAATTTTGAAAAAGTTTACTAGTAGTTTGGAAACTAGATTCAAAGTACTACAATATTTGTTCTTTGATTATCTTCATATCTTGAGTGGATGACTTTCAAATTTTGCCTCCAAGTTCGGGTTAACCTGAATTTAGAAAAAAAGTGTCCACTTATACTCCCCTTTTTTACCACCATCTTTGTGCACTTACCCATTGGTTATGCCATTTTATCTATGGTTGTTTTCATATATGGATGCGCTTTATAAGTTGGTGCTAATGATAATTCTTGAAGGAAAATAATTATTATTACACATTGTTTAATATTCTAAAAAGTTAATGGAAAGATTGCATCTAAAAGCTCGATATTGTGTTCTTATTATCACACCATTATTCCTCAATCTCTCTATTCTTGTGATTTATATAATTTCCCACTGATAAACTTTTTTTTGTATTAATAGATGTTTATGATTCTGATTTGTAATTAATTAAGAGATTAAATATCATAAAAAGTTGAATTAAGCTAATTAATTAGACAAAACAAAAGCACATGATTATGGACAATAACTTTACTGAGATCTAGGGATCTGCAAGCTGATGTGAATGTGAATGCAAATAAAAATAGCTCTTTTAGATGGTGTTGCTTTATTTTTCTTGTTGGAAGTATGTGTTGATGTGGTTTGCATTGATGTCAAAATTGTTGTTCTAGATTGGTGTTGGTCTGGAATGTCTATGGTGTAGAGATATCTTGTTGTGTTGGTGATGCAGTTGTTCTATTGTTTGTTCTAGAAGTGTTTGGGCAGTCCAATGAATCTAGTAAATCCAATAGAATTCTCAGTCCTTATTCTTGCTGGTTTGTGGCTAGATCCATTGAGTTTACTCCTCTCTTTCAATGTAATGGTCTTTGTGTCTAAATATTAGTGATTTTTCATACATCTAATTGTGGAATTCCTAATATTTTCACCATTACATGCAAGTCCTTGTACCTTTTCATAAGGTAGTGTGCCAATAGCCTTTCAAATCCATTAGGTGTTGTTTCTCCTTGACAATGATCCTAAATCATTCTAATCATTCATATCATAATGTGATTTAGATCCTTACCATGATTTTTCCATGTTTGGGTTTTTCATTTAAATCTAGTGTTCATGTGTTGATGGTTCTTATTCTTGTATTGTTGATTGATATATTGTTTCTATACTATGTGATGTTTATAATTAATCTATTTTGAAGTTTCAAATTGATTCTCCCCCCTTCTCATTCCTACCATGAGTTTAATAGGGGTATGAAAGAAAAATATCAGATGAAGTGGAGGGACTAATGATGTAGAGATGAATCTCAGAAAAAATGTGGTCAAGGTATTTGAAGAGCACTTCATAGAATTCCTCTCCATTGGAATTGTCAACATAAAAAAGAAGCAATGAAAAATCTGATGGGAGTTATCTCAAGTATCCTCTCTGTCATCACCAAAAACCTGGAGGACATTTCCAAGGTCTTTGACCATAAACTGGTCATGGATCTTGACCTGGAGGAAGAGGCCACCCAGGCTGGAAGCGGTGATGCTACATCGGTGGGTGGCACTGCAAAGAGAACTAGGGCCAGTCTCAAGAAAGTTGTGGCTGCCTCAGCTAAGGATCCCCCCAACCTCAAAGACAACATCAAAGAGTTGTATGAAATCAGCAACACCTTGGCTAACGCCCTGGAAAAAATCTGAATGCTGGAAGGCCTGCTGGCTTTTTGGGGCTTTTTTGGGTTTTCTTCGGTTTTCTGCAGTTTTTTTGTGGTCTTGTTCTTTTCTATTTCTCGTAGCTTTGTTGTTTGAATTCTGCTTGTAAAGGGTTTCGGGGCCCCTTCAAAACCTACTTTTTCCTTAATCAAAAACATAAAAAATAGGAGATGTTGGAGAACTTGTAAAGGTTAACCTAGGTTTAGAGAAGTAACCTGAGCCTCTGTTATGTTTATAGGAGATAGGTGTAATAGGATCTTTTCTTCCTTGTTTCTTAGGCCCTAGGCCATGTCCTTGATATCCTATTTTTTCCACAATGGTTGAGGCTTTAGGATATTTATCTTTTTAGATATTGACATGTTCTTTGTCTTATTCTCTATAGAACCATGAAGTGACATCTGCTTCAAGACTTTTTTTAGCTAATGAACCCTACTACTAAAAGGTAGTCTTTTCACATTGAATGGTAGGATTTTTCTTGAATTTGTATCTCTTTAGGTCTTCCAAGACATCCCACACAAAATGTACCTTGAAGAGTATACTCTCCACATCCGTTGTCAACAATCTTAGCCTTGATATTAGGTTGGGTGCAATTGAAGGTAAAGGTGATGTTAGAGTGTTCAATGAGTGGTGTCAAAGCAAGGTTATGTGGAGGGAAATAATGGGCATGTTTTCCTTCAAGGAGTTTTCAATATTGGAAGGGTTGTGGATTGGTAAGAATTGTGATTTACCTACCATTATATGGAAATTTAAGAAATTTATGGTAAGTAGATGGAACAACTTGGATGGAATGAATCCAAGGATGTCCAAGGAGAATTTTGTATAGGGGATCAAGGTCTAAGACTTGACATGGTGTTTTCACTACTGTTGGGCACACTTGGAGGGGTATTGTGATCATGCCTTTGGAGACACTCTACATCGTCATATGCCTTGATTGTGATTTTTTATTTTGAATTAATAATGTCCTTGAGGTATCCCAATTATTTTATTAGTTTATATATACACAAATTTAAACCAGATCCACCATCTATAAGGACCCTTCTATTTTTCACTTAATGTACAATGGCCTCAATATGAAGGGGTTTATTATGAGATTGATCATTAGATGGAACATTTTTGGAGGTGAAGACAAGGTGATGTTGGGTAACAATATTTCTTATCAAAGCTTGAAATTGTGAGACATTGATATTATCAAGGAAACAGGACTCAAGTAAAGCCTTTTCAAGGTTTTCCTTACGAATGGGTTATGCCTTGAGAAGATCAAGGATGGAAATGTGTGTAGAAGTTTTTCCAAAGTGATTAAGGATGTTATAATGAGATGTAGACAGATTGTTGGACGATGAAGGGGTAAGATGAGGAACCCCTTGGATAGCGACCCTTACTCTATGGGTGGTTACATTACAATCAATGGAAGGGGAAGGTATTGCTTAGATGAAAACTCTCCCTCTTTGGGGTGTGGTAAGATCATTGGATCCCTTGATTATGATGGTATTAGCATAATCATTTACTAGTTCCATTTGACCAATAATGGAGTCAAAATATGACATGGTATTAGCATAATCACAAGGTAGGGTATGAGATAATGAGACGTTACCTTTATCATTCTTAGGAAATGGATCTTGATAAATCTTAATCTTTTCATTGGATGTATTTGATTTGGCCCCTTCAACTTCAACCTCACCTCTATCAATAAGGCTAGTGGTATTCACAATATGCATTGTTATCATACCACATAGGTTTAGGTTGATTCTCATCATAGGGCCATGCGATAAGATATTGAACCATATTGGCCTTAACTAGTA
Organism: Cryptomeria japonica; assembly: GCF_030272615.1. Lineage (NCBI taxonomy): Eukaryota > Viridiplantae > Streptophyta > Pinopsida > Cupressales > Cupressaceae > Cryptomeria > Cryptomeria japonica. Next base: position 291,341,220 of record NC_081405.1, read on the forward strand.
GAAAAAAATATCAATAGGTTGAGCAAGAGGTGTGTACTCACACTTGGCCTAACTATTAGACTAAGGTGGTTTACATGTGATGAAAATATTGGTGTTAGGTTTGGTTTGATTTTGATTTGGGAGGTGGATTGGACAGTACATGAATTATTTGAACATTTTGGCATCTGTTACACCATCATTCATTACATTATTGGTTTTGGTCCAAAACTTAGGTTTGTCATTCGAGGATGAACGTTGGGACTCATTTTGATAATGTTTAATGATACCTCGTTCTATTAGTGCTATTTGCAAGGATAAACCTTTCTTAGTGACTTCTTCATAGTCCTTAAGGCATTGTACATGAAAGTAGAAGGACATTTCTAGAATAAGATTACGAATAAACAACTCTACTTAGTGTACTTCAAGGATCTCCCAAGGAAATCTCTTAACAAGGTGATGCCATCTTTGGAAAAAGTTGGCAAAGGTTTATCCATTTGTTTTCTTTGTGTTACTTAAAACCGTCATAGATGCATTGTTATCAATGTTATATCTATAATGAGCCATAATTTTTTTAACTAAATTGGAACATGAAGTGATTGATCCATGTGAAAAATTAGACAACGAAGAGAGAGTGGGGCCTCCTAGACTCTTTGCGAAAAGTATCCTTAAGTAGGCATCACTATAAGAGACCTCTTGACAAGATATGAATAATTCTTTGACATGTTCTCTAAGGTCATCCTTTCCTTTATAGTTGTCAAATTTTGGAATTTCAAAGTTGAGAGGATAGGGAGCCACAACAATGGATTTATCGAAAGAATAAGGACATATCTCTTCAAACTTATAGGATTTATTTGATGTCCATCCTTTAGGCTCTTAAGTACAATTTTTGTCTTAAAGCTCTTTTTCCAAATCGCTAAGTTTAGGGGCATTAGGTTGTTGATGATGAAGAGGATGATATTGATGGTGTTGATTGGACATAATGGATGGTAGCTAGAGGTGGAGGGATTATATAACTTTAATGTATTTGTATGTGTATATATTGGTATTAGGTGGTTGGGATACTTGAGTGGTGCTTGGAGGTGGAAGGCTTGTGTGGATGAAGTTGGGCATGTTGTTTAAAGATGTACTAGTGATGGGTAGACTGATGTTCATATTAGTGGTAGTGGATGGGACAAAATTAGGTGGTGGCAGGTTAAGGATGAAGTTGAGGATAGGTTGGGTGGTATGAAGGAACTTATCAGTTACACGAGTGGTGAGGATGGAAGTGTCAAAGTTTGTGGGGAGTCTAGCCTCATGGCGAATGAGATCCAACAAAAAGGCACTTGGATTAGCCTTAATTAGCTTTTCTAACATCTCTTGATTGTATGCATCATTTAGGAAAGAGCACAATCATGGGGATACATCAGGTTGATCTACTAGTACCTCTTCCTCTTAGTTTGATTCCTGCACTCCATAATGGAAGTTGGGATCGAGGAGCTCATTGGTGTGAGAATCCATTAGATTTTATTTTGATCTTGTCTATAGGCCACACAAGGGAAAACATTTTAGGATGGTGGAAAGTGAAAGAAAACTAGGTTTCAGATGTTATGTGAAGGGATTGGATACAAGATTTTGAATTAAGATGAATGGTGAAGATTTGGATGACCTTTGAACTTAGAATTTGTTTTTTATTAGGATGTATTAGGTTAATTTGGATTAAACTGTGTTGAAGTGGATTTGAATTGGATTAAGGTATGATTTGGATTTGATTTGACTTGGATTTCAATTAAGGTCAAGACAAAAACTAGGTAAACCTAGATCCTTAGAGAAGAAATTTGTTTTGTCCTATATCTTTTCTTACTTAGAATAGGTAAAGTTCTTAATCAAAATTAGATAGGGATTATTAACCCAATGATTAGGGAACTAATTAAGTGTAATACTTAAGATAGGAAAAGTTCTTAAACACTATACTAACTAAGGATCACAAAGGATTAAGGATCTTAGACAAACTTTGTTTATTTTGACCTTGGATGATGATTAGGATTGGTAATGATGAGGTTGATGAAGATTTATTTTAGTAAGTCTAAAAAGGATAATGGGAGGTTAGCTTTAGGATAGATGGAATGAAAGTGATGGGTATAATGAAGTGGAAGGTGACTAGTACAAGTCTGAAGACATGGAAGGTGATATTTGGTTTGTAGGTCTAATTGAATTCCTTAGGGTCAAAAATTTATTGTTTTTGGCATCAACAATCTGCTTGTTAATTGATGTGTCAAGGAGTGAAGTTTTAAATTTTGTGATAGCACAAATGGTGAAGGATGGGCCTAGGAACTTGGAATCTCCATCAAACCAAGTGTGCAATCACTTTAAGGGGTGGTGGAAATATGTTATCTTTATGAGAGAGGACAACTAGGGTCCTCTAGGATTGGAAGGGTTAAACCCAATCAACATATCCCCAAAACGTTATACGTAGCTTATGCTATGTTGGGGATTTTTGTCTCATGTCAAGGGAGCCTTATTGTGAGTAAATTCAGGGAACGATGATATTTCCTTACACAACACCAACACAATGTTCAGTCAAAAAAGGTTGGCTTCTATGCACAAAGGTTTCTAATTTCTTTTCGGGGACTTAACACCTTGCTAATGCCCATCAAGCCACTTAAGGCTAAAGAACCAATCCTACTTGGAGACTTCTATACCTTACATAAATTTGGGTACTTCCCCTTTTAGATTGGCACTGTTGGCAAGGTAAGTTCACTAGTTAGACTTTTTCTTTCACCTTACTCATTTATATAGAGGCCTAGAGTAAATACCTCTCTGAGTCGTTCCCCTATGAAGGAAAAGAACTCTCCAAGGTCTGGCCCTCTACAAGGTAAACAATGTAAGTTTTATTCACCCAAGCTCCACAATGAAAAAGTTAAACCTTTTAAGAAGCCCAAGTGTAGAAAATATACTTGTGGAGACGAAATTCTACAAAAGTAGAAACCAAATAGAGTAGATGTCATTTTGTAGGTAGAAATGTCAAAGGATAAACCTGCAAAGTGTAGTTAGTTTGAAAAAAACCTACAAAATAGCTTCAAATAAGCTATGAAAATTATTAGCACAAAGACGCAAAAAGGCACAAATGTCTAACCAAGAGCTGAGACATGAAAGCATAGTCTATGACCCGTGACTTCACAAAAACTTAACATTTACAAGTTAGTGTCTAGTGATATGGTTCCCACCAACTGTTCCAAAATGAAAGAAACTAAAAGATAAGTCTAGCAATAGTTAAACATCTAAACTAAACACAAAACTAAAGACTTATACCTTTGCTACTCCATGGATTGAGCTAGAAGTAGAGGCACCCTTCTCTACTTAATTTTCTCTTGGATATTTTGGATGTGGATTGGGTAAGTGCACCAAGATGGTGAACAGAAAAGTGGCCACATGCCAAAAAAAAATAAAAATTTCATAACCTGTACGGGTTCTAAAATTTCAAAAATGTGCTAGGTTTGGTAACACCAAGCTTAGAGAAAAAACAATTAAAAAGCCCAAAAGTTCCTCAAAACCCGTACGGGTTTTGAGGAACATTTTTTTTAAATAAAAAAATTTCAAGTTTCTCAAAACCCGTATGGGTTTTGAGAAACATATTTCTTTTGTTTAGGCCATGGGTTTTGGCCATTTTCAATGCCAAAACTCGTGGAACAGCAGCAAGGAGAAGCTAAAAAAAGCATCGAACCCGCACGGGTTTGCAACAATTTTTTATTTTCCCATCATCGAAAGCAATTTTCAACAATGGCACCCCATCGAACAGGTAAGATTTGATTTGTTTGATTATTTTTCTTTGTATTTTAATTAAAATAGGGTTTTTTAATTGATTTAAGTTTTGTTTTTATTAATTTGATGTCAGATTCTTCAAGCAATCCCCAAAAACAAAATAGACAACAAAGACCTCCTCCTGCACAATCAACAAAAGAAAATCCTATTAACATTGCACAAGAGAAACAAGAAAACCCTCAAAATCCTAAAAATGTTGTTCCTCAACAACCACCACCACCTCGAAACCCTCCACATCCTCCATTAGAACATGTAGATGCCACACAACAGGATCTCATCAATCGCCTTATACAAAATAGTGCCCAAATTTCTATATTGGTGAATAGGTTGAGGACTTCTAAGCTTGAGCACCACTCAACCCTTGCCAGAACACTAGAAACAATGGCTAGTAGTGCAAATGAGGTATCTAGCGAGGTTACAAAATGGGGTTCATGGAGGGATAGATGTCAAACATTTTATGTGGATGGGTTGTCATATGATCAAGTGAAGAAAAAGGGCATATTTAAAGCTGACATATGTGCTCTTTTTACCGATCCTGTTACCAGTAACAACCTAGAACTAAATACGACTCGGTTTCCTATACATTGGTGTGTTCATGCTAGGTTGAAAGATGCTTTTTGGGATAGGTGGTATATGGTCTTTGACCAACCACCTTGTAATAATTGGGAGGTGCCTCTATATTTTTTGAGAAAGTTATATTGTGAGTTTATCCTCGGTGAGAAGCCGAATTACTTTGACATCTGACAATTTCAGGGTAGAGGGAGAGGCTCTGCGCAGGATAGACCTGGGGCCCATAGGGTGGTAGATCCACAACATAGGAGGCGTACAGCTCCTAAACCCATGGTTCATGTCATTGTCCCTATATCCTTGAAGGAGTCTATGGAATTACAGACTCTTCAGGCAGCTGCATCATTGACTAATGTCATTGTTCAGCATGGGACACAGCTGGTTAGAGCAAAGGATGTACTAGCACCTGCAACACCTCCTTCATCAGTGACACCTCCTTCATCAGTAGCACCTCCTTCCTCAGTGGTACCTCCTTCATTAGAAGCACCTCATGCATCATTTGGCATGAGCCAACCCATTCAGCATATGTGCCCCACCTGCCAGGGTGTATGTTCTGGTGTAGACACTGACGCGGATGAGGATGGTGGGACATCTCATTCATGTACATGTTGTGGGAGTAGATGCCATGCTTCCACTACAGAGGATGTGGCCCTCACTGACGAACTGCTCAATATGTTGTACCCTCTCCATCAGACATAGGTGCGTTTAATTCTGTTTATGACATGTTATCAATTAAGTGACTAAATCTTATAAAAACAAATGAATTTTTATTTTTAGAACAATTTAAAGTGACATATAAATAAAATGCATTGTAGGGTGCAATAGGTGGTGGGAGTACACCACATACTTTTCAGTTGACTCCACAGTCACGAGTAGTTTCGCCACCAAAGGTAAAGATTTGTAAATTTGTTAAAAATATAATAATACATTGGATTCAAAATATATTTTGTTAATTATATGTATCATTACTTGATATTTTGTAGGGCTTATCAATGGCTGAGATGTCCCAACTTGATGATATCACGCTTTCAGCCATTGACTTTGGCCAACATAGCTATGCGGTACCATTTAGATTTATATATTTTTTACTTAAGTGATAGATTAAATACATGCTCTTTTCCCTTGTGTTAATTTTTTTCCATTAGTTTACCCCACCTACCTCGAGGAAATCTCGTGTGTTAAATCCATCCTCTAGCACTCCGAGGTAGAAAAAGATATCCTCTTGGACACCCAAACGACAGAAGGTAATTCACTACAATTTAAATTCAATTGTTGAAATGTATTATGATTAAACATGTATATGTAGATATTGATAAATGCACTTAATTTATTTGTTCTATATACAGAAACATATGGGGTTTACAAAATTAATGAATGCACCTGATGTTGATGAGGTTCAGCAGAGGGAAGAGATGATATCTTCATATTCACTTTGGATTGCATTCTTGCTTGTTCAAAATAACTAAATCTTTTTATGTCTATATCATATGTTATCATTTTTCATATAGGAAATGGTAATAGCTGCATCAGATTCGACTAGGCCTCCTAAGGTTACAGGAGAACTATACGAGGCTTCGATGTGCATTTTTTCTACATATGTTAAAAATATTTGTTTTATCTAGTTTGTCAACAACTTTGGGTTATTAACTTGTATGATTGTCTTTAAACTATTACAGGCCCCTTGCAAACTTCCTACTATTATTCTACCATTCCATTTCAGTAGAAGTCCTACACGTATATTATGGGATCCAACATGACCAAGGCAAAACGTATGTCTGTCTTAGATCAACTCCTTTTCACTAAGTGCACAACGGAGTTGAAACCGTCTAGTTAACTCCTTTTGGATCACTTACCATGGATATAGGAAATGGTCGTAATTGATTCATCTGTGACTTTGCCTTCTATGACCACAACACATCCATCTGAGGCTCTGGTATGCTTTAGTCTTTTAGTCTATTCATTTTTAGTTATTATGTGTTATTTGACATATATGTCATTAACATGTATTAATGTTGTTTTACCAGTTACAGCATCCTGCAGGACATCCCACGAATCCTCAGCCTCACTGAATTGTAGAAGACAGAGATGAGGTAATCAACATTTCAACTTCAAACAATTTAGAGTTCAGTATTTATTTATTTTGATGTTATATTGAGAAAATATATCTGATTAGACATTTGAATTGTCCTTGTGCAACCACCTACAGAGCCATGTACTACTTCGAAGAAGCTCGATTTTGATGATCCGCCACAGTCATAGATACAGATAGAGACATATAGTTATAGTTGTGGTCATTGAAGGGCCAATTTTTTATATATTCAACATTTGTATATGTATATATTGACTTTGATAGACATGGCACATGCCACATTTTTGTAACTATTATTGATTTGGCATCTATGCCATTTTTGGATATATGTACATGATTATTGTTCATTTTGATATATATGAAACTTGATATTCGATCCAATTTGTTCATTGATATATATGAAACATGATATTCCTGAAACTTAGTTATTTGCTATTGAAATGTGATCAAATTTGTTAGTTGTGTATATGTCTTGAAATGTGATCCAATTTGTTCATTACTTGTAACTCATATGGCATATACTTTTAAACTATCTATTGCTCATATTGTGTATACCCAAGTACTGATACCGGTAATGTTGATATTTTGTATTTTAATTGAGTGAATTTGCTTTGAGTCCTTCATGCATGAAGAGATTGGAGTGAAGTTATTATTTCATAAACTCATGCTTATGGAGTGAAGTTTATCATATCAAGAACCAATTAAGATATTTCATGATTAAGTTCATCATTTCATGCTTATGGAGTGAAGTTCATCATTTTATCACCTATAAAAGAAGAGTTGAAGAACTTATGGACAATCCATTTGAACCTATGGGGTCGTGTTATTGCTGCCTACAAAATCCTATCTCAATTTTGGGCAACTCGATTTCATTTTCTTGTGGTGAAATTTTTTTTGTCGCATCAAAAACCATCAGTGAGAGGTGGCAAAATAGTGCATCTTTCATTCTGCTTGTCATGGGAATGAACCATCAATGCAAGCACATTCGAGTGGCTGGGTTTACACTAGGTGTACCCTTCTCTCACTCCCCAAGGCATCTGATCATTACGAGTCACCTCGTAGCGACGTTTTCCCTTGAGTGCCCAAAGCAGAAAAAATGGTCAAACTTTGATGTAGCCTAACTCGGAGACCGTGGCACTTATGGACAATCCGTTTGAACCTATGGGGTTGTGTTATCGCTGAAATCCTATCTCAAATTTGGGCAACTCAATTCTATTTTCTTATGGTGAGATTTTTTCTATTGCATCAAAAACCGTCAAAAACTGTCAGTGAGAGGTGGCAAAATAGTGCATCTTTCATTCTGCTTGTCGTGGGAATGAACCGTTAGCGCGAGCATGTCTGAGTGGCTAGGTTTATGCTAGGTGTTCCCTTGTCTCACTCCTCAAGGAATCTAATCATTATGAGCCACCTCATAGCGACGTTTTCCCTTGAGCGCTCAAAGCGGGAAAAATGGTCAAACTTTGACATAGCCTAACTCAGAGACCGTGGCACTTATGGATGATCTGTTTGAACCTATGGGGTCATGTTGTCACTGTCAAAAAAATCCTATCTCGGTTTTAGGCAACTCGAATCCATTTTCTTATGGTGAGATTTTTTCTGTTGCATCAAAAACTATCAAAAGCTATTAGTGAGAGGTGGCAAAATAGTGCATCTTTTGTTGTGCTTGTTGTGGGAATGAACCATTAGCGCGAGCACATCCGAGTGGCTGGTTTTACACTAGGTGTGCCCTTGTCTCTCTCCCCAAGGTGTCTAATCGTTATGAGCCACCTCGTAGTGACGTTTTCCCTTGAGCGCTCAAAGCGAAAAAAATGGTCAAACTTTCACGGAGCCTAACTCGGAGACTGTGGCACTTATGGATGATCTGTTTGAACCTACAGGGTCATGTTATTACTGCCTACAAAATGCTATCTCAGTTTTAGGCAACTCAATTTCATTTTATTGTGGTGAGATTTTTTCTGTCGCATCAAAAACCGTCAGTGAGAGGTGGCAAAATAGTGCATCTTTCATTCTGCATGTCATGGGAATGAACTGTCAGTGCAAGCACATCCCAGTTGTTAGGTTTACACTAGGTGTTCCCTTGTCTTTCTCCCCAAGGTGTCCGATCATTATGAGCCACCTCATAGCAACGTTTTCCCTTGAGCGCTCAAAGCGAAAAAAAGGTCAAACTTTGGCGTAGCCTAACTCAAAGACCGTGGCACTTATGGATGATCCATTTGAACCTATGGGGTCATGTTATCTCTGCCTACAAAATCTTATCTCATTTTTGGGAAACTTGATTTCATTTTCTTGTGGTGAGATTGTTTCTGTCGCATCAAAAACCGTCAGTGAGAGGTGGCAAAATAGTGCATCTTTCGTTCTGCTTGTTGTGGGAACAAACCTTCAGCACAAGCGCATTCGAGTGGCCAAGTTTACACTAGGTGTTCCCTTCTCTCACTCTCCAAGGCATTCGATCATTACGAGCCACCTCATAGTGACGTTTTCCCTTGAGCGCTCAAAGCGGAAAAGATGGTCAAAATTTGACATAGCTTAATTCAGAGACTATGGCACTTATGGATGATTTATTTGAGCCTATGAGGTCATGTTGTCGCTTCCTAAAAAATCCTATCTTGGTTTTGAGCAACTCGATTTCGTTTTCTTATGGTGAGATTTTTTTGTCACATCAAAAACTGTCAAAAGCTATTAGTGAGAGGTGACAAAATAGTGCATCTTTCGTTCTACTTGTCATGGGAATGAACCGTTAGTGCAAGCATGTCCGAGTGGCCAGTTTTATGCTAGGTGTGCCCTTGTCTCACTCCCCAAGGCGTCTGATTGTTACGAGCCACCTCGTAGCGACGTTTTCCCTTGAGCACTCAAAGCAGAAAAAATGGTCAAACTTTGACATAGCCTAACTCGGAGACCATGGCACTTATGGATGATCTGTTTGAACCTATGGGGTTGTGTTATCACTACCTACAAAATCCTATCTCAGTTTTGAGAAAATCGATTTCATTTTCTTGTGGTGAGATTTTTTCTGTCGCATCAAAAATCATCAGTGAGAGGTGGCAAAATAGTGCATCTTTTGTTCTTCTTGTCACGGGAACAAACCGTCAGTGTGAGTGCATTTGGATGGCTGGGTTTATGCTAGATGTGCCCTTGTCTTTCTCCCCAAGGAGTCCGACCATTACGAGCCACCTCGTAGTGACGTTTTCCCTTGAGCGCTCAAAGCAAAAAAAATGGTCAAACTTTGATGTAGCCTAACTCGAAGACCGTGGCACTTATGGATGATTTGTTTGAACCTATGGGGTCATGTTATTGCTGCCTACAAAATCCTATCTTTGTTTTGGGAAACTCAATTTCATTTTCTTGTGGTGATATTTTTTCTATCGCATCAAAAACCATCAATGAGAGGTAGAAAAATAGTGCATCTTTCGTTCTATTTGTCATGGGAATGAACCATCAGTGCAAGCATGTTTGGATGACCGGGTTTACGCTAGGTGTGCCCTTGTGTTTCTCCCCAAGGCATCCAATCATTATGAGCCACCTCGTAGTGACGTTTTCTCTTGAGCGCTCAAAGTGGAAAAAAGGGTCAAACTTTGACGTAGCCTAACTCGGAGACCATGGCACTTATGGATGATCCATTTGAACCTATGGGGTCATGTTGTCGCTTCCTACCAAAATCCTATCTTGGTTTCAGACTATTCCTACTAGCCCTTCAAATCGGGTAGTTCAATAATAAATCAAAACTTTCCTAAAACACTTGGAAAAAAAAATTGCATATTCATATTCAAAATTTGCAAATCAGCCCCATGGACACTTTCATATATAAAATTTGGCATCTTATATAAACTATCAAGCTCATTACTATTTATATTTACAAAATTTTGCATCTAAATATGCAAATTACAACTCGTTGTTGTTTTTTTATACAAAACTTAGCATCTAGATATGCACATTACAACTCATTGTTGTTTTTTTATACAAAATTTAGCATCTAGATATGCACATTACAACTAATTGATGTTTTTATATACAAAATTTGGCATCTACATATGCACATTATAGCTCATATGCATGTAAAGCAGATCCAAAAAAGCAAAGTTACAACGTTTCGCAAAAGATATATACAAAATTGTCAAAATTATTCTACCATATTATAGAATTATTATTCTAGATGGCCCAAAATAAATCAAGTGAACCTTCTGGATCAGCTCTAACCCTTAGTGTCTCAAGTATTGCATCATGGTCTAATTCATGAACTTTCCACAAATCCTTGTTAAGAGGTCTACCACGATATTTAATCAAATGAATATTTGTTGCAACAAGAAGGTTTGAGTAATGAAGAATATGTATATGTGTCTCAAAGTCCTCAAACAACCAGGCATTAGAATTTTTGATAGGGTACCTGCATTTTATAGAATAATAATGCCAAAATCAATACAACAACTGCTAAATAAATGAGTTTAAGAGGTCTCAATACAACTCGACACAACAACGTGGTACCTTCTAAGCCATGTCCCTGTCACAACAATGGATCCTATTGGGTACTCAATACCCTCTCCATCAACCACTGTAGAAGTCAATTTCTTTTTGGCCTCAATACAACGACACAAAAAGTAATTTGTTCCTTCTTCATTGTTCTCATCTGCAATAACTGCATATACATGACTTGCAATTAATAGAAGGATATAAGTTAATACCAAAATCAGCATAAGTTAATACTAATAAATTAAGCTTAAAATTGTAGCAAATTGCAACCCATTACCTAATTCAACTATGTCTGATACATGGTCAAAATCCATTTATGCTTCAATCTGGTTCATTTGTAGTGCTCTAGGAAGTTGGTATGTATCTAGGGTTTGCAAAGGTCTACAAGACCATTGGTCAACCCACTCTTTTGATTTACATTCATCCCACAAAAAATGCATACATGAAGAGAAAAAACATGCAATATGTCTAGTATAAATAGCTAGTGATGTTGCATTTGAACTTCTAAATGAATGCATGTCACTTAATCCAGTAAGTGTACAACAATATAGATAGTTTTCAATGTTAGATTCACTTATTGACCAAAAATATCTAGAAACCATAGACTTATCTGCATTACCTGGTCCCATTGTAGAGTTGCACCATTGCACAATTGTTTTTGCATCTATTAACATTGCACACCTTCGTACTTCAATTCCTCTCTGGTAAGAGCTCTTTTCACACATGCTCCTGCACCATCATGCTCTCCCTTTCCATGCCCTACCTCAATGAAATTCCAAAAATGTTGCACACCACTTGTCACATGCATCCTAGTCAACCAGTAGAACATCCTTGCATTCTTGAATTGTGCGGTGCAATTGTCCAACCATATTAAGTGTTGGTTGTATCTTATATCTCTTTCCCTTAAACTATCATAGAAGACTGTAAAGCATCCTTGCACAAACTCTGAGGAATGTGTACAATCATTGCTGATATAGAAGTGATATTCTCTTATAACCTGTATGTCCTCCTCAGTGCTATCATTTGCATGCATGAATGCTATGTGTACAAAAATGTAACTTGTGTAGAGTGGTAATACATATATTGTACTTCATTTTGTGGCTTTAGTGTACAATTCTCAGCAAAATCAACAACAGAGACAATAGTGCCAAGGGGGAAAGTGTCCTTACCCAACTTGAATTGCTCATCTAACCATGTAGCTCTATGTGTGTGACCTATGTACTCATATACTAGTTTCTCTTGAAACATCTTCATAAAATCAGCTATGCATATATCCCTTTTCACTAACTCACGCCTCTTTAATTCTTTTCCATCTTTAACACCATATATTACTGACTTATATTTTCCAATAGAAACTAGTTCCTTACCAATTTCATGTGTGCTATCTAGATGTAGGCATCTATGCAACTGTTGCAAACCACCACATGTAGGAAAAAAACCTCTCAAACACATCATCTTATAATAAATGCACCCATCATCTCATCTACATAGTACACTTGAAATAAATTCTCTCGGTAACTTAGGAGGTGCTTGTAGACCACAGCCCTACAAAACATCGTTAGTGTGCAAAGTACAATAGATATAGTGATGAATATCACAATGCATGGAAAATTCAACATGGACCCTACAACAACATGTAGTATGCGCATGATTAATCTTAACATAAAATGGTTTTGTCATCTCAAAAAATCTTTGACTAATCTTAATCTGAGGAAAGATTTGAAGAAACCTTTCATAAAATTGTGTTTGAGTTGTATCTAAATAGTGTTTTGGATGTGGCTCACGATTACTAATTCCAATTCACCTTCTAACAACATCTCTTTGGTTGGGTGAAACCCTTGTGTTGTCATGCCAAAATCTCTCAATTAACGTTCTTAGTGTATCAACAACAACCTTGTCCTTGCGTGGGAGTCTACCAGAGAATGCCCAAAGAGAATTATTGTTAGGATCCTCAATTTTCTCTCACCTCTCTAAGGCATAGTGTAATGTGGTTCTACTTATCCTTAATGACTTGCTTGTTTTGCTTATTAAATGAGATTTTTTCATTTCCTTTCCCATTATGGTTGATGTGAGGACACGACGAGTAACATTAGCATCTTTAGTGCGTGATTTTGAACCAATGGCTTGGTATGCATCAAAAAGATTTCTCACAATGGTTCTTTCACCATTATTTTCGGATGTTCTTAACCCCAAAATTTTATTGTCTCTCTAAATTTCAGATTTTTAATCATTTCAACAACTAATTGGCATCTTCCACTTTGATTTAAGTTTTCAAAATAGTTATTCCACATTCTTCTAACTATTCTTCTACAAGTTCTTTCAGAAATTTTATCATGCATTGGCTTCACAATATTTTCATCAATATCTATTAGGAACTTTGGTTTTCTACGAATTATTCTAAGAGGTGTTAAGATTGGTGCATGCTCTTCATTTTCATTAGGTTCATTATGTGCATTGATCACTTCAAATTCAAATGGTAAATCTTCTTCAATTTCATTAACATGTTCATTCACCGAATCATTTTCAAATGGTCTATGTTCATTGCATTCATTAGGTGCATTCATCATATGTATTTGAATTGGTGTATGTTGATCATTTTGATTTGGTGCATTAATCATATCAATTTCAATTGTTGAATGTTCATCACTTTCATTAGGTGCATTAGATGATGTACCTTCATGTAATCTCTTCATACCCTCCCTTTCTCTTTCCTTTGCTGCCTCTCTTTGTTCATTTGTTCCTCTCTTATTGTTTCCCATTGTCCTACACATAACATCATGATGACAATCTATAATCAAATAGCAAAAAAATAACAAATGATCATCATTTTGTTATAATCTAAAGTAACAATAATAAAATAACTTCAAAAAAAACCAAAATACAAGACAAATAAATCATAATCAAAGTAAAAAAATAACAAATGATCATGATTTTGTTATTATCTAAAGTAACAATTATAAAATAACTTAAAAATCAATCATTCCAAAGCAAAAGTGACAAAAGAATATGAAAACTTGACTATTACTGTCCCAGAAAATCATGTGCAAAAGAAGTGGGGCCTTCAAACAACCTACAATGTTGTTTTTTAGGCCATTGGGACTAAAATATATAAAGATTTTCCCATAACCCATACGGGTTATGGAAACCTTATATGTCAACATTCACATTTTCTCATAACCTGTACGGGTTATTTAGAACTAGAAGTTTTGGCCTTAGTTCTACCCGTACAGGCTATGTAGAACTAGGAAAAGGAGAGGGAGAGAGGGAGAGAGGGAGGGAGATAGGGAGAGGGAGAGAGAGGGAGGGAGAGGGAGGGAAAAGGAGAGGGAGAGAGGGAGAGAAGGAGAGGGGGAGGGAAAGAGGGAGATTGGGGAAAGGAGAGGGGGAGAGGGAGAGAAGGAGAGGGGGAGGGAGAGAGTGAGATTGGGGAAAGGAGAGGGGGAGAGTGAGATTGGGAAAAGGAGAGGGGGAGGGAGAGAGAGAGAGGGGGAGAGAGAGAGGGAGAGAGGGAGAGGGAGAGAGGGAGAGAAGGAGAGGGGAAGGGAGAGAGGGAGATTGGGGAAAGGAGAGGGGAGAGCGAGATTGGGAAAAGGAGAGGGGAGAGCGAGATTGGGAAAAGGAGAGGGGCAGGGAGAGAGGGAGAGACAGAGATTGGGAAAAGGAGAGGGGAAGGGAGAGGGAGAGAGAGGAAGATTTGGAAAAGGATAGATTGGGGAAAGGAGAGGGGGAGAGGGAGAGAGAGAGATTGGGAAAAGGAGAGGGGGAGAGGGAGAGGGAGAGAGAGGGAGATTGGGGAAAGGAGAGGGGGAGAGGGAGAGAAAGCAAGATTGGGAAAAGGAGAGGGGGAGATGAAGAGAGGGAGGGAGAGGGAGGGAAAAGGAGGGGGATATGGAGAGAGGAAGGGAGAGGGAGAGGGAGAGAGAGGGAGATTGGGAAAAGGAGAGGGAGAGAGGGAGAGAAGGAGAGGGGGAGGGAGAGGGAGAGAGAGAGAGATTGGGAAAAGGAGAGATTGGGGAAAGGAGAGGGGGAGAGAGGGAGAGGGAGACAAGGAGAGGGGGAGGGAGAGAGGGAGATTAGGGAAAGGAGAGGGGGAGAGGGAGAGAGGGAGAGGGAGAGAGAGAGATTGGGAAAAGGAGAGGGGGAGAGGGAGAGAGAGGGAGAGAGAGGGAGAGAAGGAGAGGGGGAGGGAGAGAGGGAGATTGGGGAAAGGAGAGGGAGAGAGAAGGAGAGGGGGAGGGAGAGGGGGAGAGAGGGAGATTGGGAAAAGGAGAGATTGGGGAAAGGAGAGGGGGAGAGGGGGAGAGGGAGAGAAGGAGAGGTAGAGGGAGAGAGGGAGATTGGGGAAAGGAGAGGGGGAGAGGGGGAGAGGGAGAGGGAGAGAGAGAGATTGGGGAAAGGAGAGGGGGAGAGGGAGAGAGAGGGAGAGAAGGAGAGGGGGAGGGAGAGAGGGAGATTGGGGAAAGGAGAGGGGGAGAGGGAGAGAGAGGGAGAGAAGGAGAGGGGGAGGGAGAGAGGGAGATTGGGGAAAGGAGAGGGGGAGAGGAAGAGAGAGGGAGATTGGGAAAAGGAGAGATTGGGGAAAGGAGAGGGGGAGAGGGGGAGAGGAAGAGGGAGAGAGTGAGATTGGGAAAAGGAGAGGGAGAGGGAGAGGGGGATATTGGAGAAAGGAGAGGGGGAGAGGGAGAGAGGGAGAGGGGGGGGGAGAGAGGTATATTGGGGAAAGGAGAGGGGGAGAGGGAGAGAGGGAGAGAAGGAGAGGGGGAGGGAGAGAGGGAGATGGAGAGAGTGAGATTGGGAAAAGGAGAGGGGGAGGGAGAGGGAGAGAGAGGGAGATTGGGAAAAGGAGAAATTAGGGAAAGGAGAGAGGGAGAGGGGGAGAGGGAGAGAGGGAGAGGGGGAGGGGGAGGTAGAGAGAGAGATTGGGGAAAGGAGAGGGGGAGAGGGAGAGGAGGAGAAGGAGAGGGGGAGGGAGAGAGGGAGATTGGGAAAAGGAGAGGGGGGAGGGAGAGAGAGGGAGATTTGGAAAATGGAGAGGGGGAGAGGGAGAGAGGGAGAGAAGGAGAGGGGGAGGGAGAGGGGGAGAGGGAGAGAGCGAGATTAGGAAAAGGAGAGGGGGAGGGAGAGGGAGAGAGAGGGAGATTGGGAAAAGGAGAGATTGGGGAAAGGAGAGGAGGAGAGGGAGAGAGAGAGATTGGGAAAAGGAGAGGGGGAGAGGGAGAGGGAGAGAGAGGGAGATTGGGGAAAGGAGAGGGGGAGAGGGAGAGAAAGAAAGATTGGGAAAAGGAGAGGGGGAGATGAAGAGAGGGAGGGAGAGGGAGGGAAAATGAGAGGGGGATAGGGAGAGAAGAAGGGAGAGGGAGACAAAGAGAGAGGGAGATTAGGAAAAGGAGAGGGAGAGAGGGAGAGAACAAGAGGGGGAGGGAGAGAGGGAGATTGGGGAAAGGGGAGGGGGAGAGGGAGAGAGAGGGAGATTGGGAAAAGGGAGATTGGGGAAAGGAGAGGGGGAGAGGGAGAGAGGGAGATTGGGAAAAGGGAGATTAGGGAAAGAAGAGGGGGAGAGGGAGAGAGAGGGAGATTGGGAAAAGGAGAGGGGGGGAGGGAGAGATGGAGAGAAGGAGACGGGGAGGGAGAGAGGGAGAGGGAGAGAGAGATTGGGAAAAGGAGAGGGGGAGGGAGAGGGAGAGAGAGGGAGATTGGGAAAATAAGAGATTGGTGAAAGGAGAGGGGGAGAGGGAGAGAAGGAGAGGGGGAGGGAGAGAGGGAGATTGGGGAAAGGAGAGGGGGAGAGGGAGAGAGGGAGAGGGAGAGAGCGAGATTGGGAAAAGGAGAGGGGGAGAGGGATAGGGAGAGAGAGGGAGATTGGGGAAAGGAGAGGGGGAGAGGGAGAGAAAGTGAGATTGGGAAAAGGAGAGGGGGAGATGAAGAGAGGGAGGGAGAGGGAGGGAGAGAAGGAGAGGGGGGAGGGAGAGAGGAAGGGAGAGGGAGAGAGAGGGAGAGAGAGGTAGATTGGGAAAAGGAGAGGGAGAGAGGGAGAGAAGGAGAGGGGGAGGGAGAGTGGGAGAGTGGGGAAAGGAGAGGGGGAGAGGGAGAGAGAGGGAAACTAGGAAAAGGAGAGGGGGAGAGGGAGAGAAGGAGAGGGGGAGGGAGAGAGGGGGAGAGGGAGAGGGAGAGAGCAAGATTGGGAAAAGGAGAGGGGGAGGGAGAGGGAGAGAGAGGGATGGGAAAAAGAGAGATTTGGGAAAGGAGAGGGGGAGAGGGAGAGAAGGAGAGGAGAGGGGGAGTGAGAGAGAGAGGGAGAGAGAGGGAGATTGGGAAAAGGAGAGGGAGAGAAGAAGAGGGGGAGGGAGATAGGGAGATTGGGGAAAGGAGAGGGGGAGAGGGAAGGAGAGGGAGATTGGGAAAAGGAGATGGGGAGAGGGAGAGAGGGAGGGAGAGGGAGAGAGGGAGGGAGGGGAGAGAGAAGGAGATTGGGAAAAGGAGAGAGAGAGAGGGAGAGAGAGGGAGATTGGGAAAAGGAGAGGGAGAGAGGGAGAAAAGGAGAGGGGGAGGGAGAGAGGGAGATTGGGGAAAGGAGAGGGGGAGAGGGAGAGAGAGGGAGATTGGGAAAAGGAGAGGGGGAGAGGGAGAGAGGAAGGGAGAGGGAGAGAGAGGGAGATTGGGAAAAGTAGAGGGGGAGGGGGAGAGAGGAAGAGAGAGGGAGAGAGAGGGAGATTGGGAAAAGGAGAGGGGGAGAGGGAGAGAGGAAGGGAGAGGGAGGGCGGAGATGGGGAGAATAGGATAAAGAGAGGGAGAGGGAGAGAAAGAGAGAGTATAGGAGAGAGAGAGGGAGAGAAAGATATTTAAGATAACGAAAGGGGGAGGGAGAGGGGGGAGAGGGAGAGGGAGGGGGAGAGAAAGAGAGAGAAGGGGGAGAGCGTGAGAATAGGATAGGATAATGTGTGTGTGTGTGTGTGTGAGAGAGAGAGAGAGAGAGAGGAGGAGAGGGTGAGAGACATGAGGTAGAGAGAAAACAAGAAGGAGAAAAGGGTGAGAGAATAAAAAAATAGAGAAGTGTGAGGGGGAGAGAGATGAGATAGAACTCAAGAAAGATAATCAGGGCTCATAATAGAAAAAGACAATGATAGGGGAAGTAAGACGAGAGAGAGAGAGGAAAAGAAGAGGTACATGCATGTATACAAACATATATACATATATCTATATAAATATATGTATATATAACTATAGATATGCATATATACATACATAAACACATATTATCTAGGTATGTCTAGAACATGTGTAGTAAATGCTAAGTTTATAAGCATACATTATTATGTCTTCATAACCCATACGGGTTTTGTGAAACCAAAAAAAATGTTTTTAGTTCTTCATAACCCGTACGAGTTTTGTGAAACAAAAAAAAAATTCTAATTCTTCATAACCCGTACGGGTTATGAAGAACTACGAATAGTACTTTTGGTTCTTCAAAACTCGTGCGAGTTTTGAATTGGTAAGAGGTTTGGAAAATGACCCTAAGGCTTGCAAGCCCATTTTCCCCCCTTTTTTTGTTCCTTTACACATTTTTTCATCCTCCACCATGATTTCTTGACTTCATTGTCATCAAGTTTACAAATGATTAAGTGGGTATCTCTAAAATTACCACCATAATCTCACACATCTTCTTAGTTTTCTGACCATATAAATTTTTTAATTTTTGGACAACATTAGCATAGTAAACTTTAATTTTCTTTATCAGTGCCTTGACAGTCCTCACAGACATATGCCTACCATTTTTTTAATAACTTTTAATATACTTGACCAAATTCAAAATAAATTATATATTATTGTTCTACACTAGATTCTATACACTTCTTAAAAAAAAAATTTGCATTTTTGATTATTTTGATGCAAGTTATGCCCAACGCACGAACAGGTACCAAATTTTCAGGATGCAGTCACTTCCAAAAATCATAAAAAGTAAAATACTCAACGAAAAATTAAAAAAAAAAACACAACTTCTAGATCTCGCTCTTACCTATCATCCTACCAAAGGGTTTTCTAAAATATTAAATCTAACTATATATTTTGTGCAGCGCACGAAAATAGCTATGTTATATTTTTCTAAAAAAATTAGGAACAGTTTTTCATGCGTGAAAGGTTTGACCCTCTTAATCTTATCCAATTTTTTAAAAAAATAGTAGTCTAGAAACTAGATTCAGAGTAATACAATTCTTATTCTTTTTTCAACTCCTAGTTTTGAGTGCATGACCTTCAAATAGCTCTTTGAAGTTTAGGTTTACCTATTTTCAGAAAAAAAGTGGCTACTTATAACCCCCTTTTTGTTCACCATCTTGGTGCACTTACCCGATTGCTCTCCAAGTTGCACAAAAAAGGATGTGTTTGGAATGAAAATAGTATCTCAAGATTGTGTTATGGATGTGAAGGAGAAGCCTCAAATTTATATAATTTTGGAAGGTGAAATGGATGATTAAGATCAAAGTTGATGAAGGGTTAGGATTGAAGGAGAAGTTGTTAGTTGGATTGAATGCTTAGTCTTGTGATGTAAGTGTCACAAGGGTGGAAGTATTGGGAAGAACACTTGGAATGGGGAAGAGGGCAAGGTGTGCTTACACATGTTTGAGCACATCTTGGGAAGAACATGAGAATTACAAGTGTAAGAAAAAGTGGCAAAGTGGAAGAGGTGTAGGATGGGGTTTATGGCAAATGGATGAAGGGGGAAAGTGTAGAGTGGCTCTATTCTAAAGAGTATTATCACACATGCGTGAGCACCCATGGTGAAAGAGTGATGTGTAGGATTGAGAATGACTTGTGCATGCAAGTTAATTTAAGAGGGGTGTCACATGTAGACTCGAGCAGGTGTGATAATTTTAAATTTGTAAGAAATGTTATTAATGACTAGTTACCTTAAACCATTAATTAATAGGCATTAATTAATGATTTTAGTTGTATGGTTTGTAATAATCAAGGAAATTAGTTACTTAATTAGAATTAATCAACTAATTTGGATTAGAGGAATATTTGGCTCATGGACTAAGTGGGATTTGATTTATTAAAATAAATCAAACCTTTGGGAGGAAAAGGAGAATATAATTAAAATTTATATTTAATGGGGACATAATTAGTCAAATATATTTTAATTAATTATTTTGGAGGGATAGAGGGGATAACATAATTAATAAAATTAACCATGTTAAAAAGGATAATTAATTAAATTAATATTTTAAAAAAAATTTGATGTTTACATTTTGCCCCTCTTTTACATGGTCGTGTGAAACAACATCATGTCAAAGAAAAAGGATGCTCCAATGAAGGAAGGGAGAGGAATATGGAAGGATGATGCCCCTCGAGAATTGGATTGAAATTTTTGGAGCGAATTCTTGAAAAGAGAAAAAATGATGGAAAGGTATTGAGGAAGAAAGAATGGAATTGGAAAAGGAATGAAGGGAAAAAGAGAAGAGCTATATGAATGGTGAAGGAAAATAGTGGAAGGAAGGGTTTGATGAATACTAAGAGGGGGGGTGAATTAGTATGCCCAATAACTTGATCAAACTCTTAAGAAATTTTACTACAGACTGGTATAACAGCTTAAACAACATGTTGACATTATAACAGACAATAAGAGATTGTTGGTGTTTCAATTAGGATATTGAGAAGGTTGTTGATAATTATGGATATAACTGATTAAGGATGTTTACTGTCTTCACAATATTATTTTGTCATTGATGTCAAGAAATTGATTTTCTGATTTAGTATGATGTTGCCATATCTTAAGAAGTATGTTTTGAAGAAAATTAAGATGTCAGTAAAAGACATAGAAAGAATGTGATGAATAAGGGGAGGAATAAGTTATTCAATGGGCAACTATTACCGAGTTAGACAATGATGAGATCATGTTGTTTAGATTGTTTTGATATCCTACATATGCTATTGTTTGTAAGGTTAATACTATGCTATGTTACTGAGCAAGGAACCTAGTCGATAAACCCTAAGGTTATCGCTATCGGTTAATGAAGGCGGAAAGCCTACCGAGTGAAGTTTAGTATTTACCGAGTTGCAACCGAGTAATAACAGAATGCATTGGATGAATACATGCGTTATTTAATGATGGAAGCTAATGAGCTGGTTATGATTAAATGATTAATACAATGTGTATGAAGTTTGTTAAGGATTTATGGCAATGGAAGATCGGCAGGAAGATCTACAGCTCAGATTGAACCACAATACCCTAGCACAAGTTCCAAGAAATGTATGCAAGTTCCAAGGTGAGGTAAAACATTTTCAGATCGAAGGATACATTGAACCTAGTCAAGATTGAAGATCTGATGGCTATGATTGATCATGGGAAATGTGATCAAAGAGATTAAGTGGTTAGCAAATTGTTTATAAATAAGGAACTGTTGATAAACAATGTATGCGGTCAAGTGTAAGCATAGGGATGCTACATAGTGATTACCTAGCACTGAAGCTTGAAGACCGGTTTGAATAATAGAGTAAGAAGTCCAGCAGAGGGACAAGATAAGTCCTATGACTAGATTGTATTGAGCAAATAAGAATTTGCTTTAGCATTTTAGATGCAAAGTTGTAGACATACTCATTACTGTTATTTATTTGTAAGTGACAGAAAATCTCTTAACCAAGTGGACTTAACAGTCTTATTTGTAAATCCTCTAGCAAGGTGACATTCTGATTGAGTGTTTGAAACCCTTTAACAAGGTCACCTCTAACAAGGTGAAGATCCTAACAAATCTGAGGGAAATCCCTTAACTGGGTCACATCTAGCAATGTGTTTGTAATCTTTAACAGGATTTGCTTTTAATCGAGCATACTCTAGAAGAGTATATTTCTTAGTGGGTCTGAAATCCCATAGTGGTTTTTCCCTATTTGGGTTTCCACGTTAAATCTGGTGTTATATGTTTTGTGGTGTTATCTGTTTATGAGTTTACATGTTTTACAGTTTTGGTTACATATATCTATTAAAGCTACCGAGGTTGAATCTGTTGAATATATTGAAGATTAAGTTTGTATGATTCACCCCCACTCTCATCTTACTAACAATTGACATCAGAGCTAACAATTGGTATCAGAGATTTGGACTCCAGAAGAAAAGTTTAAAGGTACTCGAGGCAAAGATCCAAAGATATATAAGAGGGATGCACCGAAGCTGAACAAGTCAAGTTTCTCTACATGGCAAAAAGGGATGAAGCTGCACCTATCAGGAATTGGAGAATATGTTGTATATTATCTGGAGAATGATTTCATTACACCTAGTACCTATCCATTGACAATGGAAGAGATAAAGGCAAAGCAAGAACATATTCAAGCAATGATTGAAATAACATTTGCATTGACTAACTCAGAGTTTAATGATCTAGAAGGTTGCAATGATGCCAAGGCAATGTGGGACAAGCTCATATCTATGTATGGTGGTGATGAACATGTTCAAAGAGCAAAAGTGGATAGTCTAAGAGGACAACTTGAATCTATGAGAATGAATGAAGGTGAGAACATAACCTAGTACAGTACAAGATTAAAGGAGATTGTCAATCAAATCAAAGGAGCAGGAGGAACCATTGAAGAGAAGGATGTCACAAGTAAGTTATTAAGAACCCCTCTACCTACTTATGCAATCCGAGTCTCTGCAATCAATGAATTGAGGTCTGTACCCAATATGCCAGTTTCTTTGGATGCTACTATTGGTAAGCTACATGCATTTGAGTTAAGTAACTTTGATAACAGTGGGTCTTCGGTAAATAAAGTTGAGTCTGCATTTAGTTCTTTTCATCTTGATGAATCTGATGATTACAATGATAGAAAGTATAAGTACTTTGAAGGGAATCATAGTGGAGCAAGTGAAAGATTTCGCAAAAACATGGAGGAGGTACACAAACTTTATGAAGAAATCAGAAAGCAAGAAGAGTTTGAAGCACTATTAGCTAGAAGGCTACTGAGAGGAAAAGGTAAGTACAAAGGAAAGTTGCCTTTGAAATGTTTTAACTGTGATAGAATAGGACATATTGCTTCTAATTGTCCTGACAAAGAATCCAGTGAAAAGAGAGATTACTGAGATGACAGATAGAAAGATAATCATTACAGAGGACACCGAGACTTCAGAATAAGAGATAAAAAGACATGTCTAATAGTTGATGAGGAATTTAATGATGATACATCAGATGAAACTGATACAGAGGAAGTTGTTTATGTGGCTATCAAAGATGGATCAGATGAAGAAAGGTTCGAAGAAAAAGCTCTAATATCTCACATAAATACTAATGATTCTTGGATCATAGATAGTGGATGCTCACATCACATGATAGGTGATAAACACAAGTTTGTTACATTAGAAGATTATGATGGAGGTTATGTAAGATTTGGTAATGATGCACCATGTCTAATGAGAGGCAAAGGATCTATAACACTTCTTGACAATGCTAAATGTGATGATGTTTATTGGGTTGAAGGTTTGAAATACAATTTGTTGAGTGTAGCACAACTAAACAATATAGGATATCGAATAGAGTTTCAGAAAGGAATTGTCAAAGTTCATGACAAGCATGGAAAGTTAGTAGCTACCAGGATACAAACAAAAGGTAACACATTTCGCCTTGACTCAACTCAGAATAAGTGTCTATATGCAAAGATAGATGATACATGGTTATGGCATAAAAGGTTTTGTCATGTAAATTTTGATAATCTGATCAAAATAAACAAGAAGCATCGAGTAAGAGGTCTACCGAGTCTTGAGAAACCTGCGAATGCTATGTGCCGAGAATGCCAGATGGGTAAGATGACAAGATCAAGCTTTACAAGTAAGTCCTACACTTCTAAGGGAATTTTAGATCTTGTGCATACTGATCTTTGTGGTCCATTGAAAATTCAGAGTTATTATGGTGATAAGTATTTCATATTATCTATGGATGATTACTCAAGGATGATGTTAGTAATGTTTTTAAAAGAAAAATCAGAAGCTTTTCAAATGTTTAAATGGTACAAGGAAAGAGTTGAAAATGAAATAGGAAGACAACTGAAATGTCTTAGATCTGATAGAGGAGGAGAATTCACTTCTGATGAGTTTAACTTATACTGCAACAATCATGGTATTAAAAGACAAGTCTCTACATTGAGAACTCCACAACAAAATGGAATTATTGAGAGAAGAAATAGATCTATTGTGGATTATGCCAGAACCCTGATGATTGAAAAGAATGTACCACAAAAGTTTTGGAGAGAAGCAATAAGCACTGTTGTTTACACCCTGAACCGAGTACAACTGAAGAAAGGAACTTTGAAGACACCATATGAAATTTGGTATGACAAGAAACCTAATGTAAGTTATTTTAAAATCTTTGGAAGTAGATGCCATGTTCACAAAGATGACAGAAATGGTAAGTTTGATCAGAAAAGTGAAGAAGGAACATTTCTTGGTTATTCTTCTAGAAGCAAAGCATTTAAATGTTTGATCAAATCATCTAACAAAATAGTAGAAAGTGCAAATGTGAAAATTGATGAATTTGCAGAAAGAAATGATGAAGGAAACTCCAAAGAACCAGAAGATTATGAAGGATCTGTATATGTTCAACCGAGAAGTCCTACCGAGAAAACTGCTGAAGGAAATGAAGTGAGTATCTAGTTACCAAGTGATGAAGAAGATCATACAGAATCTACCGAGCCTATATTAACCAAGTATGTCAAAAGGAATCATGCATCAAGTCAGATTATAGGAGATAAGAATGATCCAGTGATGACAAGGAACAAACTGAGATAGAACACATGTCTGATATCTGAATTTGAACCAAGAATAGCGAAAGAGGCATTTAACAGTGAAAAATGGATAAATGCTATGATAGAAGAGATTGATCAAATCAAGAAGAATGACACATGGAGACTAGTCCCAAGACCGAAGGACAAAAATTTAATCAGTACAAAGTGGATTTTCATAAACAAGCTGAATGAAAAAGGTGAGGTCATTCAAAATAAAGCAAGACTAGTTTGCAAAGGTTATGCTCAAGAAGAAGGAATTGATTATGGTGAGACTTTTGCACCTGTAGCAAGACTTGAAGGAGTAAGAACATTGTTGGCATATGCTGCTTACAAAAATTTCAAAGTATATCAAATGGATGTCAAATCTGCATTTCTGAATGGTATATTAGAAGAAGAAGTTTTCATTGAACAACCTGAAGGATTTGTTGAAGGAGAGAATAAAGATCAGGTATGTAAACTGAACAAAGCTTTATATGGTCTGAAACAAGCACCTAGAGCATGGTATGAGAGATTGCATTCTTATTTAATCAAGATTGATTTTACAAGGACAAGTGAAAACAACAATATGTACATGAAGAATGATAAAGACAATGGAATACTGATCTCAGCCATATTTGTTGATGATATTATCTTTTGTGGAAATGACTCTTTATGCAAGAACTTTGGAAATGAAATGAGCAAAGAATTTGAGATGTCATTAATCGGTGAGATAAAGTATTTTATAGGTCTACAGATACTGCAAATGAAAGATGAGATTTTCATTACTCAATCCAAGTACATAAAGGAAATCCTGAAGAAATTTGGAATGGAGGATTCAAAACCAGTAAGTACTCCTATGACTACCAACTGTAAACTATCAAAGAATGATGAATTTGCATCTATCGATGAGACACTTTACCGATCTATGATTGGAAAGTTGCAATATGTTGTTCACAATAGGCTAGATATAGCACATGCAGTAGGTATAGTTGCAAGATTTTCTGCAGATCCCAAGGAAACACATATGACAGCAATCAAGAGAATTTTCAGATACTTGAAAGGCACTAAGGAGTATGGCTTAGTATAAGAAAAGAGGAATAATTTTGATTTAAAAGTTTATACTGATGCTGATTGGGCAAGCAACATTGATGACAGGAAAAGAACAAGTGGAGGAGCTTTCTTTCTGGGAGAAAGACTAGTGAGTTGTCTTAGCAAGAAACAAGGATGTATTTCACAGTCAATAGCGTAAGCTGAATATGTTGTTGTAGCATTGAATTGTACCAATATAGCATGGATCAAACAATTGTTGGAAGGCATAAATGAGAAAGTTACCAAGCCAGTAACTATATTCTATGACAACACTAGTACCATAAACATTTCAAAGAGTCCTATAATGCACTCTAAGACAAAGCACATCTCTATCAAGTATCATTATCTTAGAGAAGAAGTTCAAAAGAAGAAAGTGGTGTTGGAGTATGTTAGCTCAAAGGAACAAATAGCAGATATTTTCTCCAAGACACTGCCAAGGGACGCTTTTGAGTATCTCAGAAGTAAGTTAGGGGTCCTACCCCTATCTTCTACTCACTGACCGAGTTCGGTGAAAGCATCAATTCAATGACTCTAAAGAATACCTTTTAGGAGTTGATGTTGATTTACACACTTTAGGATGTTTTCTAAAGGTGTGTAGGAAACAAAAACAAGGAACAGGAATTGAAGACAAAATGCTCTAACCGAGACTGAGTTGATACCGAACAGCAAAGGAATTACTTCACACATGTATTAGTTTTCAAAGGAAGACAATATGTATTAGTTTTCTTTTGGAATTGTTGTCAAAGGGGGAGAAGACTAATATATGGGGGAGAAGACTAATGACAGGGGGAGAGCATTTTAGCAATCTGAGCAATCACAATCACAACAATCTGAATTTAAATCTTTTAGGTCAAATCAATTGGTTTTGCCATCAATGCCAAAGGGGGAGATTGTTGGCATTATAACAGACAATAAGAGATTGTTGGCATTTCATCTAGGATATTGAGAAGGTTGTTGATAATTATGGATATAACTGATTAAGGATGTTTACAGTCTTCATAATATTATTTTGTCATTGATGTCAAGAAATTGATTTTCTGATTTAGTATGATGTTGCCATATCTTAAGAAGTATGTTTTGAAAAAAATTAAGATGTTGGTAAAAGACACAGAAAGAATGTGATGAATAAGGGGAGGAATAAGTTATTCAATGGGCAACTATTACTGAGTTAGACAATGATGAGATAATGTTGTTTAGATTGTTTTGATATCCTACATATGCTATTGTTTGTAAGGTTAATACTATACTATGTTACCGAGCAAGGAACCTAGTCGGTAAACCTTAAGGTTATCGCTATTGGTTAATGAAGGTGAAATGTCTACCAAGTGAAGTTTAGTATTTACCGAGTTGCAACTGATTAATAACAGACTGCATTGGATGAATACAAGCGTTATTTAATGATGGAAGCTGATGAGCTAGTTATGATTAAATGATTAATACAACATGTATGAAGTTTGTTAAGGATTTATGGCAATGGAAGATCGACAGGAAGATCTACAGCTTAGATTGAACTGCAATACCCTAGCAAAAGTTCCAAGAAAATGTATGCAAGTTCCAAGGCAAGGTAAAACATTTTCAGATCGAAGGATACATTGAACCTAGTCAAGATTGAAGATCTGATGGCTATGATTGATCATGGGAAATGTGATCAAAGAGATTAAGTGGTTAGCAAATTGTTTATAAATAAGGAACTGTTGATAAATAATGTATGCGGCCAAGTGTAAGCACAGGGATGCTACATAGTGATTACCGAGCACTGAAGCTTGAAGACCGGTTTGAATAACAGAGTAAGAAGCCTAGCAGAGGGACAAGATAAGTCTTATGACTAGATTGTATTGAGAAAATAAGAATCTGCTTTAGCATTTTAGATGCAAAGTTGCAGACATACTCATTACTGTTATTTATTTGTAAGTGACAGAAAATCTCATAACCGAGTGGACTTAACAATCTTATTTGTAAATCCTCTAGCAAGGTGACATTCTGATTGAGTGTTTGAAACCCTTTAACAAGGTCACCTCTAACAAGGTGAAGATCCTAACATATCTGAGGGAAATCCCTTAACCGGGTCACATCTAGCAATGTGTTTGTAATCTTTAACAGGATTTTCTTTTAACTGAGCATACTCTAGAAGAGTATATTTCTTAGTGGGTCCAAAATCCCATAGTGGTTTTTCCCTATTTGGGTTTCCACATTAAATCTGGTGTTATATGTTTTGTGGTGTTATCTGTTTATGAGTTTACATGTTTTACAGTTTTGGTTACATATATCTTTTAAAGCTACCGATGTTGAATCTGTTGAATATATTGAAGATTAAGTTTGTATGATTCACCCCCCCCCCCCTCTCATCTTACTAACAATTGGCATCAGAGCTAACACAACAAACCGGTTAAAACATAGATAAGCCAAATAGTAAATAAAGCATTCACCCAGAAAAGCACAATCACCATAACACAAGATATTTTGACATGGAAACCCAAATGGGAAAAAAAACCACGGTGAGTAAAACTCACAAGTCAACTATCTGCAGAATAGCAACCAGACTAGTTAAGGTCAGACCGGTTAAGGCCTTACAATGTTCTTCACCAGAACAGATCCTATTAGGAATCCAAATCTCTGTTAGGAGATAAGTCCTATTAAAGACTACCTTATTAAAGGATTTCAGATCCACAACTGTGAACCACCTTGTTAGAGGATTTACAATAGGCTTGACTAGGCCTACCCGGTTAAGGATTTCAGACTTGTTGAAAAGATTAGTAATCAACAAGTGAATGATCTAGAAAGTAGCACAAAATGCTTGATTAGATCCTTGACTGCTCTTTGTTAATGCATTGTAGCATTACTTCAATCTTCTATCCTTTGCATGCTCAAACTTTATCGCACGATGCTTCTACAACAACTTCACACTTCAACACACATGCACACATATTAAAACCTTAGGCATGATGTCCTTAAATAGGAAGTTGATTTCATGTCGGTCCAATGAGATTGGATTACAATTTCCTAGGTTCAAAGCATCTAGACACATTTGGTAACATGACACATAAACACCGCTAAAGTGTCGGTGGATGATAACTCATCACACTTTACAATTTTACCAGTTGAAGAAACAAAGACTGGTAAACTGGAACATCGTGTTCCAATCAAAAAGATTAACTGCCACTAGGGGTCCTTGTTCTGCTTGAGGTCTTCATACTACTTGAGGTCTTCAGTCATGCCTTGATCGGTAAGCTCCTTCTGCAAAACATCGATAGTCTTCTACAAATAAAGACTATACATACAATGGCATATAATACCAGTTTGAACAATACAACACATACTACCAATTGAGAATAACTAATACATAAAATAAGTGTGTGTCCATCAATGACAATCACAACTAAACATGCCAACAACCACCTCAACTAAGTACAAACATTATGAAAATACCAATAGGATTACATATAGGCTATTGGAGGCCCATGAGAGGTCATTTGTGCACTCTTAGTTATCATGATTAGAAGGAGCCTAGATCAAAGCAACAAATAAGATGGTGAACATTCCATGATACACATAGTGTTGAGAGTTAGTGAGGAGATTCCAGTGACTGCTAAAGTATGGGGAATTGGTACATACCCTAATCCTCTCATTAATTGCTTAGGTAGGTGCCAAAAAGGGAGAAACTAGGCTAGAGAAAGTTGGGAAAAGGTGGAAGGGGTCATGCTAACTATTGCTGGGGAATGACATGTATTAAGTTTAGAAGAAGGAAACAAAATTGAGTTGTCGATGCAGGAGTCTCTAGGGTTGGTAGATTCAAGGGAGCATTGGCATTTGACGATGCGACTATGAGAAAAGCTAAGTAGTGTAGACCATATGGTACTACATGTGATTGGGATGGATTAGGTACATAAATGACTACATATATATATATATATATATATATATATATATAGAGAGAGAGAGAGAGAGAGAGAGAGAGAGAGAGAGAGTTAAATAAAATTTGAGTAGTTTATATATTTATGTTTTGTAAAAAATAATATTTATTATAAACTACTCAAATTTTGTTTAACAAAAACAATATTATTTGTTTTTTAAGTATTAGGACATCAAAATTTTAAAATATATATTAATGGCTACCAATTTGAAACTTCAATAAGTAACCTAGATATATTATATTATTCATTCCATTACTTAAAGTACACAAGAGAAATATAATAAAATGAATCATCAGTTTTTAAAGATGAAAATATATGCTAAATTTAGAGTTGGAGTTAAAGTTAGAATTAGAAATACAATAGAATTAGAGTTAATGTTAATGTTAGAACAAGAATTTTAAATAGAGTACTTTCAATTTTGTAAAAGAGGATTAATTCTTTTATATTCCTTTTGTCTTTTAAATTTTGGATGCTTTTATATTTAAAGTAACAATAATGCTTGCAACAAATAAAAATTGATTAGTTTATAATATAGTGTGTGCTAGTAGCATCGATACATGCAACATTACGATGCTAATCAGTCTCCAAAATGATTTATGTGTGTAGTAGCATATGTAGATGCAACATGTAAGATGTTAATTCAATCCTCAACATGTTTTTAATATATTTAATTATAATATATTTATATTAAAAATATTTATTATTTAAAAATAATTAAAATGTTACTTACACCCTCTAATAAAACCGTACATTTTAAATATTCATGAAAGTAAGATTATTTATATACATGTAGTATTAATATGTGTAAATAATTATAATATAATTTACTACAATATTATATATGCAATTTTATAATTTTAGAGAATTTTATAGATTAGGATAATTTTTACAGTTAGGGTTAGACTTGTAATACCTCTTATTTTTGTGTTCAAATAGTTTTATTTTGGATTAATTTGTATACTATACTTGTATATTTCATTCAAGACTTTTCATGTCACCTTTCTTTAGTGTTGGTGTCAATATTGGGTGCACTATTCAACATGTCACCTTTCTTGTATATTATTATGTTATGATGGACTATGTTGTTTTCTTTCAATTGAACATGCATATGTATTCTTGGATGATTATTCCATCTTTTTATGTTGAACCTCATTCGGGGAAATTGTATGTGCTTCAACTAATACATATATGTATAGGTACAGTTGATGTGCATTGAGTGACTATAGGCACAAATATATTTCCACTTGTCTATAAGTACTTTTTATTACTCAATGATGGTTATTTGAAGATTCAACATTGGTTGTTACTCATTTTTCCTTACATGTTGTACTTGATCGGAGTGCAATTTCCTACCATGTTCTTTTTGTATAGTTTACCTCACATGTTGATTTTTGGTATAATTCTAGAACCTTGACCCTATGTGAATTCCTAGTTGATGTGCATGTGTAGTTGTTTTATCTATATTTATATTTCCCATCGCTTTGAATTGGAAATATGATTATATAATTTTAAATAATGAATTTAATGTTGAATTCCAAATAGGCATAGAATGAAATATTTATCCAACTCTTAGGTGGAATTAGGGTTATTTGTAATCAATTGAAAAAATAGCTGACATACATTATTTTGATTATTTCAAAAAGTGAGATTAGGAATGACATAAATAGGGGGAAAAGACCTATTCATCTTCACGCTTTGCATTTGTGAGAAAATTGGCTTTGTGCAAAACCTTCTTTTAAAGAAAAATGATTTTTTGATTGTAAAAGAACTTGGAAACCAAACTTGATGAGATCATATGTATTAGAATAAGAATTGGGAGGCAAGTTTGTGTCTGTGTATTGAAGCCTTTATAGATTGTGCTCAAAGAACTTCTCATTTCAAATTCTTGCTAAAATTGAAGTATTTTATTAATTTCTTTGTTTATGCTCATTAATTTTTATTATCTTAAAAGGATGGATTAGTATTAATCGAGTGCTATAAGCCTCTCTTGCTTTTCATTTCATCAAATTTGAAACTATATTATTTACATTATAAATTTTTTGATAATTTTTCTAAAAAAATTGTTATTATAAAAAAAAAAAAAAATTAAGACTGGTTAAAAGTTGAAATTTATGGTTTTGAATGGGTATTGGACACTATTTCTACCAAAGGGTACTTTAGATTATTTCAAGAAATTTCAAATTCTGGTGAATTTTAAGTTATTTTGAAAGAGTTTTGAAGAATTTTTTGGTAATTTGCGTACATACATGTCATGTATTCTTTGTGTTATGTGTGGGTGTATGCCCTTCTCCCATGTGACTTGTGTGTTTGAATGCAGCAGAGAGGTACCAAACGTTGGTCTGTGTGAATCCACTTACGTCATCGAGGAGAGGCCCACTGCCGACAGAAGACTTGACTTTGCGTAGAGAACTATCAATGTTTGACAACCTTTAATGCATTAACCCAACCAAAAGCATGAAATGACAGCACTAAAATCCAAACCGACATAAACATCGTACGTAAAGAGGTACTTCGTACAACACGTGAAGACTTGACTTTGACGACCTTTTATGCTTTAACCCAACCAAAAGCATGAAATGATAGCACTAAAATCCATAAGGAGCATCACCCACACCAGTCTACACGCAACCCCTCCTATGGAAGCTTCCAACTTGGACCGATTCAAAGACTTCAACTTTACCGGGTTATTGTATTCAATGGAATATAAAAACAATAGGGGAAGAGCACCACTAGCTTTTATAACTAACTTAGCGTATCCACAAATTTTAAATGGTACATCAGATTTTGATTTATTTATTTTAGTTGTCTTCGTATGTGACTTAGCTCCTTAAACTTATTGATCTGGCTTATGGGTAGTAATGATGCACGCTGTGGAATTTGTTATGCGCACACGGGTCAAAAAATACACATTTCAAAGTGTCACCTGATACCTAACTAAAGATGTTCCAATAACCGTCAACTCAAAATCGCTAGTACTTGTCGACAAATGTCTCAATAGTGGTGCACAAATGTTCCAATTATGGTACACAAATGGGACAAATGTTCCAATAGTTGTGCACAAATGGACCAATTAATTAAAAAAAAAATGATAGACTATTGGTACAAAACAAATTATTAATGGTGTTTCACTATGACAGCTATTGGGGGGTCAACATGACAATAAGGTGATGGCTATTGGAACTATGTTATCTATTGGTGCTCTTCCCCTAAATAATTTTTTTATTTCTAAATAAAAACATTAATAAATTTCTGTGTCATTTCATCCATGATATTAGTGTCTATTTATTTATACCAGTTTTAATTATATGTATATGTATAAGTATAATAATGAACACCCATGATCATATATAAAACTTCTCTAATATTTATTTTATAAATTTATTTTTCATTTAATCATTACAATTTAATAATACTATATTATTTTAATTTTATTTATTTAATAAATTTATTTTAAATTTAATCATTATAATTTATTAATATTATATTAATTTTAAAAATAATTTATTTATATTTTTATTCTTTCTAATTAAGTATAATATTATGAAGAAAATTGGGGGGAGAGCTCTGCAACTGTTGACATGGCCTCAGCTCCCTGGTTCGTGACGAGGGGTCGACCCTTGCTGGTGGAGGAGGTTGTAAGGAATCCTCCACGTCAGTGAACACCTTCTTTTCTTCGCTTTCTAAGTCTTTTCATAGTTATTTCACCTTGCTTTGCTTTTATTTCTCTTCCTAGGTCAAGTGTGCGACCACGGATGTGCCCCAATGGGGGACATACCTAAAGGATCGCCTATTTTCTTAGATCGATCAGATGCCTTGCGAGATGCGTCTGGTGGTTTAAGCACTAAAACCATCGAGGGGGTCGTTGTTGAACCGATTTTCTCCATCTCTAAGGAAGCAAAGTTAGAATTGGTAAGTGGAGGCAACCCTGAGAGTGATGGAGGAGCTGAACAGGGAGGTAAGGATCCTAACCCTCTCTTGTATTCCAGGTCTATCATTCCAAATGAGGCTATGATTAAAGTCATTGACATGGAAAAGAAAAGGCTTTGTGAAACTGCTATTTTCTGTTGTTGTCGATGAGGATAAATGTCCTGCGAGGAAGTTTCTTGACGATTGGTTTAAAAATGTATGGGTTAAGAAATTAGGGTTTAATATTTCATTTTGTAGAATGGTTCAGAAAGCTCTCTTCATTATTTTTCTTAAAGATCATAAATCGTAGATTGAAATTAGAAAATAGTTATGGAATGTAGGAAAATGCACCTTTTGTGCCCTAACTTGGTCGCATGATGTTGTTCGTGAAGAATTTTGGCACTTCCATGTTGGCAATTGACACTCATTGGATTCATTTTGTTGTCATTGATGGCAACAAGACTTGATGAAATCATTTACCGACATTATGAGGCATTCACCAGTAGACACTAGCTTTCGAGCATTCAGAGCTACACCGGCACCGACATCAAACACTTCAGGAAGCCAACATTAAGGAAGATTTATTTAGAAAATCATTTTGTAATTATTGTATAAAGTCGACACTGTATATCTTTTGTAATGCATTGTAAGCTGACATAAGGCATGTTGTTTGTAATGGGTATATAGGTCACTATGTTAGGACATTATGATATTGAAATGAATGTGAAATAGGAAATCATCAAGGGTTATGCGAGGATAGAACTTGTGGATAAGGATTGTAGAATGTGAAGATCATTTGCATGTGAATTTTGTATCATGCAATGATCTGCAAATGTTTTGTAAGACATTCTTGGAGGGAAGGTGTTACTGGTAGTAGTGTTCAGGGTTTATGAACCGGTACAGAGTAGAGCTTTAATCAGAACTCTATTTGGCATAGCAAATGCATTTTGTGAGTTCACTTTCATTTTTTTCTTCAGTAGAAGCTTGTAGTCAGTAAGGCTCTTTAATGATGAGTAGTGTGCCTTCCTGCATGTGCAGGCCCCCATTATATGTAATATCTTTCATATGGCCAGTTAATTGATATTGTGGGTCTCAAATCCCACCATGGTTTCTCCTCATTGAGGTTTTCCACGTATAAATTTTGTGTGTTATGGTGTTCATTTAGGTGGATGGTTCATTTGCTTCTAGTTATATGTTTATTTGTTTACCGGTTTATATGTGTTTGGTATAAAAACATAAAATCTTGTGTTATCAGCAGAACACTGATTCACCCCCCTCTCAATGTTCTTAGATCCCAACGATTGGTATCAGAGCTTGGTACCTCGAAGGAAATTTAACAGCTTGAGGAAGATCCTGAAACCAGTATCTTTAGGCATGGCTATGGAGAAGCAACTTGAGATTGCTCTTGAGGACTATGATGTTGAAAGGATGAAGAATTTGAAACTGAAAGATGAACTGAATTCTGCAAATGAATTCATTCTTGTCCCGCAAGAAAGGTTATCATCTACTCAGGCAAGAAGGAAGGAACTTTTGCAAAAACAAGATGATGATAATGCTCTTAAGGAACAATCTCAGAAACTGAGTCAAGCAAACATGCTCATGCAAAATGAAATGCAATACCTAACAATGAGGATGTCTAAGGATATTGAGGATATAAAGAAGAAAGAAGAAAATCTTGCTACATCTCTGAAGAACAAATCTGAGGAATGTGACAAATTGGCTCATGAGAATGATATGTTGAAAACTAGTTTGGTGCAATCCCAAAATAATAAACAAGAACTTGAAAGACAAGTAATATCTCTGAGAGATGATCTTACTGCTACAAGTGAGCACAAAGAAAAGTTTAGGATTAGTGTTGCACAATTGGATGACTTGTTGAAAAGACAAAGGCATACTGATGATTCTAGAGGACTTGGATTTGTACAAGGTGAAAGCTCTGGTACTGCAAATCAAACAATTGGTGTGTAGAACTCATCAGAATAGAGGAAACCGGTAAGACAATCTAATGCTTATAAATTCAACGGTAGATGTTTTGTTTACAATAAATTTGGGCATATGGCTAAACAATGTAGAAATAGAGAAAATCAAAACTACAATTTTGTTCCTAGTCAATGCACAAATTGCAAAAAGTATGGTCATCAACCATAAAACTACAAAATGAATGTTAAATGTCATGCATGTGGAAAGTTTGGACATTTTGCTAATCACTGTAGGTCAAGGAATGATATCGGGTATGTCAAAGCAATTCAGAAGAACAATATTACATGTTATGCATGCAACAAAATAGGTCATATTGTTAAGTACTGCAGAAGCATGACTCAACCGGTAGTTATTTGCCTGGTAGTGTTGTGTGCCAAGTGTTGAAAGTTTGTTATCCTTTTATCTTTGTGTAAGTCCAGATCTATTCATGTTCTATAAATGATTTTATAAATTCTCACAGCAGTGAGTGGCGACTCTAAAAGATCTCTGCACCAGTGTGCATTATTGTAAAAGTTTTAAAGATTTGGTGAACTTACAGCAAAAATTCAGTAGATGCTTGGAGTTTTAAGATTGAAGATCCCATAAATTTATTGAAGATATTGAAGAGGGGAAAACAGATTAGAAGGTTAAATGATCAAAACATAACAAAATAAACCTGCAAAATGCTAAAATAGCGTTAAAAAAACCATTTTACCTTGCTATTTTACCTTCTCCTTCAGATTGAGCTTGATGAAGTGAAGGCGCCCCTTGATAATGCTCCACTTGATGTGCTCCTTTGATTGCTGGATGTGGATGGCTCTCCAATGATGTGCACAACATGAAATGGATTTTAGGAGGATGATAAGGATGAAAATGATGAAGTTGCCAAGATGATTTCCTGGGCTCAAAAGGGCAGCATAAGCTTACTGGATTTTGAGATGTTCAAATGAAGGGATGGAGCCCTTTTATTTATAGGAAGAGAGAAAAACAGATGGCTAGGATAGATTCAAGATGAAGGGCTAAGATTTACTTGTGAGCTCACACAAGCTCCAAGAGAGGGTGTGGAGACCAAGAAATATGCCTTAAAGGCATTTCGTATCTCCACACTCCACAAGGTGCATTGGAGGAATTAAAAAATTCTCCCAAAAGGATATTATGGAGATTGGAGGAATAAAAAGGAATTAAAAATTCCTTGAGAGAGGGGATACCTGGAGGAATGTGAGATTTCGAAAATCTTCCATTCACCTAGGAAAAGATTATTTAAAAGCAAGGAGTTGACTTTGTGGCTAATCATGATGATTAGCCATTAACGATTCATTAGGAGGGGGATTGGAGGAAATGTTAGGTGGGATTAGGATTAGACTAGGAGAGAGAATGAGTGGAGGGAATAAAAAATTAGAAGAATAATGTTAAGTGAGTTTAAGGAGTTTCTAGAAGAATTTATTAGGTTAATGATGAATTAAGAAGATGATTTGTAGGAATCATGTAGGTTAACTAATTAATTGAAATTAATTAGCTAAGAGGAAGATTTGTGAGGATTTGATTTTTTAGAAGAATAAAGAAAGGGATTGATTTATTAAATAAATCAATCACATGCTATAGTGACAATATTAATTATATTTAATTAATATTGAGGAGAATTTGAATTAACATAATTAATTAATTAATTATGTGAGACATTAAAAATAATTAAAATAATTATTTTTAAGTGTCTACAGATATTTTCCTCTGTGAAGGAGGTGGTGACTTTGTATGAAGATCAGTGTACAATGTTAGAAGATATGGGAAAGATCTTACCAAATATCAGAGCAGCAGTTGCAATATCTCGGTATTTGCCAAAATTGGTATTAAAGATTGTAAGAAATTGTGTTCCTTACCAAGTGAATTTCAGCACTAAGAAGGAAAAAGAATAAGTTAAGTTGCATGCTCCTGTCAGATTAAAAGCATGGGTGAAGTATTTTGAATAATAGGGAAGGTAGACTCTAGCTGCAATAATTCTTATTGGTTGAAAATAGTGAATGTATTTAAGCAAGATTACAGCTAGTAATGGATTGTTGTAAAAATTTCACTATTAAAGGTTATGTGCCATTTTGTTTTGATGGCATACCTGGTTACCCAAATCAAATTCCAAGTGACATTAGGAATCCCTTACCATTGTTTAATGGGGATGAGTTACAATCAGCAAAAATTCATGTGCAAAACTTTGTTGATTTAATGAATGACTATGATATCTATCATGAGGATATTTGCATGAATTTGTTTGTGCAGAGCTTGAAAGGGGATGGTAGGATTTGGTTCTCATTTTTGCAGGAAGCTTCTATTCCCTCATGGGAAGAATTAGTTGTATCTTTTCTCAAGCAATTTGCTAAGAGAATAAACTTTAATGATATGCTGAGGAAGTTGATGGAGATTAGAGTCGAGGAAGGTGAATTAGTGCTAGCCTTCAATGTCAGATTTTCCAAAGCACTGGCTGAGATCCCACAAGGGTATAGACTGAATGATGAAGTGTTTTTAGTGATTTATTTGGATGCCTTCGGAAGTAAGATGAGTTACATGTTGAGGGATAAAGAGCCAAAGACATTACATCAGGCTTTTGTGACAACCATGGACATAGAGAAAAACTTAAAATATGGAATTCCTAAAGGACTTTTATCTATCGGTGTCTGATGTCATAGTGTCTGTAATGCTACAATTAAGTGTGAAGTGAGAAGTAATGTTCAAAGCTTTGGTATTCATACTTGTGCTGGCAACGCCGATAATTTAATTTCAAATGAAAATCAGAGTTGTTTGGTGCAAACAATGGTTGATCTTCATATAGATATTGATAATGTCAATTGTGTTGAAGATGAAGTAAGAGTATTTTCAGATTTCACTTCTTATAATCATGTTGATGATCTTTCTAATATGAAAGTTGTGCACAAAATTAATTCAAAAAATTTTAATGGTACACATGATTGCAATGAAAATATAGCTCACATCGATGAATAATTTTTAAAAAAATATCACATTGAACAACAAAGTTCAATGCAATTGCAAAAGTTGTGAACAAGGAAGTTCAAATGTTGGAGAGCCTTAGAGTTATGAATGAAGACCTTCTGCAATATGGTGAAGAGGATTTTGCAGAAAAGGAGAGTTGAATGCTTATACACTTGATGAACAACATGTTGATCTAATAGATAGTTTTGTGACAAAAAATTTAAGTGAGGATGCTGGAAATTCATCAGATGAAGTAAATGACAGTGATATTCATCTTTATTCTTTGGTTGATGATGAGTGTTCTATTGGTAAAAAAGATCAATTGTGGCAAGATAAGTATGACTATCTTGATTCTAAGAATGATGGTCATAGGATGAAATTTTGTGGTTGTGAAACATGGAATGCTGAAGATAGTTCCAGCCCACTTTCAATTTCTGCTTTATTTGATGAAGATGATTATGATGATCAGATGGATGGTATCTTTAGCAAATATTCTAATATTTTATTTGATGTCGATATAGATACGGACCAACCACTTCATTGTCACAATGTTCATAAGGGGATTCTTCATTTGGTTTCTAACCCTTTGTATGAAGAAATAATTGATCAGCCAGATGTTGTAAATGATGAATCAGTTCATGATGCTGATACCGTTCCATGTAGCAGTGACATGTGTTAGGATGAATATTTTTGTAATGGGTTGCTTACTAGTGTGTTTGAACCCCATCTTGAAGTTTTTCATGTGAAGATAAGTAAATGTTCAAATCTTATTGCAGATTATATGTTTGAGACAGAGGTATGTTCATTTTTTCAAGAGTGGGATATTAAAGATGCTGATGTATTGCATTTAGTAGATGATGAAAAGAATGGATATGTTTTAGTAGTTGATCATGAAAGAAGGTTCAAAATTATGCTCATGATGAGTATGTATATAATGCTGATTGGAAAAGCATGTTGAAAGATGTGTGTCATAATAGAAACATTTCTTTGATGATCAGTGTTTTCTTCAGATTATTTATATTCTTAAGTGATGAGAATCGGATTTTTGATAAGGGAAAGAGTTGGTTTCAATTTTGGTGGCTAGAATCCATATGTAAATGTAGTGTCGTAAATTGTATGCACTCGCTAGGGTGGTACAATTTCACACCTAGTTTAGCACCCGCCTTAGTGCATTTTACATTCAGCATTGCATTTCTCCTTTAGCACTTAATTAATCAAATTAATTAGGTCTAAGGTCCTATTTCATCATTCTCTACATCATAAAGTTGGGCCCTTTCACTAAAGCGCGCCCTTCGCATTTTATTCCTCCAATACATCACTCAATCAAAAACCCTAATTAAGTCCTATTTTCGAAATTGGGGGCTTGGTTTCGGGGTCAAAACATCTCAAAATCACCTGTAACTTTGGGATTCTCTCTAAAATCATCATATTCGACGGCCCTGAAAATTTGGTGAAAAGTTGTCGGGACCGTGGCGCCCGGAGTGCACATGGTCCCAGACATTTTTCCCAAAATTTTAGGAGCACGATCCAATCATAAAATAAAGCTTAACCCCAAGAAATTGGCGGGATATTCAATCTCTAGGTCGGCCAAAATACGAATTTACGATCTAGGGTTTCCTACATAAGAGCTCTCTTTCTTCATTTGAAGGGATCAGATTTTGGTTTTCAGGAACTTCATATGCAGCGAAAGAGCAGATCTTGGAAGACTTCAACAACATTCAACATCATTCTATCAAGCATCTATCAAATTCATTCATCCACTTAGGGCTTGGAAGACATTGAAGAAACAATAGGAGATTACCGACTGAAGATTGGCTTGTACTCCTCCCTTGAGGGTTGGGTATGATTTCATATTGTTTTCATGTCTTTGCATAAGCTTCAATACGTCATTTATTCATGCTTTAGATCACATTGCATCTTGATTTAGAGCATTTACATTATCATTTGCAAGCAATTAGGGTTTACTTTCTAGGTTGCTCTAGTTTGCTTTCTTGCATTTTAGGACCTTGCACACACACTGGGTCTGCACACACAATACATTTTACAAAACAACTTGGCTATTCGTGGAGGTGGAAATCACCGAAGCAGGGGTTTGACTAAGGCAAAACCCTATATAGCCGCCCATACACCCTTTTTCAGATATCATT
This sequence comes from Cryptomeria japonica, assembly GCF_030272615.1. Classification (NCBI taxonomy): domain Eukaryota; kingdom Viridiplantae; phylum Streptophyta; class Pinopsida; order Cupressales; family Cupressaceae; genus Cryptomeria; species Cryptomeria japonica. The sequence goes on from NC_081405.1 coordinate 291,381,842, forward strand.
GCAGGTTTCGGGATTTGGACGATGCCGCGGGATACAGATCCGGAGAGAGAAGGTCGAGACAGCAGTCTGTGTCAAGTTGCAGAGCAGAAGACTGGGATAGGGGCGCTGGGCACCCTGGTCCTGCCAGGACAGGGGTGCTAGGCACCCTGATCCCTGGGACAGAGGCGCTGGGCGCCCTGGTCCTCCGGACAGACAGCTTTCAGACAGCTTCCCGACAGTGTTTCAGAGTGCAGAACAGTGGTTTCCGGTGCAGTTTTCAGGACAGTGGCGCCCGCGCTCCCGTCCCGAACATTTTCAGTCCGATTTTGACTCTGGGTACACATCTGCATTCTTATTTCATCCTTGTATTTACAGCTATTCATTGTTTAATCTCAATTCTGCAATCTTGTTATTAGTTCATACTTGCATTTTGGGATTAGGGTTTGAACTTGTATCATTTTAGCTTTCAATTTCAACAAGGGAATAGAAATCCTAATAGATATCCTGTGGCTCTCTCTTTCACCAAAAGAAGTAGCCAATTGTGCGATATCTCTAGGCTCTTTCATATTCCGTAATGTGTGTCAAAAGGTAGGATTAGGGCATGTTAACCTAGTCTCGCTTTTTCCCCTACACATTTTGGTGAACTCGACGTGAAACTATCATTGCTTCCTTTTGCATTGCATTTGTTAGATCTAGATCTAGATTTAGTGTGTTTTCATTTCATTTTCATTAAAAAGGAAAAAGAAAAAAAAAAAAAAGTGTGTTTCTTTGCATTGTGTGTTTAAATTTTGTGCAATCTTTTCAAAATGTCAGATTTTTATTTGCAAAATGTTCATGCTTTTGATGATTATTATGAGTATAGCCAAGATGAATTAGATGAAGCTTTAGATGAGTTTTTAAACCCTAAGGATGCCAAACCTTCATTTTACCAAAAACTCATAAACCTTGTTACTAGGCCATTTAGGTGTGATGAGAAAGATAAGTCGAATGATTCCTCTCAAGGATACATTCCTATCCACTCTTCCCCTGAATCTAGTAACATGGTTGTTTTCAATAATCCCCTCTATGAGGAGATGTCTCCTTTTGAATCAAAAGACAAACCTTTTAACCGATATGATCATGCTTTGTTGGATGATGCTCTTGATGACTTTATGGCTTTGTCGAAATCTTTAAACAAAAACAAGACCTCTAAATTGGTTAACATGATAAACTTGAATGAACATAATAAGCCTCTCTTTGAAGTCCAAGGTGCTTATCTTTCTCCTACCTTTCAAATTCCTAAATCACCTCTCCTTACTATCCAAGGAAGGTATGATCATGATTCCTTTCGTACCCTGAATAAACCAATCATCACTGTACAAGGAAGAAAACCTATAAGTCCTTACAATTATGCTAAGCAAATAACTAGAGAGAGTTATCATGCGGTTGCCCATACCTATCATACCAGAAATAATAGGCAACCTAATCCTCCTCCTGTTATTCTAGTCTCTCTTCCTAATCCTCAACCAATTCTTCCTCAAGCTCCCCGTATTTCGCAAGTTATGGGTAAGGAATATGATCTCATAGAACAACTTAAAGCTACCCCTGCTAAGATATCCCTTTGGGATTTGATTCAAACTTCTTCCGCTCATCATGGAATGTTACAAGATGCCTTGAAAGATTTGAATGTTCCTCCACCGAATACGTCTAGTAATATAGCATCTTTTGTTAACTCTGTGATGAATCCTAAAGCTCAAATTGTGTTTACCCAAGATGAGTTGCCTACTAGTGAAATTCAACAACAATATGATCCCTTGATGATTGTGGTTGTCATGAAAGACACTGCTATAAGACGAACACTAGTAGATAATGGCTCTGGCCTTAATGTGTGTAGCATTAATTTATTGCATAAGATGAATGTGGATACATCTCTTATTGAGCCCGACTCTCATCCCATTCGTGGCTTTGACAATGTGGCTAAGACTTCATTAGGTATCATCACCTTACCTCTCACAGTGGGACCTGTTACTTTGCCTACTCCTATCCATGTTATGCCGGGAAATTTAACATACAACTTGTTATTAGGGAGGCCTTGGATTCACAGCATGCAAGCTGTCCCCTCTACATTGCATAGACAAGTTAAATTCGTTTATAACAATAAGACATATACTTTGATAGGTGATACTAATTTTCAAGCTTGTCTACAAACATCTAATTCCAAAGGAGATTCTTCTAAGCCATCCTCGTCTAGTGATGACTCTTTAAACAAGAAACCTATCGATGAGTCTTCGCTCTTCGATGATCAAAATCCTTCGGATGAGTCTGGAACTCCTGAAGAAGATCCTTCTCGACTTGAAACTACACATAAAAAGGATTTTGATCCTGAGAAGGTTCTCGCAGAGGATGATTGGGGATCTCTTGATTTTAACCCTACCTTTGTAGGTGAATATAAGGTTCCTTCTAGAGAATTTAAAGTTGAAAAGAAGGAAGAAGCTAAAAATCACCAAGTTGAAAAGAAAGAAGAAACTAAAAATCAATCAACCTTACCTGAATCTATGAGTAATAATTTTGTGGCCGCTTCTCAAACTTCTTCTCCCCACATCTATAATTATGAAGAGTTTGATTCTTTGTCTTATGAAAAACCACCTTCTCTTCCTGAAATGGCTGATCGTTATGGTCGTGGTTTTCACATTTTTGCTAAGCATGGGTATCATGGAAAAGGTTGTGGTGCTAATGAACAAGGGATAAGAGTTCCTCTAGAGACTAATTTTCAACATTATGCCTTTGGACTTGGCTATAATCCCTGCAGACGTACTAAAGCTTCTAAAAGACCATGCATTAGTGTTAATGCTATATCTACATCTTTATCAATACAACACCCTGAGTATATTGATGGGGATCCTTCGGGTGATTGTGCTTTGGATATCTTCCCTACCGACGATGCTTTAGCTGAGTTCTTGGGAGCCTATGACACTCTTCCTCGTTATCATCACAATAGGGGACTCCCTTATTGTTTGAACACTGAAGCCTATTTTGGAAAAGAGATAGATAACGATAAGATTGTGAAAGAATTCCCTCAGTTAAAGGATACTCCTCAACAAAGTAATCTTCTCATAAGTGATACCCTTGATGTTAAGATGGATCCTTGCAACAAAGAGAAAGTTATTAAAATTGGAAAAAGTTTGGATGAAGAGGAACAAAAACAATATGAAGAACTATTGCATGAATTCCCTGAGATCTTTGCTTGGACATATTCTGACATGCCTGGTATAGATCCTAAGATTGTTACTCATAATATTGTCTTAGTTCCTGATGCTAAGCCCGTGAAACAAAAGATTCAAAAAATGAATCCCAAGGTGGCTCTGCTTGTTAAGGCTGAGATTGAAAAATTATTGGAGGCTGGATTTATCCACCCTATTGATTATTCCCCATGGATTTCAAATATTGTCGTTGTGGCTAAACCAGACAACAAAATAAGAATGTGTACTGATTTTCGGGATCTAAATAAGGCTTCTTTAAAAGATGATTTCCCTCTTCCAAACATTGACATGATAGTTGATTCTATGGCAGGACATGCCTTGTTATCCTTCATGGATGGTTTTTCAGGCTACAATCAAATTTTCATAAACCCTCAAGATCAATTCAAAACCGCTTTCACCACTCCCTGGGGTACGTTTTGTTGGATAATGATGCCTTTTGGACTTAAAAACGCTGGTGCAACTTATCAACGAGCGATGACCCTTATCTTTCATGATTATATGCATAAGATTTTAGAGGATTATGTTGATGATATTTTAGCTAAATCCTTTCTTCACATGGATCATGTTAAAATCCTCCGTCAAATCTTTGAAAGAATTCGTAAATATCACATGCGCTTGAATCCCCGAAAATGTGTTTTTGGTGTGGATAGTGGAAAACTATTAGGGTTCGTAGTTTCGCATCGTGGGATTGAGGTGGACACTAAGAAAATAGATGCTATTGTTAACATGCCACCTCCTAGAAATGTGTCTCAACTTAAAAGCTTACAAGGAAAGATTCAAGCTATTCGTAGGTTCGTGTCTCAACTTGCGGATCGTACCTTTCCTTTTACTCAACTTCTTAAAAAGGATATCACTTTTCAATGGAATGAAGATTGTCAGCAAGCATTTGAAGATTTAAAAGTGTATTTGGCTAGTCCTCCTATTCTTCAACCTGCCGAACCTTCTAAACCCTTTCTTCTGTATACAGCTGCTTCTTCTCATGCTCTCACAGCATTGTTAGCACAACATGATAAAGATGGTAAGGAATGTCCGGTTTATTACATAAGTCGTACCTTACTCGATTATGAGACCCGATATTCTGCGATAGAAAGACAATGCTTGGCCGTGGTGTTTGCGACTCAGAAATTGAGACATTATCTTTTAAATTCGGAAGTCCACGTCATGGTAAAGTTTGATCCTTTGAAGCATCTTTTCTCTAAAACTGATTTATCAGGACGTCTAGCTAAGTGGGTTATGATGTTAACTGAATTTGACCTTAAATTTGTTTCACAAAGAGCAATTAAAGGAGAAGTGTTGACCGATCACTTAGTTGAGGCCCCTTCGCCTTTCTCCTTCCCTAACCCTGAGTCCTTTCCTGATGACTTCATTCTTTCTATAGAGAAAGATGAAACTTGGGAGTTATACTTTGATGGCTCTAAGTGTTGTACGGGATCGGGGGCAGGTGTTGTTCTGGTTTCTCCTACAAAGAAACCTATTCCCTTATCATATCGTCTAAATTTCCTGTGTACCAATAACATTGCTGAGTATGAGGCTCTTATAGCGGGAATAAAAGCAGCCTTGACTCTGAATATAAAACACATACATATCTATGGAGATTCGCAATTGATTATAAGACAAGTAATAGGAATGTATCAAGCAAAGCAAGACAAATTATCACAATATAAAGACCTTGCTATCTCTTTATTACAAAATTTTGATTCTTATACCATGGAACCCGTTCCTCGAAAAGATAATCGACATGCAGATGCAATGGCATGTGTGGCTTCTCTTGTATCTTTAGAGGACCCTGTGGTTGATCTTAAATTCGTTATTCACAACCTTATTTCTCCAGCTATTGAAGACGATTCTAGCTTGGTAACATGTTGTGATTTTATAGACTCAGATGAATGGTACTCGCATATCGTAAGATATTTGACCGATGGTACCTTTCCTGATTCCGCTAATAGAAACACTAGGGCTAGAATCCGCAAGCTGTCTGCTAGATATATCATCCTTTCTAATGTCCTTTATCGAAGGGGTTATGATGGTCTTCTCCTTCGTTGTCTTAATAAGTTGGAAATCCCTGTTGCTCTTGAAGAGGCACATTCAGGTGCCTATGGGGGGCATTTTGGGGGCAAATCCTTAGTTCATAGATTGCTTCGTATGGGATACTATTGGCAAACTATGCAGAAAGATTCCTTTTTATTTGTTAAGAAATGTCATCAATGTCAACAACACAATAATCTGATTCATGCTCCTGCCCAAGAACTTCGTTCTCAAGTATCTTCTTGGCCTTTCTCCGCATGGGGTTTGGATCTTATTGGAAAAATCTCCCCTCCTTCATCTCAAGGACACACCTTCATTATAACAGCAACAGATTACTTTACGAAGTGGATAGAAGCTATTCCCCTTCGCTCTACTACTGCTGAAGTGATTTGTCAATTTCTTCTAGAAAACATTATTTCTCGATTCGGGATACGTTCCACTATTATCTCAGATAATGGGACATCGTTTAAGAACAAGGACGTGAAGAAATTCCTCGAGAAGTATCATATCAAACATCGATTTTCTACACCATATTATCCTCAGTCAAATGGTCAAGCCGAATCATCCAATAAGATAATTGAACAAATTCTTCGTAAAACCGTGAATAAGCATGGTAAGGATTGGAGTAACTAGCTAATCTATGCTCTTTGGGCCTACCGGACGAGTGTACGAATTGCTACGGGAACTACTCCTTATAATCTTGTTTATGGTGCTGATGCTATTATGCCCTTAGAATTAGAGATTCCATCACTTAGGGTTTCTCTCAAAGGTATAGTAGATGATGACTCTTATAGAGAACAACGACTTCAACAGCTTGAGATGCTTGATGAACAGCGCATAAACGCTCTTGAGCATATTCAAGCGTATCACAAAACCCTACAACGAAGCTATAATGATAAGGTCATTCAACGTTCCTTCTCAGTAGGTGACTTAGTCCTTTATGAGAATCAGCGCAATGTGAATGCCTTACCTGCAGAAAAGGGAAAATTTAGTCCTAATTGGCTTGGACCATATATCGTTATTGAGGATTATGGATCAGGTGCTTACAAAATAGCGGATGTAGACAGTATGCCTCTTAAAGAACCTATCAATGCTATGCACTTGCGTAGATATTATGCTTAATTCTTTGTTCCTCATCTATCTTCTTTTCAATTCTTCAACATTGGATAATATGTTAGTGTTTCTTGATTAAAGCAAAATAGAATTAAATATTATATTGTTTAATCTATATTGCTTCGTTCCTGACAAGCGTGTCTTCTTACTTTATAGTTTGTCTTGAATTCATTTATGTAAATTGTGAAAGATTTACATTCCATTATGCTAGCATATTATACAGTGTCGTTATGTGTTAAGTAGAATCGTATCATGTTGTGTTTAAGTTCAAAATTAGATCACATTAGTTATATGATTCTTAAACTTAATACATATTTCTTCCTTATCATCAATGTAGTACTTGATTAAATATTTTAATTAAGTCACACATGTATCAATTTAATCATGGAGCATTGAGAAATCAATCACATGGAAATTAAATTCTGAACATACATGTACATTTACCAAATGTATTAGATTTAATCAAAGTAAAATATACATTAAAGATAACACATTTGAGACAAAAGAGAAGCATGTATATATACATATATATGTGTGGATCGTATACAAATATGGGTCACTGTATATCCAAAATGTGACCTCTCTTCTACATCATAAAATCATCTCCTATCCCTAGGGCTAGTGGCTGGAGAGTGTCAACTGGATGCTCCCTCCTGATCTGGCCGTGAAGGTGGACCCATGGGTGTGTAGCGCGATACAGATCGTGAGTGACTCCGAGAGGAACTCCTACGATCCCTATCCATAAGGATCACACGATAGGTGGTAGCCTCGGTCTGAGCCGCTGCTCGATCTCGCCGCGCCTGCTGGAGGTCCTCTGATAGGACTCTCTCTCTCTGCCACGCCTGTTGGAGGTCCTCTGATAGGACTCTCTCTCTCTCCCTCCATATATCTACCTGTACTCGGAATGGGAAAAACAAATCCTCATGCTGACCCGCGTTCCCCTGAGGCCTATAGGCAATCTGTGAGGAACTGGGGATCTGTGCTATCATGGAAATATCCGTCATTGCCCACTGAATCAGGGAATGCCATTCCTGCACATTAGCTGTGGTAGTAGAATAGATTTTTGTTAGTACCATTCTATATCATCAAAGCATTAATCAATCAATATAAACCTACTATACCTGGATCTCCCTCGTTCCAGTAGGGATCATGATATGGTAGCATCTGTGCCTGGGAACCGCTAGGCTCCCCTCGCTCGAATCATCTATCCACGATGGGTGTAGGCTGGACGGTACTAGGGACAGGTCTCCGTATTGCCTCATGTTCCCCCTGTTGGGGAATAAGAGGTGGATCCAGAGCTATGGTATCGTCTCCTGAATGGTGGGGAGCTGCATCTGACTCCTCCTCCTCATCTCTATCCTCCTCCTCCTCGTCCTCCTCATCATCCTCATCCTCGTCCTCATCCGCATCATCACCTGCATCCTCCTCGTCCTCCTCTCTATCTGTATCCTCCTCCTCATCCTCGTCACTAGGCTGATCGCCTGTAGGTGGATCAGGATCTCCTGCCTCCTCATGACCCTCTCCCTCCTCTGGCTCCTCTGACCTAGATCCCTCGTCCTCGTCTCGGTCTCCATGTCTCCATGGGCCTGGATAGCCTGTCGGATGATCTGGTGGAAAGATAGGACCTGGATATGATCTCATAAACCATGAAACACATCTGCGCTGTGCTCCAGGCTCTGCAGAATAATTAGTGACTACATCCTGATTAGATCCCTCTAGGTCTGTCGTCTCAATGTCATCTACCGTCGGTCTCGCTACTGCTCTAGGTCTGGGAAGGACCCGTGAGTGTCGAGTATAGATGGGCACATCGGCTGGAACACACTGCTCTAGTCCGAACTGCCTCTGTACTCGGTCAAAGTAGAAAGGGACTATGATATGTGCATATCATCCTCACAGTAGGCGGTTCCTCTGTAGACATGCTAACTGTCTCTCCATACCATCCCATCTGTGCATCCATAGGTAAGGTCTCCACACTGTCACCTCGGCTGTCAGTCTGTCAAAAATCACTCTCCAATACAACAAATCTCCAAATCTCCACTCGCTGGTAAGTGGATAAGCGAACACCCTAGGTCGCTTGCTCGCTATACTCAGCAGAAAGCCGACGGGCCTGGTGCATGTGAAGTGCTCTAGAATCCACACCTGCAAAAGTGTGCATGTCATCAAACTGCAACCTTGTCTGAATACGTACTCCTCAAGGTCGTGATAGAGATGTGCAAGCATACTCCGACCCCAAGCATACACTCTCCTGTGTCTCTCCATCACTCTGATACACCATGTGAGACCCCCATGCATGTGTGTCCCTCGCCCATTAGGGCAGACGGCTAATGCTATGATGGCTATCATAAGGCGTCTCAGAAGTGGTACCTCCCCTGTAGGATGTAAGAGCCAGCTGACCATGATGTGACCTCTCATCTCGCTCGGCATGACTCTCCCTATGCAATACACCTGCTCTCTTTGATGATCCTCCACTGACCGATCGGTCGCGTATGTAACTGTCGCTCCTCTGATAGGAAGACGAAGTATACGGTACACATCCTCGAGTGTGACCGTCAGCTCTCCTACTGGAAGGTGAAAAGTGCATGTGTCAGGATCCCATCGCTCCATCAAGGCCATCAGCATCGCAGGATGAAATCAAATGGCTGACATGAGAATCACAGACCACAATCCCACAATCGATAGTGTGTCTCTCTCTGACTGAGTCAGCCGCGGAATCTGATCTCGCAAAGTGCGAAGAATATGTCCTGCTGTATGCTCTCTCATGTACGGGAGACCCTGCAAAAAAAAAACATGACCGTAATCAGTACTCGATCATCAAAATCACAAATGCAAACTGTCGCACATCGTATGCTAGCCCTGAAACCCTTCGCCAGGCCCTGATTGGGGACCATGGCGCCCTATCAGGGACCATGGTGCCCTGAAGGGACCATGGCGCCCCTGTCAGGGACCATGGCACGCTGGGTGGGCCCCGGTCAGCCTTCAAGGCCCGCATACGATCACAAAAAAGTCAAACATGCGAAAAGTCAAAAGTCAAACATTCAGTCAACTCACCTCGTCCAGTGGCTCATCGTCGATCACGGCCTGGCACAGGATCTTGATCCTCGTGGGACGCTCCGGTCGTTGTGAAGGCATGATGATGGCTATGTGGGCTCCGCTGCACTGAATAGTATTCTGAAATCAACAAAGTGACGAATACAAGTGTCACTTTCAAAGTATATACTCTCGTTTGTTTATTCTTACCTTTTGAAACCCTAATTTTCCTCTATCATTCATTTTATCATAACTTGAGTTTGGGAGATGCGATTTTCGAGCCATTTGTTGCGTTGGAATCGTATTTTCCTTCCCCTACTCTCGGGATGTTCCAAAAAGTGCTATGATGAAGCCTATTTAGTGAACACCCCTCATCAATACTACCTTACACAATTTGTCGCAAGTAAACATGCTACCCTGTTTCACCTCCCAAGTCGAAACAGGGGGGGCATATAGCTACTCACAGATTTCATCACTTTCCTTAGTAAGCTTTAGGTGATTTTGTGATCTAACGTGTGTTTTGTAGGGTGTGGTTCCTAACTGTGTACTGCAGATACCGTTGGGGGATTCGTCCGACAACTTATGGATATATCCTTTTTCAAATAATGTTTACTTTTCTGTACTTTAGCTTGCATATGCACGTAGTACTCATATGACCGCTAAAGTGGGGGCTAAATGTAGTGTCGTAAATTGTACGCACTCGCTAGGGTGGTACAATTTCACACCTAGTTTAGCACCCACCTTAGTGCATTTTACATTCAGCATTGCATTTCTCCTTTAGCACTTAATTAATCAAATTAATTAGGTCTAAGGTCCTATTTCATCATTCTCTACATCATAAAGTTGGGCCCTTTCACTAAAGCGCGCCCTTCGCATTTTATTCCTCCAATACATCACTCAATCAAAAACCCTAATTAAGTCCTATTTTCAAACTTGGGGGCTTGGTTTCGGGGTCAAAACATCTCGAAATCACCTATAACTTCGGGATTCTTTCTAAAATCATCATATCTGACGGCCCTGAAAATTTGGTGAAAAGTTGTCAAGACCGTGGCACCCGGAGTGCACATGGTCCCGGACATTTTTCCCAAAATTTTAGGAGCACAATCCAATCATAAAATAAAGATTAACCTCAAGAAATTGGCGGGATATTCAATCTCTAGCTCGGCCAAAATACGAATTTATGATCTAGGGTTTCCTACATAAGAGCTCTCTTTCTTCATTTGAAGGGATCGGATTTTGGTTTTCAGGAACTTCATATGCAGCGAAAGAGCAGATCTTGGAAGACTTCAACAACATTCAACATCATTCTATCAAGCATCTATCAAATTCATTCATCCACTTAGGGCTTGGAAGACATTGAAGAAACAATAGGAGATTACCGACTGAAGATTGGCTTGTACTCCTCCCTTGAGGGTTGGGTATGATTTCATATTGTTTTCATGTCTTTGCATAAGCTTCAATACGTCATTTATTCATGCTTTAGATCACATTGCATCTTGATTTAGAGCATTTACATTATCATTTGCAAGCAATTAGGGTTTACTTTCTAGGTTGCTCTAGTTTGCTTTCTTGCATTTTAGGACCTTGCACACACACTGGGTCTGCACACACAATACATTTTACAAAACAACTTGGCTATTCGTGGAGGTGGAAATCACCGAAGCGGGGGTTTGACTAAGGCAAAACCCTATATAGCCGCCCATACACCCTTTTCCAGATATCATTGCAGGTTTCGGGATTCGGACGACGCCGCGGGATACAGATCCGGAGAGAGAAGGTCGAGACAACACTCTGTGTCAAGTTGCAGAGCAGAAGACTGGGAGAGGGGCGCTGGGTGCCCTGTTCCTGCCAGGACAGGGGCACTGGGCGCCCTGGTCCCTGGGACAGAGGCGCTGGGCACCCTGGTCCTCTGGACAAACAGCTTTCAGACAGCTTCCCGACAGTGTTTCAGAGTGCAGAACAGTGGTTTCCGGTGCAGTTTTCAGGACAGTGGCGCCCGCGCTCCCGTCCCGAACATTTTCAGTCCGATTTTGACTCCGAGTACACATCTGCATTCTTATTTCATCCTTGTATTTACAGCTGTTCATTGTTTAATCTCAATTCTGCAATCTTGTTATTAGTTCATACTTGCATTTTGGGATTAGGGTTTGAACTTGTATCATTTTAGCTTTCAATTTCAACAAGGGAATAGAAATCCTAATAGATATCCTATGGCTCTCTCTTTCACCAAAAGAAGTAGCCAATTGTGCGATATCTCTAGGCTCTTTCGTATTCCATAATGTGTGTCAAAAGGTAGGATTAGGGCATGTTAACCTAGTCTTGCTTTTTCCCCTACACAGTAAATAAGTTGTATCTATATTGTACAGTTGCTTTGTTTTCAGTTGTGTGGTTTTCAATAAGGAGCCCTGTTGTTCGGGTAGAATAAGGAGCCCTTGTTTTTGAGAAGAAGAGAAGCGATTTGGTTTTTTGGGTGGTTTGCTCTACCAAAGATTCTAAATTCTTGTGTTGATCTTGCAATCTACCATCTCCAGTCAAAGCCGTTGTTGGGACTCATAAAATTTGAGTGAATTTGAGAGGCCCATTTCAACTTTTTCATCTGCACTTTCAAATGAATACTTAGTGAATCAACCGGAGTGGCCTAGTTTGAAGAAGAGTAAAATAGGGCCAATTGATTATTAAGTGGTAAAGCCTTGGAATCTTATTGTACACCTTTTATTTGGCCTATGAAGTGTTATACAACTTTCAGATTTCAGTTTGGACCAGTTTATCAAGTACCCATTTCAAGGGGTGAGTTGAAAGTCATTCATAGGTGCAAATGCAGATTTTATCAAATGGCCTACTTTGAGGCTTTGCATTTCATGACCAGTTGATTCTCATGTTAAAAGGAGTATACCCCTAAATTGTATGCATATAGATGATTCCACATGCCAAATTTCAAGTCCCTATGAATCCATTTGCTTAGTTTGGTAAGCTCAATCCATTTGTAGATTGTATTGTTTGCATAAGTCCCTGTTTCAACAGCTAGTCAGAGCCCTACTATGCACATGTGTAAAAGTTGCCATGGTGAATGTCATGTCAAGGATGTTTATTCTGGGCTACTGCTAGTGTAGACACCTAAAAATGGTCAATGCTTGCGGAGTCATACTTTAACATTTGCACATTGCCTCATTTTAGGTTTTTGCGTCGCATTAACATTTCTCCTATGATTCGCACTTGGTCTTTATCATTTGCAAGCATCGAGTCATTCTTCTACATTCTTCATTTGTCTTGCTTCCAAAATTGCTCTTGTCGACAACAGTCTTCAGTCATGATTTTGGTCAATCTTATCCTGTCGCATCAATGTGCGTGTTCATTTGTCATCATTTTGGACATCGTCAATCCTAATTAGGGTTTTGTCCTCTTTTCAATCTTATCATCATGTGATCGATTTGTCATCGATCATTGTCCTCTTATCTATTCTGTCATCTGGCGATCGATTTGTCATCGATCATTGTCATTTTTCAATCTTGTCATTTTGCGATCGATTTGTCATCGATCGTGGTCATTTTCAATCTTGTCGTTTTGCAATCCATTTTGTCATCAATCCTTGTCCTCTTGTCAGTTTTGTTATTTTGCAATCAATTTGTCATCGATCATCGTCGTCCTTCTCAATCATATCAATTTGGATCAATTAGTCATTGTTCCTCGTCAATTGGCGCCTATCAATTTGGTCTCTTTATCAATCTTGGTTAGTTTGTCAATCAATCGAATCATTTATCACATTGGTCATTTATCAATTCAAAATCATGATCAAATCAAATTGACATTAATTATCTTTCATCAAGACCTAATTGTCATCTTTGCATTGCTAATTCATCTTCTAGGGTTTCGTGACTTAATCGTTTAATCCTGTTTGTCATTTCTTTGTCTAGGATTAATAAATTATTTATTTATCCTAAAGTCTTCTCATCACAATTAAATGTTCATTTAATTGGCTAATTATTCCTCTTTTTGTGAATTAATTAATAAATGACAAATTATTAATTAATTTACCTAATTCTTAATTCCTAATTTTCTAATTTCTAATTCATCTAATTTCTATTCCCTCCTATTTTTCTCCTAATTTCATGGGAATGACATTTCAATTTGTCATAATTTGTCATAATTGACAATCAATCAATTTTGACATAGAAATGTGTCTTAAATTGTCATGAATTATCAATCAATCAATTTTGACATAGAAAGTTGTCATAATTTTGTCATAATTATCAATCAATCAAATTTTGCATAGAAAGTGCATAATTGTCATAATTTGTCATAATTGACATTTTTGATTTGCAATTTCCATTCGAGTTTATTCATGCTAATCTTGTCATCTCTCCAATTTGTCTATAAATTGGATGAGTTTCTTCAATCCCAACTAATCACATTATCGAATGAATCACATTATCGAATGAATCACATTATCAAATGAATCACATTATCGAATGAATCAGATAATCACATCGTCAAATTAATCACTTTTTCTAATCATTTTGTCAAATCAATCACGCTTTGAGTATTCTCGTGCCAATGTCAATCTTGCTTTCACATTAGGTGTATGCACTTGAAGGTGAGATCCACAAACAAAGTCTATTTGGAGAAGAAAGAAGGACAATGGAGCCGCATGAAGGAGCATTCAGATCTACATTTGGTTTGCATAGTCTTTAGTATTGAATGTTTTGATTTCATGTCTTTATTGAGTGTGTTTAGGATAGATCATTGCATTTGAGCTTTCGTGATTGAGCTAGATTAGTTTTGATATGCTTTGATGATTTCCGAATTCCTACATACAATAGGAATCAGAAACCAAGTTGATTCCTCAAAATACCTATGGAAAGCCACTTCCAACTATCAATATCCTTTAGACTTGGACCGTGAGAAGGATCTACAAATCCTTCTACACTTTGGACTCTGGAAGACCCAAGAGGGTGATCCCTTAGCCAATTTATGATCTTTGCACCCTATTCACAAATTAAGAATAAAACAAAGTAGATAATCTCATGTAAAGGCTCAACAGAAAGGGAGAATTCTCAGGAATGGCACATTCCTTAGTGATCCTCAACCAATTGGAGCATGTGATGATTATGTACACTTAGCAACATACATGAAAATAAAATATATTCTGATATTCAATAAATTATAGCAAGTTGCTGGTGATTTTGAACAGAAAATTGACACTAAAGATAGTTACAAGCTACAATCAGTGCCTTACTCCATTATGTACATGAATTCATATGACATAAAATGAATTTTGACAGAATTTTATTTAATAACATATAGATCTAAGATAGTATTGTCTTACAATGTATCACATCTGCAACCCCAACTCAAACTACTTATCAAAATCCCTGCAATAGCCCTACCACTCTACAATTCTACTCAAGCATTTAATTGGCCCCTTAGACCAAAGCATGAATAAAAAATACATACACCACAATAGTGCAATGAATGAGAAAATCCTTGATGTTATTCATTCAAGATATGGTAGAATAATACACTAGAGAGAAATGGATTTGAATTATATTTCTATTGAATAAATTAGCTATCTTTGTCAAAACACAATTTACATTTAACTCCTTCAAGAACCTACAAAAAACTAGACATGAGACTCTTTCTATTGCATCTATAAATGAATTTACAATTTGCTCGTTTTACCTAGACTTTGCTACTGGAAGCAAAATTTTGGAACACTAAAGGGACCAAAATAGGAACCCCGTCTCATAGCCTTCAATTCCCTTTTATAGAAAACAAGGGAGCTAACAAGCTTCAAGCCAGAGGAGACACCTATCATCTTAAAATGATCACATATACCTGCATTTTGTTACAATAAACATTCCATCCTTAATAAAGTTATAACCAATATTAAAATCTTTGGTTGCTTCTCTAAAACGCATGATGTATTTTACCGCCATATTTGTTGATTCGATTCCAAAAGATATACGTGACTAGAAGAGAAAAATAGTTATATCAAATTGTTTAAAACTCTTATTCATCATTCAAATACATCCTACTCCATCCATTGTACTCTTCATCAGATGGCCATTCATAACTCATGACATCATCAGCTTTATCTCTGTATGGAGTGTATTTAATGGCTACTTGATTTGCCTCTATTTCAAAAGATTCAAAAAATGACCTTGTGGCAATTATTTTGTGAAGAAGGGAATTGCCATCTCTTTATCATCATCAAATTTTTGAATAGCATTAAGTAATAAAGAATACAAGGCATGAATGTTGTTAAGTCTACTATCAACCTTTTTATTTAAATGAGTTAGCACTGAGCTAACTATCTCCTTTTTTTGCTAGGCTGATTGATCTTTTAATTCCTTCAACTTATTTTAGATCAGTGGATCTAGTGGCTTTGGGATCATCATCATCATATGAGACCAATGATATACTAGGGATATCAACATTGATGTCAGGTTGAACTGGTTCTTCTTCATGGATAATAGGTGATGACATGAATTTTGATGGCACTGATGTCCCTATAAGTGTAGAAGAGGAGACTCTTATCTATCCTTTCTCAAGGAGTTTCACTCTCATTTGCAACTCTACACACCTCTGTTGAACTACATTGTAATCATTAAAAAGCTTGTCAAATTTTCTCATTAACTACTTTTTCCAAGGCTTCTCTCTTTGAAGTTTCATAAGCCAATTTAGTAACATCAACATTCAACTTTGTAGCCTCCACACTTGATGTATCAGATTATCTCTTTACAATAAGGCCTCCCCTTAAGTTGTAATTTATATCACTAGTGTTAAGCTTTCTAGGTCCTTCCTCTAATGCCCATATTGCCAAGGCTGCATATGTTGGAAATGTGCCTCTAATTCACTTGATATGTTCAAGTTGGTCGGGCTAGCCTACATCGATGGAAAAGCAGAGTTGAAAATTGCATCAAAATTGTGTCAATGACCCGATGGAGTTGTCTTAGGCAGTTCGGGTTTGTCATCGGCTATCGGGTGTTCCTATCAGAAGCTATTCTGATATCGGATGGAGTTTTCTTAGTCGGTCTAGTTTGACATCGGCTATCGAGGGTTCCAGTCTGGAGTTAAGCCGATACCTGATGAAGTCACCTTTGGTGATCGGGTCGATATCGGCTATCGGGTTAGTGTGTTGAAGGCTATGCCAAAGTCCCAATGAGTCTGTCTTCTTCTGTCTCAGAGTGCTTTGCTCATCGGGATAGCATTTTTGGGTTTGTTCTGATGAGCCAATGAGTCCACTCTTGGTTATCGAAGATCGGGGTAACATTTTACATGCTATACCGATGACCTGATGGAGTCGCCTTGGCAATCAGATATCATCGGGCGATCAGCTTTACTATTTGATAGCTATTCTGATGGCTGATGGAGCGAAGACCAACTATGGATGCGAGGTCGAACCAAGATCCAAAAAGGTTAACTCTTGGACACTAAGGATGCAACTGTCAGTGTATTTTGAATATGAATCGACCCGACTCCCTGATGCATGTGGGATATTTGGTTTTCCATGAATGCAAATAGCCGCAGGTAGATGGTTAGACTTCAAGCCATTGGTGTAGTTGCTCAGTTGAACGATTGACCAATTTCATATTTGAAGCTGAACGTGAATCGAATGTAAGGTTATGAGTTACGATAGCTATTGAGCATTTTGTAACTATTCTGTGATCCAAGTGATGTATGTTAATCTGGAGTGATTGTATGACAAAGTGAAGGAAGTCTGTGAACTGGACTTTATTGTATTATTTTTGACATACTGTTAATAAAGTTGATTATCTGTTGCTAGTGGGTTTTTTCTCCTGAAAGGGTTTTCCCATGTTAACTTTGTGTGTTATATCTTTGTGTTGTTTATCTGTGTATGCTCAGGTGTTTTCTGTATTCTATAAATATTGAAATTTTATATACACTAGTCTATTCTCCCCTGCAAATTGACATTAGGAAAGTGAATTTTCCGCACTTGCTTTCCTTACAAGTGGTATCAGAGCAGGGCCTATTTTGTTATCCTTGTTGGGTAGGGTTGGTTTTTTGTGTTAGTTCTATTTCAGTGGGAGTCTTGCAGAGTGTCTACTTGTTTTACAGGTTGAGATGGCAAGCACCTTAGGGCGCATAGACATGGAGAAGTTTAATGGTTCTAGTTTCAAACTATGGAAACTCAAGATGGAAGACTTGCTGGTCAATAGAGATCTCTGGGGTGCTATGACTGCAACTTCTAAGCCTTTAGGAATGAAGCAAGAAGATTGGGACTTAGCCGATCGGAAAGCAAGAGGTCTAATTAGGCTATGTCATGTTGATTATGTTCAGTTAAACATCCATGAGGAGAAGACTACACATCTACTCTGGACTAAGTTGGGGGATATTTATCAAGGCAAATCCTTGGTGAATAAACTTTTCCTGAGGAAGAAATTGTACTCTCTAAAGATGGATGTAGAAACACCTTTGGCAGACCACTTGAATGCATTCAACATGGTTCTTGCATAGTTAACTTCTATTGGTGTGTCCATATAGGAAGAAGAATGTTGCATGTTGCTATCATGTTCACTGCCTGACTCTTGGGAGCACTTAGTGATAGCTAGCGGTAGTACTACAACCCAGTTCAAGATGGATATTGTGGTTAATACTCTTTTGTCAAAAGAAATGAGAAAGAATTCTTCTAAGATGACAAAAGATGCACTCTCTGTTCGAGGAAAACTAAAGGACAAAGACAAGAAGAAAGGGAAGAAGTCCAAGTCTCAAGAGAGATTTAAATCTCTAGGCAACAAGTCAAAGGTGAAGTGCTGGAACTTTGGGCAGAAAGGGCATATTTGAAAGGATTGCAAGGAGGAGAAGAAGAAGAAGAAGTATTCTAACACTGAATCTTCTCAAAGTGATGTAGATGCTTTTGTAGCAGCCCTGGCAGTGCCTACTTTAGATGACACCTGGTTAGTAGATTCTGGTACATCTTTCCACATCACCTCCCATAAGGAGTGGTTCTTGAAATATGAACCCTATGTTGGTGGAAAGGTATACCTGGCTCGTGATTTTACATTGGAGATTGTAGGGAGAGGCAGAATCAAAATTCAGTTCCCAGATGGTAGAGTGAAGGGGATAAAAAGAGTTCTTCATATACCAGGTCTGGCAAGAAATCTTCTCTTTGTAAGTAAACTTAATGATGCAGGAGTACAAGTTACATTTGTATCTAGTGGTTGCAAGATGACTAGGGGTTCCATTGTATTGGCAAAGGGTGATCATTTTGGTACTTTATATAAGTTAAATGTTGAACCTATATGTTGTAATATGGCCTCTGAGAAGTTAGTGAAGACAATTGTAATGATGCATAATGCTAATTCTTTGGAAGCTAAACTTCCTACTAAGAAAAAAATGCTCTGGCATAATAGGTTAAGCCACATAGGTGAAAAAGGTTTAAAATCCTTGAAGAATAAGAATCTGGTTGAAGGCCTTGATGATTGTAGTTTTGAGTTTGATTTCTACGAACACTGCATATATGGAAAATATAACCGTATTTAGTTTTATTCTAGTTCTCAGAAGTCTTTTGATATTTTGGATTATGTTCACTCTGATGTGTTTGGTCTAGTGGATGTACCTTCTCTTTCTAAGTCTAAATACTATGTATCTTTTGTAGATGATTATTCAAGAAGGGCATTTGTGTACTTTCTTAAAAGTAAATCAGAAGTGTTCAGTCGGTTTAAAGAGTTTAAGAACCTTGTTGAAAATTAGACTGGGAGAAAGATTAAATGTTTAAGATTAGACAATGATGGTGAATTTTGTAGTGCAGATTTTGACAAGTACTGTGTTGATCATGGAATTAAGAGACACAAGATTATACCTTACACTCCACAACAAAATGGAGTTGTAGAAAGGTTGAATTGGTCTCTAATGGAGAAAGCAAGAAGCATGTTGAGCGGAGTTGTGCTAGAACAAAAATTCTGGGCTGAAGCAGTTGCTACAGCATGTTACCTATTGAATTGTTCTCCTACTTCAGCATTGGTTGACAAAACACCTATGGAAGCATGGTCTGGTAAGAAATCTTCTTTAAGGACCCTTCATGTTTTTGGTGTAGAGGCATATGCTCATGTTCCTGATGTTAATAGATCTAAGTTGGATAACCAAGCGGTGAAATGTATCTTCATTGGCTATGGAGTTGGTGTGAAAGGATACAAACTTTGGAATCCAGTGACTAGTAAGGTTGCGTATAGGAGAAGTGTGATCTTTCATGAGCTGAAGCCTATGTCACTAGATCATAAAATAGTAAAGAAAGGAGAAGCTGAGGTTGAAATTCCTCCAGCTAAAGAAGAATCTCTAGAGATACCTAAAGATGAGGAGAGTTCAAGCAGTTCAAGTAGTTTTGAAGAACATGATGATGAGCCTCTCGTGGAACCTCAAAAAGCCTCAACACCAGAGTTGAGAAGATCTACTCGAGAGAGGTGGAAACCTAATAGGTATACACCTAATAAGTACAGTCACTCTATGTTGAATGTTAATTGTGCTTATTGTTTACTTGTAGATACTGATGAGCCTAAGACTATCAAAGAAGCAATTGAAATGCCTGATTAAGATTCCTAGTTGGAAGACATGAATGATGAAATGTCATCATTGGATAAAAATAAAACTTGGGATTTGGTGCCATTTCCTAAAGGCAGAAAGCCTGTAGGCTACAAATGGGTGTTCAAAAAGAAGTATGGTCCAAATGATAGCACTGACAAGTACAAGGCAAGACTAGTTGTAAAGGGGTATTCGCAAAAGGAAGGTTTTGACTATGGGTAAATCTTCTCTCTTGTAGCTAAGCTGACATCTATCAGATTTCTCTTATCACTTGCAGCAGCATATGATTGGGAGATTGAGCAGGTGGTGATAAATCAATGATGAACGAATAGTACCAAACCAGTACTGAGAGGGGGGGGTGAATCAGTACAGGCTAAAACACAGTCTTAAATTGGTTTGACAACATATACTTCAAATGACTAGTAAACAGTGATACCGGTTCAACACAGACTGCAACTGGCAAAGCCAAAAGTATCAAGTACAAACATTAACTGGTTGAACACTTAGCTTTTCACTTAACTCAAAGCAACACTACCATTTCACCGTTATGCATAAATAGGTAATCTAACATCAGATCTTCATAACAGCTAGTTCAATATGTTTTATAGACAGACATAAAACATAGAACCAACATATGCTCAACAAGTAATAACAAAGCATCACAAGATAAAAGCATTACACATGACACACATATTTTTCATGTGGAAACCCAACTAGGAAAAACCATGGTGGGGATGAATACCCACAAGATTTTTGAACTCTTTAGAAGTTCGCTCTGTTAGGAGCCTTGTCCGATTAAAGACAGATACAACAGGTTCTATTAGGAACCAATCCTGTTAGGGATCACCCGGTTAAGGGTTAAACTCCGTTAAGAGCACCTTGTTAGAGGATTTCAAGAACTCAATAGCTAAAGGATCTCCAGAGCTCTATAGCTTCTCAGAACTCATTAACTTCGATTTACCTGATTAAGGGATTTAAATCAAGCCGGTTAAGGCTACCCTGTTAGGGGATTTGTATCAAGCCCAGGTAAGGCTACCTTGTTAAGGGATTTCACAACTATCAAAATGGTTAAAGATCAACAGGAATTACAATGATCTGGTAACAACACACAATGCTAATGCAGATCCATTTTGGCTCCTCTTCTCCTTCTGCACATTCACTTTGCAGGTATCTCTTCTCTCCTTTGGTCTGGCAAGAATCATGTATCACTTCCCTTGGATACACACTCACAACTTTTGCCAACCAACTTAGAAAGAAACACAACATTGACCTTATAGGAAACAGACAGGTCGGTAGCAAAAACCCTAAACCCTAAACCTGTTAGGTTAAGCAATTCAAGCGGTTCAATCCTGACCATTGAATCATACTACATTAAATACAACAATCTTGAATCAATATCAGAGCATTCTCCATCGTCCATTATCTACCAATTTCATGGCGGCTAATAACTCATCACACGTTATCACTGTTTGACAAACTTCGTACATTCCCAAGGTGGATAGGAGCAATCTTCCTCATGCAAGATCCTTCACGCACACAGGCTTATGTGGCAACATGATCTGTTCCTCTTTACAATGCTAACTCATCACACAATGTTGCCGGTTGAGCCACACAGACTTGAAGCATTCCAACCAAAAACCCTGACACTACTAACCGGTAGTCACACAAGGGTTCCATGAACCGGTTCCCATATGCCGGTTCATCTTCAACAAACATATTACTTCAATTTCACATAACCAATTCCCATATCATCATGCTGGTTTACTTTTCATTGTGCTTTACTTTTATACCGATTCATACATGTGTCGGTTCTCTCTTCTCTTCACACATATTGACATCAATGACAACACAGTATCATTATGTCCTCATACCGGTTCACACAATGCCAACAATCTCCCCCTTTGGCATTGATGGCAATATACATAGATATCTATCTGCTTCACATCTTCTCCCCCAAATTTCTGCAGATATCTTTTCCACTTCACTCCTTCTCCCCCTTTGACAACAATGCCAAAGTGGAGGCACAAGCATCTCAACTCCATTATGCTACTCCCCCTGAGGAGTAGCATCCTTCAACACATCAATCAACAAAAATTTGACTATGCAATACCTGACTGATGTGGAACAAATACTTTTAGTTCACCTCCTGAAGGGGCAGTGCCCCCAATTCACCTCTTAAATGCACAAATGTAGTCTTTGGGAGAGGCTTGGTGAATATGTCTGCTAATTGGTCCTTGCTGGAAACATGTTCCAGTGTAATCTCTTTGTTCTGAACCTTTTCCCTCAAGAAATGATACTTAAGTTCAAAGTGCTTGGTTCTAGAATGTAAAACCAGATTCTTTGAAATATTGATAACACTTGTGTTGTCACAGAATATGCATACCGGTTTAGATACAGGAACTTTGAAGCCTTCTAGTACATGCTTCATCCAGATTGTCTAAGTGTCATTCATGAAAGCTGCAACATACTCCTCTTCTGCTGTAGACTGAGAGATACAACTCTGCTTTTTACTCATCCATGAGACCAGTCTACCACCGAGAAAGAATGCACCACTAGTTGTGCTTTTCTGGTCATCCACATTACCTGCCCAATCAGCATCTGTGAACACTTTCAGATTGAAATCATTGTTGTATGGGTACCACAATCCATAGTCACCTGTTCCCTTTAGATACCTAAGAATTTGCTTGATTGCAATCAAGTGGGATTCTCTTGGACTTTTCTGGAACCTTGCAGTAATGCCAACTGCATGTGCAACATCCAGTCTGCTATGCACTACATAATGCAACTTACCAATCATTGATCGGTATTCCTTCTCATCAATCAATGTTGAGTCATCCTCTTTGGATAGTTTACAACTGGTCACCATTGGTGTACCAACCAATTTGCTATCTTCCATGCCAAAGGTCTTCAACACCTCTTTGACATACTTGGATTGAGTGATAAAGATTCCATCTTTCATTTGCTGGATCTGTAATCCAATGAAGAACTTAATCTCCCCTATGAGTGACATTTCAAACTCTTTCTTCATCTCATCAACAAACTCATGACTCATCTTGTCATCTCCTCCAAAGATAATGTCATCAACAAAAACCTCACAGATCAGGATCTAATCTCCTTCAGACTTCAAGTAGATATTGCTATCTTCACTTGTTCTCTCAAATCCAATTTTCACAAGGTGGGAGTGCAGACGTTCATACCATGCTCTAGGTGCCTGCTTTAGACCATATAAGGCTTTATTTAGCCTACACACCATGTCACTATCTTCACATAGGGCAAACCCATCCGGTTGCTCTATGTATACCTCCTCTTCAAGTACTCCATTTAGGAATGCAGATTTTATATCCATTTGGTATACTTTGAATCCTTTAAAAGCTGCATATGCAAGAAGCATGCGAACTCCTTCCAATCTCGCTACTGGTGCAAAAGTTTCTACATAATCTTCTCCTTCTTCTTGAGCATATCCTTTGCATACTAATCTGGCTTTATTCCTAATCACTATGCCATCCTCATTCAGCTTATTTTTGAAAACCCATTTGGTACCAATGACATTTTTATGCTCCGGTCTAGGTACCAAGGACCATGTACCATTCTTCTCTATCTGGTCAAGTTCCTCTTCCATTGCCTTGATCCAATCTTCATCTTTATGTGCCTCTTTGAATGACTTAGGCTCAAATTCAGAGCTCAAACATGAGCTTTCTCTAACCTTTCTTCTTGTAAGGATTCCAGCATCCCTATCTCCTATGATATGCTTAGGATCATGATTCAACTTGACATACCGAGGAATGGTCTTAACAGATTCCTCTTACTTTTCTTCTTCATCCTCACCTCCATCAGTATTAGCATCTGCATCTACTGGTGTAGGAACATTGTTACTGGTACTTGGTTGACTCACAACTGGTTCCCAGAAGGTAACAACTAGTTCATTTACCACTTGCTTACTACCGGTTTCCTCAGTTTTCTTAGAGGTTTCATCAACTCTCACATTGATGCTTTCCATTATTCTCTGAGTCCTATTATTGTAACACTTCAGAGCTTTACTCTTGGTGGAATATCCTAGGAATATCCCCTCATCACATTTAGCTTCAAACTTGCCTTGATGTTCACTCCTCTTGATGTAACACTTGCTACCAAAAACCTTAAAGTAGCTAACCACAGGTGTCTTACTGGTCCAATACTCATAAGGAGTTTTATCCTTACCTTTCTTGATGAGTATCCGGTTCATTGTGTAGACTGCAGTGCTCACAGCTTCTCTCCAAAAGGTGTGAGCTACCTTTCCTTGAATCAACATTATTCTTGCTACTTCAACCACTATCTGGTTGTTCCTCTTTGCTGGGCCATTCTATTGTGGAGTCTGGGGGGCAGACAGTTGCCTCTTGATGCCAAATTCTTCACAGTACTTGTTGAAATTCACTGGAAGTGAATTCCCCTCCTTGATCAGTTCTAAGGCACTTGATCCTTTTACCACTTTTCTTCTCCACTAATGCTTTGAAAGCTTTGAACTTCACAAAGGCTTCAGACTTGTCTTTCAAGAATGTGACCCACATCATTCTTGAGCAATCATTAGTGAGGATCATGAAGTACCTATCACCTTGCACACTTCTAGTTTTCATAGGACCACACAAATCAGTATGCACAAGATCAAGCAAGTTGTCAGCAGTGAAAGATTTACCTTTAAAGGTTGAGGAGGACATTTTCCCTAATTGACATTCTCTACACAAGGTATTTTCCAGTTTATTCAGCACCGACAATCCTCTAACTGCCTTGATCTTACTAGCCTTTATAATGTTATCAAAGTTTATATGGCAGAGTCTCCTATGCCATATCCAGCTATCATCACATTTAGCCATTAAGCATGTACTTATATTTGCATTCAACTGAAATAGGTTACCTTTGGTCTGCATGCCTATGGCCACCAGTTCATCATTCTTTCCTTTGATTTTGCATACTCCATTCTTGAATTCCAGAGTGAGACCACTATCATTTAGTTGGACAACACTCAAGAGGTTGTGTCTAAGACCATCAACCTAGTACACATTGTCAGCACTACTCTTTCCATTCAGAGAGATGGACTCTCTGCCTTTGACCATGCATGGAGCATCATTGCCAAAGCAAACCACACCACCATCATACTCTTCCAAGGATAGAAACTTGCTCCGGTCACTAGTCATATGGTGAGAACAACCACTGTCAATGATCCACTCATTGGAATTATCAAACTGGGAGACAAGAGCTTTCTTTTCAGATACTTCTTCCTTGACAACAACAAACACAATGTCTTCATTTTCTTCATCCTCTGATTCCTCATCTATGACACCTTCATCAACTACCACAAGATAGTTTCTCTGGTTTCCTCCTTTGAATTTCTTGAACCTCTCTAGTTTGTCCTTGTTATCACCATTAGGACAGTTTACAGCAATATGTCCTATCCAGTTGCAGGAAAAGCATTTCAGAGGAAGCTTACCTCTGTATTTACTATCACGAATCGTCTTATTTAATAATGTGCAATTTAAAGATGTAATGTGATTTTGAAAGTTAAAATAGATTAGATCATTCATAAGCTAGTATGAGGAAATATAGTATGCTTTTTACTCCTACAATTGATATGAAATTCGACATTTAATATTCTTTTGGGTTTCTCAATACTGATAAATTTTTGAGTGCAAGTAATGCAGGATGAGGTGAAGGAGGTCGAAGGCGAGAACATGAATCAGGTAGAATTTATTTTAACTAAATGACTTCGATGGAAAAGGGAATCTCTCACACACCACGTTAGGATTTATAATTTGCATCTTCAAAATATGGATGATTTAAATGACCTTATTTGAGTGTTTGTTCAAATTGAAATGAGAAGTAGATTGATTTAAATGTTTATACATGTGCATTAATTGCATGATGTGAGTAGTGTTTTAATTAAATCTAAGTTGTGTGAGTAGTTATGAAATATTATGCTTTATTGTTAAAAGAGATAAAATGTATAAACGATTCAAAAAAATGAATATTGACCCTAGGTTTAATGTTCTTTTTAGATATGTATAAATATATGAAAATTGTACTTATGAGTTTACCTTTGTAAATTGAATAATAGTATAATATATATATGAGAAATTTATTCAATCATATACATATATCATTATCCAATTATCGTGAAATTTGACTTTGTCAAGAATTTTTTCTATACATACGTAATCATTTGAGATTAAAAATATATATGCATTTTATATATGTGTGTGTGTGTGTGTGTGAATTCTAATAATAATTTGATTATGTAGTTGTAAACATGTATGTAAATATTGTATATGTATTTTTGAAATTAAATTATGTAATGAAAATCTGATTTATATATTTTATTAAAAAAAAATAGGGGGGTTTATCCAAGAATTTATTAAACAAAGTTTAATGTTTAATATTAATAAAAAGTCATTTAATATATATATATATATATATATATATATATATATAATATTAAACATATTAATAGTAAAAGGTGGCGAGTTAAGGTAGTCGACCGTTTGAGGCCGAAGGAAGAGCCGCTTTGGTCAGTTTGTTAGCAGACTCCCTCCACCCACGATAGCCGCTGTCAAAGCAATTACGCAGGCTAGAGCACGATGGAGACTTAAACACTCCCACGACCCCTTTGTGGGTGACTTGGCATGCAACATGACTTGACATGCAACGTGACTCTTCGATGGATAAGCTAAGAAGTCGACAGATTCCATGTTCGACTGATGCAGCAATCAAGCTCTAACTGAAACGGTTGGAGGTTTTTAACAATAAAAGACTCGAGCTTGCCACAAAATGAGGGTGGTATTTAATTCATAGAACTACGTGGAGATTATAGTTACAACCACATGACAATAGAAATAGTGGAACAGTAAATAAGACCCAAAGGATAGCAGCAAACATAGCTAAAGATTAGAATAAATAGATGTATAAACACACACATTGGGCATTCTTTCTCACACAAGATTAGAAGAGTGATAATTTCTTGAAGGGAAGGTAAGGATAGTTGGAGAGAGGAGAAGATATTTGGCTAATATCGTAGAGATTGAGTGATAGAGATAGTTGGATATAGAGGTAAGAATAGATGGATAGAGAGATAGTTGGATATAGAGGTAAGGATAGTTGGAGAGGGAGAGACTTGTGATCAAGGTGTGGAATCATTTGACGAAAGAATGACAAGCTCAAAATCTTACAAACCACTCTAAGTTTCCAAGAGAGAATCCTTTGTTTATGTTTTATTTTATTTGTTATATTTGGTAAAAAATGTGTATAAATGGAAGTTTAGATAATAGGTATGTTCGTCCAAATGGGTAGCAATTATTATTCTCTTATTTGAAATGCTTTGTAAACCATTGTGGAATAGAAGAAAAGAATTTAGAGAAAAGATGTTGTTAATATCATATTTTGCATAAAAATAATTAGTTCTAATTCTATTTTAAGAATGTGTTTGCATACTTTTGGTTATATATGAGATTTATTTCATACATGTATAACACCTTCTTTTGTATGTACCTTATTTAGTTGAAAGATTGATTTTAAGATTATTGCTTATAAAAGTTTATCGTTTTCCAAAATATGAAAGATTGACTTCGATAGATATATTACACAAGTAATGATTAGTAAGCAAAAGTGATATCTCTATTTTTGTTTTAATAGAAAGATTGTATTCTCAATGGAATTTGTGTTTGAGGGAATCAAGCTAGGGTTAAGCTTGAGTTAGAAAATTTACCTTTCAGGACGGGTGCCAAATGTGGATGTTTTAGGGAGAATAGTTTCTTTTTCCAACTATTATTTTGTTGTGCATGGCATATCCTTGGCCGAGTTATTGTTTGAATTATCCGTAGAAAAAGATGGAAATTCCTTATTTATACTCTCTACCACATCCTAGTATGATATGGAATGCTTGTTTCTTAGAATGAAGTAGGAAAAATGAAAATGCATATATTATCTAGGCATGCACCAGATTCCCTCTTGCTTTCGAATTCTTTGGTTAAACCAATTCATGCAGGGTCGGATATTCTTGATTGACCAAGAATTCTGGTGAAGCGTAAGTTTCAAGGTTGGGCGGAAAAAGTGCCTAATTCTTGTTCTCGTCTATGTTCAAAAGATAGAAGGAAGCGACTCAGACTAAAGATCGACGGATGCATCTTCTTGTATATTCTTAAGGCAATTTGGAAGTCTAAGTAGGAAATAAGAACTTCTTAGTATTGGATATTGTATTATTCATGTGCATTACTATGATATATTCGATGTTTACTTATATCTTGTATAAAATATGCTTAGAGATTGAAATTTTAAGTTTATTTATGAATAAAGAGTAGTTTAGGGTTAGATCCTAGATTGACGTCTTTACATTTTGGTATCAGAGCCTAGGTTTATAACACTAGGACCTATATGAGTTACTTTGCTAAGATAAATCTAAAAATTAATAGCTTTTTGTTTAAACATTATAGAAATGGTTTGTACCAAGTAGACAACCCGAAAGTCAGTAGCAGGGTATGCCCATTACCTGAGGGTTAAAGAGGATCCTCAATCACCTATCAAGCCAGTTTTGGATGACGCCCCTTTTAAAGAAAAACCAGTCTCAGAAGAGAGTATTGTAATAGGAAAGTACCCTATCGAATGTCATACTGAGAAGAATATCCCTGAAAAAGAAAAAGAGCTTGAGTTGGAATATTCACCTATCAGGCCAATAGTGATCAATTCTAAAGAATCTGAGGAGTATACTCCTCTAAGTGAGACTAAATCAAAAGGATATACCCCTTTAAGTCCTAATGAGTTGGAAGAATCCACTCCCCTGACTCCTCTCGACGAGTGATGTAACGTGTTACAACACTTCAATAAAATATCTTTCCTTCTATTACCGAATAAGGATGTACTCCCTTCTACTATAAAATAAAGATGTATTCTCTTCTACTATAAAATAAAGATGTAATCTCTTCTATTATCAAATAAAGATGTCTTCTATTGTATTTTGAGTTAAAAATTGTGTATTCCTTAATGATATCTATATATATACTTTGAACCTAACTTATATAGTAAATGGGAAAGAAGTAGAATGAAATTATTTGATATTGTTATATTTTAAATTTATATTGTTTTTCTTAAATATTCAATAGGAGCATTAAACTCTCTAGTTGCTTTATAAGGCTATAAGTTAGGGAATATTACAAAAGTTACGAAAAATGTAACATAGCAAATATGTCTCTTATCGCTAAGAATTATCAATATCTCCCTGTTGTAGAATTAATAAATAGAAATGGCCTCAAGAACCACAAGGGCGGGGTCAAGTAATGGGAATGAAAGATTAGATCAAATTCTTGATTTGCTCAATCAGCAAAGTGCAAGGATGAATGATCTCGAACAAGAGGTTCGAAGGGTCAGAGAAGTTCGACAGGAAGCCCCAAGGGTTGAGGAACAACCCGACAACCAAGCTAGAATAGAAGAAGAGTTGACAAAGGATTTGAAAAGGATAGCCCCACCAAAGTTTGATGGAAAAACAATTGGCGATGGTGCAGAGGCATGGGTAATTGAAATGGAGAAATATTTTGGTCTCCGCAACATGTCAAATGAAACCAAGGCAGTTTGGGCTACTTATCAGTTGTTTGGTGAAGCTGCTACTTGGTGGGACAATGAAAAGTTAGAAAGGAAACTACAACCAAGAGAGATCACTTGGGATTTGTTTTTACAATCCTTCAGGAAAAGGTGGCTTCCACAATTATTCTTTGACAAGAAGATGATAGAATTTCAAAACCTTACTCAAGGTAGTATGTCGGTAACAGAGTAGTGGGAGAAATTTACTAATCTCCTTAAGTATGTTCCGCAATACCAGATGGATGAAAGGTTTCGCATTCGGAAGTTCATTTTGGGTTTAAGAACCCATATAGGGGCGGAGGTGGATATCCATAATCCATTAACTATGGTGGAGGTATTTGAAAAGGTGACTAAGCAAGAGCAGAAGTTATAGCAGTTGGGGAACCTCTGAAAGAATGAGAACAACCAACCGAATTTTGGGAATAGAAATTTCCAAAGGAATCACAATAGCAACAATTGGCAGATAAGAAATCTTAAGAGGGGACCCAAGACCAAGGAAAAAGGAAGAGAAAATCAGGATGGAAATAAGAAAGAAAACAACAACACCAATGCTCGATAGAATATGGATAGAGGAAGGTCAGGTGGCCATCCTGGTCCTAGGGATGGGTATTATAATTGTGGAGGGAGTCATTATGCCTCCAATTGTCCACAATGTACCCCAACACAGAGAGGAGCATATCAGCAAGGAGCCCCTCAACATCAGATTCACGCTGATTTCCAAGCCGCACCTATCCAAATTATGGGTAAGCTCTTTGGACAAACAGTTTCTATTTTAATAGATATGGGAGCTACCAAATGTTTTTTGATCCACAAGTAGTTTCTAGAATATCTGTTAAATCTGGTTATATTTCAAATTCATGGATGGTTCAGTATGGAAATCGAGCATAAAAGAGGGTAGATACTTGTCTATTTTGCAATGAATTAGAACTTCCTAGTTTCCAAACCCAAGTTAACCTTCATGTTGCACCACTCGGATCATATGATGTGATCTTAGGTATTAATTGGTTGACTGAACATAAAGTCATAGTGAACT
The DNA here is from genome assembly GCF_030272615.1 of Cryptomeria japonica. Lineage (NCBI taxonomy): Eukaryota > Viridiplantae > Streptophyta > Pinopsida > Cupressales > Cupressaceae > Cryptomeria > Cryptomeria japonica. The sequence continues at coordinate 291,412,388 of NC_081405.1, forward strand.
GTGAAGATAAGGTCATTGGTTGCATGGATGATTTTGGGAATTGCATTGAAATTTTTGGCTCTCAAAGTCCTCTTGAATTGAGATACATTTCGGCAATGCAACTCAAGAAGGCCCAAAGAAAAGGATGTTCCATCATTGTCGTCATGGTTAATGATTTGAATAATGTAGAGAAAAGTCCTATAGATTATCCTATCCTTACAGAATTTCTAGAGGTCTTTCCAGAAGATCTTACCAAGTTACCACCTAAGAGAGAGTTTGATTTTTCTATATAACTCTTACCTGGAATGGAGCCGCAATCTAAGGCTCCATATAGAATGAAAACAATAGAACTGTATGAGCTTAAGCCTCAATTGCAAGAATTGCTTAGGCAAGGTTTTATTAGACCAAGTGTATCCCCGTGGGGTGCACCAGTGGTCTTTGTAAAGAAGAAAGATGGTACTTTGAGGTTATGCATTGATTATAGGATGTTGAATAAAGTAACCATCAAAAACAGATATCCTCTACCAAGGATAGATGAATTATTTGATCAAATGAAAGGTGCATCTATATTCTCCAAGATTGATCTTCGATCCAGATATCATCAGTAAAGGATTAAGGATGAAGATATTCCTAAAACTGCATTCCAAACAAGGTATGGGCACTATGAATTCACAGTTGTACCATTTGGTTTAACTAATGCCCCAACAGCATTCATGAACCTCATGAATAGTATTTTCAGAGAATACTTTGATGACTTTGTTTTAATCTTCATTGATGGCATATTGATCTATTCTAAGAATGAAGAAGAACATAAGAAGCACCTGAGGATAGTTTTGCAACAATTGAGAGATCGTAAACTTTATGGGAAATTCTCTAAGTGTGCCTTCTTTCAGGAAAAGGTGCAATACTTAGGTCATGTCATATCCGCCGAAGGAATTTTAGTTGATCCTGCAAAGATAGAAGCAATAGTAGATTGGCCAATGCCCCAGAATGTTTCAAAAGTTCAAAGTTTTATGGGACTTGCAGGATATTATAGAAAATATGTGGAAGGATTTTCCAGGATAGCGGCACCAATTACCTCACTTCAGAAGAAGCAAAAAAGGTTTGAATGGACTGAGAAATGTGAGGAATCATTTCAACTCCTTAAGTAGAAATTGACAACAGCACCAGTATTAACAATACCAGATCCCAACGGACATTTTGTAGTAATTACAGATGCCTCGGGTGAAGGTGTGGGAGCAGTATTGATGCAAGAAGGAAAGGTGGTTGCATATGAATCACGAAAGCTAAAGAAATATGAGATGAATTATGCTCTGCATGATTTAGAACTACTAGCTATTGTGCATGCATTACAAATGTGGAGGCATTACCTTTTAGGGAATCCTTTTGAGCTTAAAATGGATCATTTAGGATTGAAGTATATTTTTACACAACCTAACCTAAATGCAAGACAGAGAAGGTGGCTTGAATTTCTAAGTGAGTATGACTTTGGTATTGAATATATCCAAGGGAAGGAAAATAGAGTAGCTGATGCTCTCAGCAAAAGAAGACACCTATCTGCAATGGTTACAACAAGGACAAATTTGAAGCAACAAGTGTTGCAAAATCTTTCCAAAGATGAACATTATATAAGAGTTAAACAAGCCTTGGAAAGAGACTCTTCAGACCATTGCTATGATGGATATGAGATAGAACCAGAGGGTATTTTGAGATATCAAGGAAGGATGTATATACTAGAAGGAGGAGAGTTGAGGAAGTTGATCTTACATGAGATGCACAATACACCTTATTCAGGACACCCTGGAATAACAAAGATGGTAGCTGATTTGAAAACATTGTATTTCTGGCCTAAACTCAGGAAAGAAGTGGTTGAGTATGTAGCACAATGTCTGGAATGTCAAAGAGTAAAAGCTGAACATGTTCATCGAGCAGGACTTCTATTTCAACATGTTATACTAGAATACAAGTGGCAGGTAATCAGTATGGATTTCATTCAAGGATTATCGATGAGTAAGAATAAGCATGACACTATCTTAGTAGTGGTGGACAAGTTGACTAAAGTTTCACATTTCATACCTGGTAATCTAAAAGATGGACTATTTGTTCTTGCCAAGAAATTTGTGCAGGAAATTTTTCGGTTACATGGAGTTCTAGAAACTATAATATCTGATAGGGATACTAGGATGACTTCTAGATTTTGGGCAACATTGAATGCAGCATTGGGAACAAGGCTAAATTTTAGCTCAGCATATCATCCTTAGACTGATGGCCAAACAGAAAGGGTTAATCAGGTAGTGGAGGATCTTTTGAGAATGTATTGAATGGATTAGTAGTACAAATGGGAGGAGTACTTGCCCTTAGTTGAATTTGCTTATAACAACTCCTTTCATGCATCATTAGGTATGGCACCTTTTGAAGCACTCTATGGGCGAAAATGTCGCACACCTATCAGCTGGGATAGACTAGAGGATAGGATCATTATTGGTCCAGATTTACTCAAGGAAATGGATGAGTAGATGGTGTTGATTAAGAGTAGATTGAAGGAAGTAGCTGACTGACAGAAGAGTTATGCAGACCGAAATAGAACTTTTAGACAATTCGTTGTAGGAGATAAAGTCTTTTTTAGAGTCAAACCTCATAAGAGCTCTATCTCATTTGGAAAATCATCAAAATTGGCTCCAAGATATGTGGGACCCTTTGATGTACTGGAGGTTATCAATCCAGTTGCTTATAGATTAGTTTTACCCCCTACTCTAGGTTGAATCCATAATGTGTTTCATGTGTCTTTATTGAAATCTTACAATGCTGATGCATCTCATATTCTTGATTGGCAATCCTTACAGGTTCAGGATCCAGGGGTGGTGCTAGTGGAGCCCATCCGAATCCTAGATCAGCGTAGTGTGAAGCTACATAGCAGAGATTTCACTCAGTATAAGGTTCAGTGGGACCAATATTCTGAGGATAGTGCTACATGGGAGGATGCTGAGATGATTGACCGTCATTTTCCTCATTTGCTTTCTTAGGAAATAACTGCTATTTAATTTTGGATATTTTGAAACAATTATTATTATTTTATGATGTAAACTTGGATAGCCTGTGTGCTCTTGGTATTATTATTTGAATTTGAGGTAAGATTGATATTTTGTGAAATATTATGGTTTTGTGATTATTAATGAGTGGCAAGACATCGAGACGATGTCTCTTCCAAGAGGGGAAGAATGTCATGAATCATTTTATTTAATAATGTGCAATTTAAAGATGTAATGTGATTTTGAAATTTAAAATAGATTAGATCATTCATAATCTAGTATGAGGAAATATAGTATGCTTTTTACTCTTGCAATTGATATGAAATTCGACATTTAATATTCTTTTGGGTTTGTCAATACTGATAAATTTTTGAGTGCAAGTAATGCAGGATGACGTGAAGGAGGTCAAAGGCGAGAACATGAATTAGGTAGAATTGCTTTTAACTAAATGACTTCGATGGAAAAGGGAATCTCTCACACACCACATAAGGATTTATAATTTGCATCTTGAAAATATGGATGATTTAAATGACCTTATTTGAGTGTTTGTTCAAATTGAAATGATGAATTTGCAATGAGAAGTAGATTGATTTAAATGTTTATACATGTGCATTAATTGCATGATGTGAGTAGTGTTTGAATTAAATCTAAGTTGTCTGAGTAATTGTGAAATATTATGCTTTATTGTTAAAAGAGATAAAATGTATAAACGATTCAAAAAAATGAATATTGACCCTAGGTTTAATGTTCTTTTTAGATATGTATAAATATATGAAAATTGTACTTATGAGTTTACCTTTGTAAATTGAATAATAGTATAATATATATATGAAAAATGTATTCAATCATATACATATATCATTATCCAATTATCGTGAAATTTGACTTTGTCAAGAATTTTGTCTATACATATGTAATCATTTGAGATTAAAAATATATACGCATTATATATATATGTGTGTGTGTGTGTGTGTATATGAATTCTAATAATAATTTGATTATGTACTTGTAAACATGTATGTAAATATTGTATATGTATTTTTGAAATTAAATTATGTAATGAAAATCTGATTTATATATTTTATTAAAAAGAAAAGGGGGGGTTTATCAAAGAATTTATTAAACAAAGTTTAATGTTTCATATTAATGAAAAGTCATTTAATATATATATATATACATAATATTAAACATATTAATAGTAAAAGGTGGTGGGTTAAGGTAGTTGACCGTTTGAGGCCGAAGGAAGAGCCGCTTTGGTCAGTTTGTTAGCAGACTCCCTCCACCCACGGTAGCCACTGTCAAAGCAATTACACAGGCCAGAGCACGATGGAGACTTAAACACTCCCACGACCCCTTTGTGGGTGACTTGGCAGGCAACATGACTTGACATGCAATGTGACTCTTCGGTGGATAAGCTGAGAAGTCAACAGATTCCATGTTCGATTGATGCACCAATCAAGCTCCAACTAAAACGGTTGGAGGTTTTTAACAATAAAAGACTCGAGCTTGCCACAAAATGAGGGTGGTATTTAATTCATAGAACTGCATGGAGATTATAGTTACAACCACATGACAATAGAAATAGTGGAACAGTAAATAAGACCCAAAGGATAGCAGCAAACATAGCTAAAGATTAGAATAAATAGATATATAAACACACACATTGGGCATTCTTTCTCACACAAGATTAGAAGAGCGATAATTTCTTGAAGGGAAGGTAAGGATAGTTGAAGAGAGGAGAAGATATTTGGCTAATATCGTAGAGATTGAGTGATAGAGATAGTTGGATATAAAGGTAAGAATAGCTGGATAGAGAGATAGTTGGATATAAAGGTAAGGATAGTTGGAGAGGGAGAGACTTGCGATCAAGGCATGGAATCATTTGATGAAAGAACGACAAGCTCAAAATTTTACAAACCACTCTAAGTTTCCAAGAGGTTAGAATCCTTTGTCTATGTTTTATTTTATTTGTTATATTTGGTATAAAATGTGTAGAAATGGAAGTTTAGATAATAGGTATGTTCGTCCAAATGGGTAGCAATTATTATTATCTTATTTGAAATGCTTTGTAAACCATTGTGGAATAGAAGAAAAGAATTTAGAGAAAAGATGTTGTTAATATCATATTTTGTATAGAAATTAGTTCTAATTCTATTTTAAGAACGTGTTTGCGTACTTTTGGTTATATATGAGATTTATTTCATACATGTATAACACCTTCTTTTGTATGTACCTTATTTAGTCGAAAGATTGATTTTAAGATTATTGCTTATAAAAGTTTATCGTTTTCCAAAATATGAAAGATTGACTTCGATAGATATATTACACAAGTAATGATTAGTAAGCAAAAGTGATATCTCTATTTTTGTTTTAAAAGAAAGATTGTATTCTCAATGGAATTTGTGTTTGAGGGAATCAAGCTAGGGTTAAGCTTGAGTTAGAAAATCTACCTTTCGGGATGGGTGCCGAATGTGGATGTTTTAGGGAGAATAGTTGCTTTTTCCAACTATTATTTTGTTGTGCATGGCATATACTCGGCCGAGTTATAGTCTTTAGACTATCGGTGTTTTTCAGAAAGTGTTTACTAATCTCAAGCGGCATAAAGACCCAAGCGGCATGAAGACCTCAAGCGATTCAAGGATCTCAAGAGGAGCAGAGCAAAGGAACTAAAAGCGACAGTTATCATTTTTCCCAGTCTTCATTTTTGTCAAACTGGCAACCGGTATTTTGCGTAAACCAGTATTTTGTATGAACCAGTAATACTTTGTGATGAGTTACCATCCACCATTTCTTTGGTGGTGCCAACACTTTGGCGGTGCTTTTGTACCGTGTTACCAAATATGTCTAGATACACTAAACCTAGGAACTTGCAATGTAATCCTATTGGACCGACATGAAATCAGATTCCTTTATCAGGACATCATGTCTAGGGTTTTAGGGGTTGTTAGGGTTTTTAACATTGCATGAGTTTTTGTATGAGTAATCATAGGAGAGAAGAGAAATTTTGTGTGAAGTAATAGAGTGTGAAGTGTATGAAGATTGAAGTAATGCTAAAATGCATTAGCAATGAGCTTTCATGGATCTAACCAAGCATACTATGCTAGTATCTAGATCACTCACTTGTTGATTACTTACATCTTTGACAAGTCTGAAGACCCTTAATTGGGTAGGCTTGGCAAAGCCTTTGTAAATCCTCTAACAAGATGGTTCACAACTGTGGATCTGAAATCCTCTCACTAGGTAGTCTTTAATCAGACTTATCTCCTAATAGAGATTGAGATTCCTAATAGGATCTGTTCTAGTAAAGAACATTGTATGACCTTAACTGGTCTGACCTTAACTGGTCTGGTTACTATTCTGCAGATAGTTACTTGTGAGTTTCATCTCATCGTGGTTTTTCCCATTTGGGTTTCCATGTCAAAATCTCATGTTATGGTGATTGTGCTTGTGTGGGTGAATGCCTTATGTGCTGTTTGGTTTGCATGTGTGTTAACCGGTTTGTTTGTAAGACTGCTTTACCAGTTTACTGCTAGATTGTTTAAGTGTTTGAGTTCAGTATTTTTTAGTATACTAATTCACCCCCCCCTCTTAGTATTCATCATAATCATGTTGGGAAACTCCTTAGGTATTATTTAGTCTTCTGTTGTGTTGTCTGAACTTTTGATAACTTATTGTATCATTATGTTGTGTCTTATTTAAAAAAAAAATATTTGCAGTCCATTTGTGTGTTTTAGCTTTATCCCTTCAGGGTTTCCTGGCGGGGCACTACAAAAAGCTAAAGTTTCTATTTGTGCTCCTTATGTAAGCATTAACCTGTTCTGATATATGTTTCTCAATCCCTTCCAGAATCCTTATCAATGGAGAAGCAACCTGTCTAAAAATCCTCTTATTCCTTTCCCACCAGATTGACCATATGACTATTGCTAGAATACATTTCCATATACATGCAAAGAGGGAACTAGAAAAGAGGGAGGGCCATGATTGAAACAACTCCCATAAAGTGTAAGGCAATGGCATTGATGAATTAAGTTTCCTCAAAACAAAAGACCAACATTGTTGAGAAAAAGGACACCTTAGGAGCAATTGATCAACAGTTTCAATCTCCTCAAAAATTATGTAGTTAAAAGAATTGGCAATATGTAATTTTTCTAGTTTGTCACTTGTTAAAATCCTCTTTCTTAATGCTAGCCAGGAAAAGCAACCAACTTTAGGTAAGATAGTACTGTTCTGATAAAAGGAGAAGGCCCTACTTTTAGTATGTTGAATTTCCATATACTAGATAGCCTTATAGAAAATTTTAATATAATATTTGCCATCATGTGCAGGGGCCCAAATCAACTTTTCTTCCTATTTTGAGATGTATACTATTCGATTTTATAGTATCTCTTGAAAGAAAAGATTTTGGTCATCTCTAATGGGAAAATCTAATGGGTTCTTCCAAATGACTTTACTTGAGAAGAGTTCAACTCCAAAAATGTATTCAATCAATAAAGAACTCCAACAAGTTTTGATGGTCGGAATAGCCTCCAATAAAGGATTTGAATATTTCAATGGCGGGAATCCATTCCAAGAATCCTCCCAAAATCGAATTCTCTCCTCGTTGTGAACCTCCCAGGACACATATCTTGTAACAACCTCTCTAGAGGACATCATAAAATTCCAAATAGATGATCCCTTCGAGGGATCAAGGATAGTGATAACTTGAGAAGGATTGAGAGAGTCCAAGTACTTTTCTGGCATAATTTTACACCACTTAGATTCTGGTTTGGTGACCATTTTCCATACAAGTTTTCCCCCAAAAGCTGTGTTTCTTTTTGAAAGAACATGTAATCCTGCTCCACCTTCTCCTTTATCATGTTCCATTTCTTTTACGGATATAAGAGGCATCTTTTTCTCTTCCAGTATGTTGTCCGTCCATAAGAATCCTCTAATCATCCTTTCAAGCTGATGAATGACTCCAGCAGGAGCTTTAAGGACCAACATATAATAGTTGGAAATAGCTAATAAGATTGATTTGATGAGGAGTAATCTACCTGCTAGGAACAACCAATGAGCCTTCCATGAAGAGATGGAATCCTTGATTCTTTCAACAATAGCTTTCCAATAGGATGCTTTATTAGAGCCAACAAAGAAAGGAATACCTAAATATGTAGAGGGTAAAGTTTCTTGAGAGAAACAAAAAACATCAACAATTTTCCTTGTTACCACATCATTTTTATCGAAAACATAGATCTTAGATTTAAGGGGATTAACCCTTTGACCAGAGACTGCTACATGTAAAGATCCAATGTTTTTTTAATTTGTTTAGCCTCTTGGACATTCGATTTTCCAAATAGTAGTGTATCATTAGAAAATAAGGAGTGTGTGACTAAGGTGGAGGTTCCATCAATATGAGCTCCCATCCAGAGCCCTTGTTCATTTCTAACCTTTATGGTTCTACTAAAAGATTCAACCATAATTATAAATAGTGGAGGGGACAAGAGATCGCCTTGTCTAACTCCTTGGGAGGCAGCAAAAAAACTAGTTGGAACACCATTAATTATGACCGAAAAGTGTGCTCTCAATATACAAGCTCAAATCCACTTACACCATTTCTTAGCAAAACCAAATTTGCTTAAGACTTTAAAGAGAAAGGACCAGTTGAGTCTATCATATGCTTTCATCATGTCCATCTTTACTACAAAATTTGATGCATGATTAGAATTGATAGAATGCAAGACCTCATGAGCAATTAGTGCACCTTCCATAGTTTCTTTCCCTGGCACAAAACCACCTTGTTCTAGAGATATGATTTTGGTAATCAAGTTCTATAGTCTTAAATAAATGGCCTTGGTAAGAATCTTGTAAATTGTATTACAGAGAAAAATGGGTCAAAAGTTTGCAAATGTTTTAGGCTCCTTAATCTTAGGAATAATAGAAATGTTTATGGCATTAAAATTTCTTAGGAAAAAAGTTCTTTTTCTTGACTCTTCCAAAACAACCAATCACTCAAGGTACATAACATCCCAACATGTTTGGAAAAAGAGGGCTGTAAAGCCATCTGGCCCCAGAACCTTATCTGGTGGAAGGGAGAATACTACTCTATGAATCTCTTATAATGTGAAGGGGGCCAATAATTATTGATTAACTAGAGAACTTATAATAGAAGGGATATTGTTCAATAGTTTCTGCTCGTCCTCAACTGGGGGAGGAGGAGAGGGAGGAGGAGCTAGTAGGTTCTTAAAATAATTTACTCCATCTTGGATCTTTTGTGCTTCTGACAGAATATTACCTAAGGAGGCTTCCTTAATAGAGAAAATTGTGCTAGCTTCTTGCTTCTATTTTGCTGACATATGAAAGAACTTTGTGTTTTGTCCCCTTCTCTAAGCCATAGCTTTCGAGAGACTTTTGTCTCCAATATTCCTCCTCCCTTTTATAAAGGTCTTCCAGTTACTCTTGAAGTTGTTTTTTCTTAATATACAGGTCTTCATCTAGTCCTTTAGAGATGATCTGCTCATTTATTTGAGTTAGATGTTCTTCGGCAATTTTTTTTTGAGAAAAAATATTCTTGACAACTTGTTTATTCCATATTATAATTTGAGCTCTAACATGCTGCATTTTCTTATAAAACTTAAACATCTTGGTACCTTCATTGGGAAGAGCACTCACCCACCATTGTCTAAGCAAAAACTGGAAGTGAGGATGTTGAAACCACATTTTCTCAAATTTAAAGGAGGACTTATGCTTACAATCTGACATAGTAGCCACTTTGTTAATGCTCAATAAAATGGGTAAATGATCTGAGCTTGAATAAGCTAGAATTTGAGACTATAAGGAGTAGTCTAGAATCCTCCAACCATGTGATATAAGGAATTTGTCTAGCCTTTCCACAATTTGTAAAAAACCAGGTTGCCTATTAGTCCAAGTAAAACTACCATTCTGAGGAGCAATATCAGTTAGGTCATTTTCATTTATAAAATATTTAAAATCCTCCATGGTCTTGATAGGAGGGCATATACCACCTTTCTTTTTCAGCTAAGGAAGTTAATGCATTAAAGTACCAACCCAAAATGGTATTCTGGTCTGCAAATTATTAGATAATAGAAGTGAGCAAGGACCATAGTTTTTTTTTATCCTGTGTAGGTGTTGGGCCATATATATTTAGCAGATTAAACACTAAATCATAATATTGAATTCATATTAATTTCCAATCACTTCCTTGTTTAAAAAGTTGCCCTACAACAAAATTTGGATTCCATAGCACAATGAGACCGCCTGAAGCTCCTATACCTTGATTATGAACTGATTTCCACTGAGTCCATTTGGCTACTAAGTTCTGATAATATTCATTTGATAATTTGGTTTCTCAAAGCATTACTACATCCGCTTGAGAGGAATCAAGTTGTAGCTTGATTCTCTTTCTCTTGTCAGAGGCATTTATGTTTCTATACCTAAATGTCACGTGTTATTAAGCTAATTAGCAAGTAAGAACGAATCACCAATTTTTAACTAATTAACAAACATCAAACATAATCAATGAAAATCAATACAAAATAAGGAATAAATTCAAATAAGAAATCCCTTATTCTACATCTTTGCTTCCATTGTGCTTCTCCAATTTGAGTGGTTGGTGGCTCTCAGGTATTGTACCAATTTCCTGCATACAAATACTTTGAAGACTTTGATTCTGTGATTCTAAAAAACCTAGATACTAGAATGCTAGATGCTAGATTGAATTGAGAAAATGATGTTGAATTTATAGATTTTCAACACAAAGGGGCTGAGAAATAGAAATCAAGTGCTGATTGATAGATAATTGAAATTGATTGATCAGTGAACTAGTCATGATTGATTTGTTAACTCAATAGATTGATCTATTAACATGATTGATTGGAGAGTGAACTGAATAGATTGGCTAGTAAACTCATTTGATTGATCAATAGACTGAATAGACTAGGGAGATGATTGAATTGATGGATTAGTAGACTGAATTGATGGATTAGTCATAAAAAGCTGATTTTGAGTTAAAAAGGATGATTGATGAGTTAATTGAGTTAACTGATTTGCTCAATCAGTTTTGATTTTATCATGTGTTGTAGGAATTTGAAATTGAATTAGATTTTCATTTTCAATTTGAATTTGAATTTTGTCATTTGAATGGTGAAATGCACATGAAATTAACTGAAATTCAAATTTGGTGAAATGTGAATTTGGAAATGTGAAATTAGATGAAATGAAGTGAAATTCAAATTTGGGAAAATATGAAATGAAGTTAGATGGAAATAATTGGAATTATAATTTGGGGATTTGGAGGAATTTAATTAATTTAAATGAAATTATTTAAACTTAGGAGATTGAATTAATTAAATAATAAAGATTATTTAATTAAGGAATGAATCATAATTAATTAAATAATTGATACTTAATTAATAATTGAGATATAGTTAACTGATTAACATGATTTTGAGAATAGAAATAGAATAATTACAAGTGTTGAAGGGCAATGATTAGAAGAAATAGTTAGTTTAATCAAATAATTAAAGAATTACTTAATTAAATAGATGAATAATTAGTGTAGAATTAACGAGACATTTTTAGGTGTATACATTTGCCCCTCTTTGAGACAATGTTGGAATGATGTTGTTTCAAAGAAAATGAAAAGAAAACTACCCCAGTATGCCCCGATGACACTTAGGGTATAAATATGCCCCCTCAGAAAAAGTGGTTGGAAAATTGTGGAATGAAGACCGATTTTTCGGAAATGTGCTAGATAGTGATAATATTAAGTGTGAAATGGTTTCGATCTCATTGGCTATGTCTATAACTACGTTGAATTTGGAGGGGTCCACGGGCGTTATGTTGATAAAAACCCTAATTTTGAGCTTATAAATTGAAGATTTGTATTGATTTGAGCTCATTTACACTATTTTGTTTTGCAAGGAGTCCTTCTCAGCATCCTTGGAGCAAAATGGTAGGTCATAGAGTGAGGCTGCATTTATTTGAGTGAGTGTGGTCTTATCAAAGACATCCTGGCACTGGTGGCATGGTGAGTTGCATGGTTAATTGCTCATTTATGTATGTTTTTTTAAAATTTGCATTCATTTGATGATATGTACTTTTCTGTGAATTTCATATTTGACTGTCGATTTTGCCGCAATTGATATTATTATTGCGCATTGATTCAAATGTACCGCATTTGATGTTTTACATTGCATTTGCTTCTCCTAATTCACATTTGCAAGTTTTGCTTCGCAATTGATAATTGTGTTTTGCATTTGCTAAAAGTAATTCACATTTGATAAAATCATTACACACTTGATAATTTTACTTCACAGTTTCTATAAGTATGCCACATTTGATAGTAAAGGCAATTTTTTCTTATGTGTCTTGATAATTTGATGATGTAACTAACTCATTTGTATGTTTTCCAAATGCAGGCGCATTATCTAGTACTACTTACTAGACAGACGAGGCTAGATGATCTTGATTAATGTCATGAGTTGGATCCAGAGGATACTGCTTTGTTACGACATGTTGGATTGTATAACATGGCACATTTTCTTGAAGTTACAGCCAACAAGGCCATGATTACTGCTTTGATTGAGCAGTGGCATTGAGAGACACATTCTTTTCATCTACCAATAGGTGAGGCATCCATCACACTTGACGATGTGTGGCGTATCTTACACATTCTGATATTTGGTACATGAGTTACTTTTGATCATCATGATGGTGTTTCTTCTTTGTGTACATTGTTCAAGTGTGAGGAGTAGGATCTACATATTCATGGTCATTATGAGATTCATTGGGATGATTTTGATTATGATGATCTCACCATTATTCTTGCTTGCACTTTTGCTAGATTATTGATTCTTGATAGATGTATCCATGGTTTTCCTATTGGATGGGGATGAGTCATACATGATATGATAATTGATAGATGTGTGTTTGCTTGGGGTCCTTGTCTTATTTCCACTTTGTATCATCAAATGCATGGGATTATTTACTTGCAGCAGAAATTAGTTGGATGCGGCATTACTTTTCTCCAGACATGGGCTTGAGAGAACATAGCTATCTTTCGTTCTGTATTACATATTGATTTAGAGCCAGATCAACCATATGATTTTGGGTACACTGTTGGTGTGAGACATAGGGCATTAGGTAACATCTTGTACTAGCATCATCAGATTGATATCTTAAAATATTTCTCATGGATACCTTATCTTACTTGCCCTGGTTGGACTGATGATGCTCAACATCTTCCCTTTTGTCAACAATAGAGATATCTTATTGTTCGAGATGTGGGTGACACAGGGTTATTGAGATGCATCATATTGGTCATGTACTCAGATAGTTCGGGGAGGTATAGGGTATTCCGGATGTGACAACTTATTTTGCTCGCACTACTCAAGAGGTTGGTGATTTGGGTGATTGCGTGCAACCTCATGTTTTTATTGCTAAGTTTGATGCTCTTGCTCTTTTTTTGTGGGGATGGTGTGTTGGGGTAGCAGATCCAAGGTCCACAACATAGCATAGTGTATGGTGGACACAACACATGCCTATAACTTTGATAGATCTGACAGTTCCTATTGGTGCTCAACATATTAGACATGGCAGGGGTCTCAAGGGAAAAGGGAGAGGTGGGGGGAGAGATGGAGGAGGTAGAGGTGGATGAGGTTGAGGTGGAGGTAGTATAGATCTGATAGTAGCGGTTGCAGAGCATGTGGATAGTGGAGAGGAGGATGTGGATATTAGAGGAGAGACTGCATCTATGAGCAGTTTTGATGAGGGTGATGAGTAAGGATCAGGCTCATCGAGTAGCGATGCGGATGAGAGTGGGGATGATGGACATTATGTGGAGATGCCCCAGGATTCAAAGAGGAGGTGTGGAGAGAGGAGATGAGGAGGTATTAAGAGATTGAGTTAGGTGTTTAGAGGATTAGTCGCTACTTTGCGACATCAGTGGATGGAGGATAGAGATTAGTACAGGCAGGCGATGGAGGAGTTGACTGCAGAGAGGGATTTTCTACAGAGGGAAAGGGATGAGGTAGTTAGGAGAGATCATATTGAAGAAAAAATGCTCTGATCAAGACTGAGTTGATACATAACAACAAGGAATTCACTTCTCAACGGAAGAAATTATGTTTTAGTTCTTTACTTTTTGGCATTGTTGTCAAAGGGGGAGAAGACTAATGTATGGGGGAGAAGTCTACTGACTGAAGGAGAAGACTAATGACTCAGAATCCTTAAGGTCAAATCAATTGGTTTTGCCATCAATGCCAAAGGGGGAGATTGTTGGCATTATAACAGACAAGGGGGATTGTTGACATTTCAATAAGGATATTGGATACAATTGATTAAGGATGTTCATTGTCTTAATATTATTATTTTGTCATTGATGTCGAGAAATTGATTTTCTGACTTAGTATGATGTTACCATATCTTAAGAATTATGTTTTGATGAGTATAAAGATGTCGGTGAGTGACACAGAAAGAATATGATGAATAAGGGGAGGAATAAGTTATTCAATGGGCAACTATTACTGAGTTAGACAATGATGAGATCATGATGTTTAGATTGTTTTGATATCCTACATATGCTATTGTTTGCAAGGTTAATACTATACTATGTTACCGAGCAAAGAACCTAGTCAGTAAACCCTAAGGAACCTAGTCAGTAAAACCCTAAGGTTATCGCTATCGGTTAATGAAGGTAGAATGTCTACTGATTGAAGTTTAGTATTTATCGAGTTGCTACCGAGTAATAACAGAATGCATTGAATGAATAAAAGCATTATTTAATGAAGGAAACTGATGAGTTGGAGTTGATTAAATGATTGGTAAGCTTGTATGAAGATTGTTAAGGATCTATGGCAATTAAAGAGTGACAGGAAGATCTACAGCTCAGATTAAACCGCAATACCCTAGCACAAGTTCCAAGGAGAAAATGCAAGTTCCAAGGCGAGG